>NC_137205.1:13671864-13786864 GCF_960531495.2 Zeus faber
TCACTGTTGTCCCATTTTTTTTTTTTCTTTTTCCTACAGTCACTTTAGGCCGATCCTGCATCGTCGCCACTAGTCTGAGCTCCGGGTTTTTAGAAAGATTAAGAGAACACCTTCACCCCAGATATCAGTATTCTCTGCCCCGGTGTCCACAAAGTTGCTGCAGAGCCACCGCACCCCTAAACAAAATGCATTGCCTCGCCTTTGTCGGACGGACAATCTCGAGCATTTAGCCTGACATAAGGGGACTTGGGACTTGTTAACAGACTAATGGTGCTGTAGCCATGTCCAGGTGTGGAACTGCTGCCTTGTGGCATTTGTTTCCTGTCCTGAGTCCCAACACCCACCCACCCAATTTGGCTTTTCTTTCTCCTCTCTGTCTGTTCAGGCTAAGCATCCCCTAGCTCACGACAATAGAGTCCAACATTGTATTTCAGCCGCTCAGTGTGCCAAGTTCACTCTGAAACGTACTTAATCTCAAAGGTTTTTCTCGGTTCCTTTGCCGTGGTTGCGATCCAGAATAGTGGATTAGTGGAGCTAGGATCTAGTTTAGTCTACATTTTTTGGTTTGGAAATTCTTTCCGTTTTTTTTGGTTGATTTATTGAGGAGATTCTAGCCGTTATGTTTGTTTAGAGGCAGTGCGTGTACGTGTGTGTGTGTGCGTCCGTGCGTGTGTGCTTGTGTGTGTTTGTGTGTGTGTGTGTGTGTGTGCCCCTTTCTCAGAGAACTTGGATATAAGGGATCAACAGAAGTTCAGAATGTCAAGTGTTATTAATGTCAAAGTGTAATTTGCTACAAAGAAAATTCGTTTTTGTCTTTTGTTGAAAAACGTTTTTTCTATTTCTTTGTTTTTATGGTTGCAGCAGGTTTTTCTTTAGCGTTAGGGCCTTGTCCAGGTGGTGCCGGAGCACCGGGTTCCATGTCTGGCTCGGCGGGGAGTGTAAATGATGCGTGTCATTGTGGTAAATGAAGTGTGGTGGTGAAGGGAAGTGCTGCCACCGTCGCACCACAGTGAAGCCAGTGATACGGTCTAAACACGTGTGTGTCGACGCGTCTTAAATTATCCTGTGTGAACTCCAGGATTTATTCTATCATGTTAAGCTCAGCACGTTAAGTGAGACTTCAGTTTGTGAATTCCTCAAAAGCTTGGTGTTTCTCGGTGCATAGATTCTATCCGTTAGATGTCAGCCCAGTTTTGTAAAACATTATAATGTGCTTTGATTGACCAGTTTATTTAGATAGATGGATAGACTTCACTTATTTCCCTTTAGCAGTTCACCAAATCCAGAACAAATTTGAGCTGAGAAATAAGCAATCCAGTTGCTTAATTTTCACTCATATTAGATCTACAGGGCCTATTTTAATACTGTTCCAACTTTTGTTGCCACTCTTGACCGTGCTTCAAGCTTGTGGAGGATACCACACTGGGCTTGTTTTGTTTAATCCAAGTAGTACATTTCATAAAATAAAGTAAAATAAAATAATATCAAATAAAAAAAATCTACAATAAAAGCACACTGTTTTTAATGGTTTTGTTTGCCACAACCTACAGTCTATCTAACGCATACATTTTGTTCTGAAAGAAACACACAGCAGAATTATTTTTTAAATACTTATATTTCCGTCTGCAGTTTTGTCATTGACAGTTGGTATTAATTCCTCTTTCTTTTAAAAGATTGGTGCTGGTGTGTGAAGCCAACAGAGCAGTTCCCAGTGACACTTGGAATTTCTCCAGCCGTGGATGGAGTTACTCAGATGGAGGATGGTTTTAATTCTACTGAGGCCCCATGTGACATAGGAAGGGGTCGCAAATCAGAACGGCTTGTTTAATCACATGTTTTATGAAATAGGCAGCTCACAAAAAACTGACTGGATTGTCTTATTTCACAGCACACATCAAAATAATTGGAAATTATAATAAAGTAACAAGAAAAAAATTACAATAAACCTAAAAATTTACAGAAAAATGTAAATAAAAAATAAACAATTAAATAGGAAACAACTTACAAATTTCAAACCTAAAATATATATTTTTATCGAAATAACATTTAAAATGCAATAGTTGGATGACACTACACGTTCGTACCACTGTGGCTTTGGCAGATTCGTCTGTTATGTCGGACTAGATGTACATATCTCTTAATTGTACACGTGAGACATGCTGCCTAGACTCTGCGGGATGGTCAATTGAATGATGGCATCTTCTGGGTTATCAAGTGGGCAACCTCTTTCCTTAATGTTTCACTGATAGGCCCACGACACCTCCAGAGGATTCAGCAGTGAAGCCCGGCCTCCCGGCCTCATCCCCTAGATGCCATATACTTACCTGAGGGCCCAGGTGGGGTCCTTTCTCTTCATCCAGAGCCATTGACTACCCTTTTCAGCAGTTCTCAAGAGGTATTTGATTGCTTGCCGGTGGGCCTCCCCTCGCACTCCCATCTCCAAGCTTAGCCTTGACATAGATGTGGCTACAAACCCTAAGGTCCTACAGGCTGCAAGGTACATGGTACCTAAGCTTCTTGCGCTCGTAGGCCTCCTCCACTGCATCCTCCCAGGGCACTGTGAGCCCAATGATGTAAACGAGATGGAGAGAGGCCGACCACAGCACAAGGCCTGGTCTGAGGTGGGTTGACGCAATCTCAGCTGGGAAGCAAAGCCTCTGGCCTAAGTTTGCCACCATCTTCCAATCTTCCAACCTAGCTTCCCAGTGTGGGGTCTTGATGTCGCAAGTCTGGCTTGATCCTCACCATCACGGAGAAATGCTGTTGCCGGCCAGTGGGATGAAGGAGGGAAAAGGGCATCTATGCTCACCTTCCAGCACTACTGCATGACATTGTAATGCCTGGTTGTGCAGCCAGGTGTATTGGCCTTGAGGGAGGCTGGTCTTGCAGCCCACCAGGATGTGTTCTCGTGTTGCTGGAGTCGGGCAGAGGGAGCATGTGGGATCTGCGTACCACTGGCTGAGATTCTTAGGAGGTGGCAGGACATCAAAGGCAGCCTTGATGGTGAAGCTTGCTCTAAATGTCTCCATTTCCCGTAGCTATCATCAGGAGATCTTTCTCTTCTTCACTCCCTCCCATTTCATCCTTTGCCCTTGCCTTGCCTGAGCGATGGCGTTTGCGCATCTTGCTCCCTCAACCTGCTGACGTACCACGAGCCTGCATCTCTGAAACAGAGTAGCCTTGTTCCAGGCTGGTGTTCCGGTCCCAAGGTGAAAATCACTCCTCCCTTGCTGCACTCGGGCCACAATGTCCCTGTGCTTGAGCGCCACCTTTGCCTGCTCGGTTGCTTCTGATGGGGTCATTTCCTCCCAGTAGCAAGGTTGGGGGCAGCTTGGGATACAACTGTTGGATGATGCTAACTCTGCTAGCATCTGGAACACTTGTACTCCTCTAAGAGACTGGAAATGGGTGGCTCTAGGACTCTTTTGAGTTAAAGTCCTTTGCTGGTGAACAGTGTTGCCAGATTGGGTGGTTTTCTGCCTAATTGGGCTACTTTTGATCACATCAGGCCGGAAAAAATAGCATTGGCCCGGAACATAACATTTGGGCTGGTTTGTGTAAAAATTAGCAACTTTTCTTCTTTTACAAGAGTGAGTGAGCGATCATGTCCCCGTGTCCCGTTCCTCAAAAAAAACAAAAAAACAAAACTGTGTTTTTATTTTAGATGGATTGTATTTTCATTTTTTTCCATAATGAACGAAAGACAAGAGGCACTGTGCGTGTGGGGGGCACTTTGTCATTCACCCCACCCTGTAAACGGTTAAATAGCATTTGGCAGATTTTTGGTGGATTGCGCGACTTTTAGACTGTGGTCGGGCTGGAAATTGTCAATACGATCTAGATACACTGCTGCTGAGGCTCCTGGGAGGACCAAACCACTTCCTTGCATATGAGCTGATCAGTCTCTGCAGCTTTTCCACCTTTTCAACCGAGATTGGAGTTCATATGGGGTAAGTGGCAACTTGAGGTGTGGAAGGAGCCCAAATTGCATACGCCAGAGCTTCAACTTGCCAAGGAGTGTGGTCCTGTCGATGCTCTCCGAGCCACTGCCAGCAATTTTCCTGAGCTGATCTACTTGCTCTGTGCCTTTGAGGGATGCATTGTACCACTGACCAAGGCTCTTTACGGGCTTCTCTGAGACTGTTGAAATCATCTGAGCGCCAATGTAAAGGCGTTGGTCTGACAGCTTCCTCTTGGCGATGGAGAGGCTTCTGGACTCGGCTTGTTCTTCATCTGAGCCAGCTCGATGTTCTGTTGAGGCTTTCTCAACAGCCATACAGTACAAGCCTCGGTCGTGGTGAGTGTTGTGAGGTCGTCCATTTATACTCTGACAGGTTGCAGCCTAAGGCCAGATCTATGCGCTTCTTGGTGACTTTGATATGATGCCAGATGGTTTTAACCGGAGAAGCCTGAGATCCCTGCCTCCTAGATTGATGTGTCAGTAAGATGATTTCTTTGCAGGTATCCCGAAAGCCTGTGAGCCACCATGCTAATGGAGATTTTGCCCTTGACTTTTAGGAGGCTTATCTGGTGGTATTGGCCGATTTCTGATGAGTCATTTTCCTTTGGGATCAGGGTACCTCGGGCTCTCCACCAGGATGTTGGTATCTGCTGCTTGTGCCATACCACCTTCATGAGCCTCCAGAGGAATCGCAGGACATCTGGTGCACTTTTGTAGAGCCTGTATGGAACTCCTTTGGGACCTGGAGCTGATGAGGCCCTTGCTCTATGCACAGTTTTCTCCACTTCACTCCATCCAGGTGGGCTGATATCTAGTTGGTGTTCGAGTGGATAGGTTGGTGGCATGTCAGGTCAAGTTAAGTCAAGTCAAGTTTATTTATATAGCCTTTAATCACAATACATTCTCAAAGGGCTTCACAAACCAACATTTCACATAGAAATCAACAGCATCCCCTAGTCTGAACCCCATTCGGGCAAGGAAAAACTCCCAGAAAACCATTTGGGGAAACAATGAAGAAACCTTGAGAATGGGCCACAGAAAAAGGAATCCCCTTCCAGGATGACCAGGCTGCAGTGGATACCGACATTAATAATATAAAAATGACAAATCATAGGTTATTGTATGTTAAAGGTATACATTATGAGTCTATTTGCTGGTGCAGAGCGCTGGATGTAGACGCCTCCAGGGAAGTGGTCCTCATGAGATCCGATCCAGGTTGGTCGGAGTAGTATCCTCCACATCTGGAAAGGGTCACGAATGGTCTCCCCCTGGCTCCATGACCACAGCGGATTTCTTCCTTCCAGGTTGGTCGGAGTAGTATCCTCCACATCTAGAAAGGGTCACGAATGGTCTCCCCCTGGCTCCATGACCACAGCGGTTTTCTTCCTTCGGAGCATACAGAAGTGAAGTACAGAGAGCGGTGGCCAAGACTGCGGCATGCCACTCCCCCGCCTGTCTTGGCTCCCTCCACTACCCCTCTGCCCTTTTACCACCTGGTAGAGATGGAGAGGGAGCTTGGTCTGCTTCTCACAGATATTTGGAAGAACCCTGTCATGTACCAGTGCTAAGGGGTGAAGGCAGGGTGAGAGGCAAGTTAACAGGACCGGTGAGGTTAATTAAATGCAAGGCTGTAAAAATTAGCCTCAAGTCTTGATTTAAACATTTCTACAGAAGTACCAGCTCTGATTTCCGCAGGTAGGGCCTTCCAGAATACTGGGGCTCGGAGTGCGAATGGTCTGGAGCCCAGAGACTTCTTTTCAACTCTCTGAATCGCAAAAAAACATCATGTCATGAGCGTAAGGCTCACAATGGTCCATGAGGTACCACTAGGTCAGTAAGATAAGGTATGGAAGGAAGGTGCAAGGCTGTGTAGTATTTTATAACTAAATAGCAGAACCTTAAAGTCACAGGTGAGGTAAATCGGGAGCCAGTGCAAGGTGGCCAGTTATAGCGGTAATATGGTCAATCTTTGTAGTCCTAGCCAAGATTCTTGTCGCAGAGTTTTGTGCAAACTGGAGGCTACAGACATTACAAGGATTACTGGAGGATACAAGACATTATAAGGCCATAGAGCAACACATTACAATGATCTGAACGGGATTTTACAAATGCATGGACTATGGTCTCCGCATCACTCAGAATGGGCCGTATCTTAGCAATATTGCAAAGATGAAAAAATGTAGTTATGGTAATGTTCTTAATATGCAGTTGAAAAGAGAGTGGGGAGGTGGGAGAGTGGGCGAATGGGGAGGTGGGAGGGTGACCTCTTTGTGGCGTCCGTTGTCTGTGCAGGACTTGTTTTTCCAGGCCTGCCTTGGACACTGAGAGACTTCCACTCTTCTCCTTTGTCCAGAGACCCTTCACGAATTTGAAGGGATCTTTGGAGAAGCTTGTTCTTGTCCGCTCCTTCTTTCTGCGCTTCTTTACCAGGTTGTCAGCTCTCCCCAGTGTTGCAAGACTGCTCTGGATGCCTGCTTGCAACAGGTTTATGTCTTCCTTCTCCTCATCTCTGGCTTTTGTCCATTGCTTCTTCAGATGCCTCCTCTCTCTGACTAGACTATCTCTTTCTGCCTCCTGGACTTAGCTAACGGTTCCGTTAGCTGTAGATGAATTCCCCCATTCTCTCCAACTTCTTCATGGCGGTGCTTCTGAGTGTCTCTAAGATTTTGGAGAGGTCAGCGTTGACCTCCTCCTAGATTGCCTTTTTGCAGGACTTTGGCCACCTGATCAACAGCTTTCGCCCCTGGATCTTCTTTCCACTGCAGATCGCAATGGGCTGGGTTGGGGTTGCTCACCTGTGCCTGGCTCTTCCTCCACTGCAACAGAGTTGTTGATGTCCTGCAGTCTTTGTTTTTTGCCTAGCTGCTGAACTTTAGTGAACTCACTCGACCTGCTTCTCAGAAAGTAGCTATCGATGTGAGATCCCAGTTGCCCTTCTTCACACACCCTTTCCTGCCCTGATGTATTTTCAAGACTGTGGTGAAAGTGACCTTTGCCCAGCGGCATATGCAATTCTGAGCTTGTGTCCTAATGCAGCTCTTGCAGCCTCAGGCAGAGCTGGCCCAAGCCTTTATGGGACCCGAAGCAGAATTTTTTTGGGGACCCCTCACCATTGCCCATTCTATTGACTATTGTGAATAGTTCATTCTCGCACCTACTGTACATCAAACACACCCATTATCAACTATATTAATTGTTGCTTACATCATACCAATGTCAGCCAGGCATGTTTTTACCCTTCTATGGTTTTTAATCTTCTGTTGTTCAGTTAAATATTCAAAGAGTGCTAAGCGGCATACTGAACCTGGTGTACTGAAAAGTAACAAAGTAAACCAGCAGACAATCCATTTACTGTAAATACATTTAATTGCTCTTGGTTTATAAAAAATTGCAACGTGCAAAAGTGAAACAACAATCAACTACAATTATAATCACATAACTTAGATAAACAGTACACTCTCAGTAAATTGTCCTTCTTATGTAAAAAAAAAATGCAAATGTACAAAACAGACAATATTAAATCAATTAAATAAATACTTAAATAATGACAAAAAAAGTGAACATAGGAACCTGTCCAAGATAACAATAATGGTTCAAGAATAAAATATAAAGCTTCATTATTATTTTTGAAAATGATGTATAGATGTGCAAAAAATTCAGAAAAAAAATTAGAAAGATTCCAAAATAGAGAACTTAATTCAGAAACATACATTTCCTCCTCTGACAAATTACCTCAATATTGCACATTCTCCTTAGAATCTGTGTTTCCTGTCTTTTCTGGCGGCAGTCATTTATGACATCACGAAGAGATCTGACAGCCAACTTAGACGTAGATACTAATTAGTGCAAGTTCTCTCAGTCTTTCTTGTGCCATTGAAGATCCCCAGTGGTTCCTGATCAGTTTAAGCTTAGAAAAGCTCCGCTCTGCAGATGCAACAGTCACAGGGAGAGTGCAGGCTATTCGGAGAGCTACCCAGAGATTTGGGTACAACTCACAGATCTTATTTTGAGAGAGGTAAGTGAGAAGCTCAAACGTGGTCATGTTTGCTTAGGGGAGTTCTGGAAAGCTCCAGTGCCAGTGGTGTGACACATTTCCCGCATTCTAAGGGAATTCCTATGCACCAATTTGTGGCTTGTCTACATCAACTTGATAGTGGAAATACCTTTACTTATGTAAAGGAAAGCTTCTTTCGTGTTTTTATTGGGGGGAAAATGCGCGTGTTCTAAATGTTGAGAGGGACGTTTCCCCTGCGTCCACCCCAAAAGTTACGCCCATGGCCAGTGCACTCCCATCAACATCAGCCTCTTCTCCACAGGTGAGTTTGTCTCCAATAATCTTACACTGGTCCCTCCCTGTCGGTGCATCACGCTGGCTCAAGTTGAGAAGCACTCTGAAGTTGTTTCTAACTTCCCCCAGCCTTAAGCGGTCCTCCAAGGACTGGATGCAACAGTCTACCACAGCATTAAAAAAGGATACTTCCAGTCCTTTCATTGCATCAGTGTGCGGCTCATCAGCGGCTACATAGGCAAAGTGCCTTTTTTGTGGTACAATAAACTTTCCTTGTGGTAAAATAAGTTGTTGCTGGGTAAAAATAAATTCTGTTCCATAAACTTGCGCAGCAGAGAGATGATGTCATCAAGTGACGACTTTCCTCTTTTCAAGCGCTCTTGGGGGCCCTCTGGTGGCCACAGGGGCCCGAAGCAGGTACTTAGTTCGCTTATGGGCCGGGCTGGCCCGGCCTCAGGTATGCTTATCATCCAACTCGTTTTCTGTTCCATTCCTGTGTGAGTTGCCCGATTGTCAGCCGATGAGTCATCTTCCGCCCCCATTCTTGCTGACTTTGAAATGTGATTCAAGACATACATGAAGCCGCCGTCACACACACCACAACTTAAGGTGGTTTAAACTGCTTCCATTGATAAGTTCTGTCTTCACATCACCCTGTTGCCTCTCTACCAGAACATTCCCCTTTGGTGTCGTGTCTTGAGAAGAGCGTTGCCTAAATCGCACGCTGTGCAGCCATCTGTAATTGACTGTTGTGGCGCAGTTTTCCACGTACTTGTCTATGGGGTCCCGTGTAAGTAAACCTGGCTGTGGGGCCGGGTGAATTTGCACAGAATTGTTATCCGTATCACATCATCTGTTTATATTTCCAAACTCCAAACTCAAAGAGGGAATCTAAGGTTCATCACATTGAACTGCATTGGACTGGAACAAATGATAGCAGACTTCATATTTATCTTTCATTTTGATTTCTTCAATTGTCTACCGTGTTATTATAACCTATTGATTTTACAGTACCACCTAGTGTTACCAGATCATACCTGGTGGTGGTTTCCTTTTCTGCATTTCTTCTTGCATTTTTTTTGTTAAGTGACTAATGATATAGTTCGGATGCTCTACATTTGCCAAAGCAAACACAACCAGACTCTGTGCAGCCATGAACTTGCAACCATTCAACCTTCACGTATGTATATGTATGTGACAAATAAACCTCTTGACTCTTGACTCTTCACCTTTAGCAGCAGAGCAGCAGTGGAGATGTAGGTATGCAAAGAGGAGGGAAAAGCATTTTCAGTGCCTCGGTGTATTTTATTACCATGCATTTATTGAAGTATTTCCCTGGTCCTACTTGGTCGGCAGCTTTCTGTTATTCGAAACATGCACGCTTGGCTTTAGTCGCAGGAAGCAGGAAGTGTCGATGTGTGTTGTTGTCGAGTAGTGACATGGACGCAGAGTCTGTGCCAGAGGTGCATGCATTGGCAATGTGTCACCCACACCACGCTGCTCCTTCGGCGGTTGAAATGTACCCAGGGTGTCCATGTTTACTGCATGTCTTGTCACCGTTTTAACACTCTCACTCTCACACACACACACACACACACGCACGCACAGACACACAAAAGCTTAAGACTTCTGTTTCTCTTCTGCCCCGTTTCATGCCTAAGGACACGATGAAAGAGTCTCCCCAGTTAAACTGCTTCACTGACATTCTGAACATTCCATCTATTTTAACTCTTTCCAAAAGCCCTCCCTCCTTCCTCCAAACAAATTACAAACAAAGCTGACGCTTACGTCCGCCTCGGGCCACTGTTACCTTATCACACTCATACGTGCATATTTCTATGCCGTGCTGTGCACAACTCCACACTGGTGGATCAAAGTGGAGAGCCACTCAGTGAACTATTTTTCATCTGCCATTTCACATCAATATGCTCTGGATCTCCAGGACACCAGCGGGCGTTTAATGTCGTGACGCATTATCTGAATTTCTTTTTGTCGTTAAGGCTTTGTATTGCTCCACGGATCTCGGAAATTATTCATTATAGCGCAAATTAGTCCCAGAACTTGCGAGCGCACAGAACAGTTTACACGAGGAGAAAACCATCCTCCAGGAGCACAAAAAACATCCTCCATGAGCAGAAAACCATCCTCTGTGAGCGGAAAACCATCCTCTGTGAGCGGTAAAACATCCTCCGTGAGCGGAAAAACATCCTCCGTGAGCGGAAAACCATCCTCTGTGAGCGGAAAAACATCCTCCGTGAGCGGAAAAACATCCTCCGTGAGCGGAAAACCATCCTCTGTGAGCGGAAAAACATCCTCCACAAGCAGAAAACCATCCTCCGCGAGAAGAAAACCATCCTCCACCAGCAGAAAACCGTCCTCCATCAGCAGAAAACCATCCTCCACCAGCTGAAAACCATCCTCCACCAGCTGAAAACCATCCTCCACCTGCAAAACAAACATCCTCCACAAGCAGAAAACAATCCTCCGTGAGCGCATTTCTGCTCCGCCTGCACAAATGCGGGCACGGGGCCGCATTTGCGGGCACTCATCAAGTTGACTTTTGAAAAGTTGGAGGCGGGACAGAATAGACCGTGGGTAATGTCTCTGCTCCTTTGATTGGTCACTTTGAATAGTAGCAGTAAGTTACTTTTCTGGAGAAAGCATCCACTCCTCCAAATATCACAATGCTGTATCTGGTAAGCGATTGAGTATAAAATATTATTCACGTTTCAAATGCAAACACAGTCAATGTATAGACACATTTAAGGGGGTTAGAAAGGGATTAGAAACCTAGGGATTTTACATGTAGGGTGTAGGTTCCTTGCTTTTCTTTTGTCTTTTGTTTTGATAGATTTTTTTTCTTGCCTTAATATTTTTTTAAAACAAACAGAACAAAAAAAAACATCTAATAAAATTTACTGTGGACATGTGCATTCATTGTGCATTTTAACTACTACTTGTGATGTGTTCTATAGCATTCAAAGTGACCGATCAAAGGAGCGGAGTCATCACCCACTGTCGATTCCTTCCCCGCCTCAAAAGTCTCAAAAGTAAGCTTGATGAGCGAGCGCATGTGCCGCTCACAGAGGATGGTTTTCTGCTCAAGGAAGAGGATTTTCTGCTCATGGAGGAGGGTTTTCTGCTCGCCGAGGATGGTTTTCTGCTCATGGAGGATGGTTTTCTGCTCACGGAGGACGGTTTTCTGCTACTGGATACTATTCTGTGTGGGTTCTGAGACTATTTGGCGACACAATTGAAACTCTTAATCTGCAATGACAGAATCGAATGGTGACTCTGTAAAGTCTGTAAATCAACCACGCGTTAAGATGCGTTGCATTTGTTTTGTACAACATGTAGTATCTTCTAGTTACCTTGTAACACGCCTGTCCCGCAGAAATTAGAAAAAGGGATTGTCTTTGAAAAACCGCTTGGTTGTTTGGTTGAGTCGTTATAGTCGTTATTTGACTGTCAAGCTCACAATAAAATGAAAATACAATGAATGTACAATTTGTGCTGTCACCACCCTATTCAGTCCAGCTTATTGAATTGTGTCATTGGCCCTCTGCTGGTGACACTAGTCTTACCTTTCCCCAGGAACCAGATACAGATGGAATTTTATTAATGGGGTTGGGGGTCAATGCAGTGATATTTCATGTCTTCATCATTA
Organism: Zeus faber; assembly: GCF_960531495.2. NCBI lineage: Eukaryota > Metazoa > Chordata > Actinopteri > Zeiformes > Zeidae > Zeus > Zeus faber. The sequence continues at coordinate 13,683,781 of NC_137205.1, forward strand.
TTTTTTATCTTTGAATGGGGAGTGGATCACCAGCCCCTGCCAGGTAGATTAATTGGTTAAATAATAAAGTTTGGCTCTCAAGTGTCCTCTTGTGTGCAATGGATTCCTGGCAGAAGACAGTGCACCATACAAACCATTTCAGTATTCCCACAAATAAAACGGTCCTATAAAATATTTCCCAGAGAAAGCTATAACATTGAAATTAAGAGTCCCATAGCCACCAGATGAAATTACACATCTCTACTGGGAACCACGCAGCTACCTAGACCATTCCGCGCCTTCTCTTTGAATGTGACCTTCATTGAACCCATACCATATAATTTAAAGATGAATGAATGAGACTTTATTATTATATACAAAATTTAAACTAGTCAATGCACTCAAAAATGTTAATTCCATCCTTGTTGCTGGTAATGTTTTTGTTGTAAACTGATGATCATCTATTTAATCAATCATCTGACCTCTCTGGCACCGCCTATAGGGCCAGTTCTTTATTTTTGTTAGTTTTGTATTCAATTGTTTTATCTGATCGGGCATAAGAGAAAAGTCGGCATCGTGTCACGCATTTGTTTGGCTTTTGAACGGGGAGTGGATAACGGGCCCCCGCCAGGTAGATTAATTGGTTAATTAATAAAGTTTGGCTCTCAAATGTTCCCTCTAGTGTGCAATGGATTACTGGCAGAAGACAATGCACCATAGAGACCATTTCAGTATTCCCACAAATAAAACAGTCCTATAAAATATTTGCCAGAGAAAGCTTCCAAGGGCGCCAAGATGGAATTTGTTGTGCCCCTGAAAGATGTAACAGAAACATCCCTCCTCCAGCCACTGTTGCACATTTATTCTCCCCTGCTTTTTGGCTGTAGGATTTATAAATGAGGTGCACTCCAGGTTGTCACTGTCCATTTGAAGGTCGATCCTTGAGACACCAGAATCTACAATGTGTTCATAGTTGCACTCCTGTCTTCCCAGATGGAATACAGCGAGCAATCTTGTTGCGGACTCGTTTCCTATTTTTCCGAGAGTTGTGCCAAGACCTTAAAGCCATAGCCCCGGTAGTCAAAACACTGGGGTCATAAAGCTGCATGATGCCTATAAAATGTCTTATTTTACACTTTAATTGAGCTGCCAGTTAAACCATGGTTGCCACAGCTTGCCTCACACATAATGCTCTCTTTCGCTCTCTTTGCCCTAACCCTATCCTTCTATGTATTTACTTTTCCTTCCTAACCCCCGTCTCCCTTTCTCTCCCTCCATCAGTTGATACGTCTTGGGAGTGATGCACTGGCTTCCCCTGGTTGCCATGGTGATTGCCTCGGCCCTCCCCTTTCCTCACAGCCCTGTGTCCAGAATCGTTGAAGCGACGCTAGACGCGGTCACGAGCCCCGACCCCCCTGCTCAGCCTCCCTCGGAACATGACTCCAAGACAAACTCGGCGCCCGGCGCAGGAGACTACCTGACGACACAAAACAAGCGCGTAGGACCCTCGGCACCTCTCTCGGACAGCGATAGCGCAAGAGACGTCAGCTCCGAAGCGCCTACGGCAGTAGGAGAACTCAGGACCTCCGATTGCGATAACTATAACAATGTTTCCCTGGATAATTCCACCATGCAGGACTACAAACCTGACGGCAGCATCAGCACGCAAGGTCGCACCAATTTCAGAGACGCAAAGGACAAAGTTCATGAGAGAAATGACAACACAGCGTTGGAGCCCCGTAGTGGTGTTGGCGGTGGCCAGAGGGAATTGGGACCAACCCTCCCGTGGGAGAAACCGGAGACGGGGAGGAGTGTCGGTCTCGCCACAGTAGAGGGGCGGGGGGCCGGAGGAGGTGTTGGGGAGCGATTGGAGGAGATCCTCCAGACGGAGGCCGGAGTGGGGATGGATGGCATACAGGAATGGGACGAGCTGTTCCTGGACGCACACCCGCGGGTCCTCTTCGCTCCCTCGGCGCTGCCGCCGGAGCACCCCCCTCTTCTGCTCATGCTGGAGAGCGATGCGCTGCCGCCAGAGGACGAGTTCAGGGAGGAGGAGCAGGAAGTCGACGATCCGCTGGACGCCGACGGCCACACTGAGGGCCACGGTGACAGGGCCATCGACAGGAGCTCGCCGGCCGCCCGTGGCAGCAGGAGGAGCAAGCGCTCGCACCTGTCCGACGCCCGGCGAGGAGAGTTGTCGGTGTGCGAGTCGGAGAGCGCGTGGGTGAGGGACAAGAAGACCGCCACCGACCAGCACGGCCACACCGTGACCGTGCTGTCGCACATCCAGACCCAGACGGGGCGGCTCAATCAGTACTTCTACGAGACGCACTGCCGGCAGCCCAAGCAGCAGAGGGACGCGGCGGCGGATCAGGGGGGGCCCGGCCTGGCCGGCGGTGGCTGCCTGGGCGTAGACAAGAAGCAGTGGCGGAGCGAGTGCAAGGCCAAGCAGTCCTTCGTCCGCGCCCTCACCAAGGACACCAACGAACGGATCGGCTGGAGGTGGATCAGGATCGACTCATCCTGCGTCTGCGTGCTGCTGTCCAGGGTCAACAGGCGGTGGGCGGCAAAGGTATGAGGAAAAAGAAAAAGAGAAAGACAATATGCAGAAGCAGAGCAGCGTTACTGTGACATCTTTTTCACTCACTGTACCAAGCGCCCTTTCTTTCCAGAACGACGGAATTTTCGTTCCTAGGTTGAATCCACATTTTTCCCCTCTCTGCCTTCATAGACCCAAATGACTAAACAGGAACAAGAAAACAAGGAAACCTCATTAGTAGATATTAGGGAAAATTATCATATATAAAGATAATGTTTTTTATATTGTTTTATCTACTGTTTTAATATCTTGATATATTGTAAGTTATTTTTGATTTAGTATGCAAGCATGTATATGCCTCTGATATTAATATATTACTTTATATTTGTACAATATGAGAACAGTAAACCTTTATGTGAAAAAAAGCTATGTATATCTGTGTATTTATAGAACAAGGTCTCATGGAGTGTTAGGTCACTGCAGTACACAGCTGATGAGTATTCCAGCTACTGGCCCGCTCTACTTGTTAGTCAGAGGGGGGAGCGCCCCCTACCGAGGGACTGTGTTACTGGATTAGCAGAGACGTCACGGGGATCACACATCAGTGGCGAAGGGAAAGTGATTTCACCAATGTTCATCCATCCTATGAATCTAGATTTAAATCCCACATTGCAACTGTTTAGGAAAGTTACATCCAACCCCATCTTAAGGATTATCAATGATAATGTAGTGAATGTCATGTTTTTTATAGAATGGTTTCAATGTTCCCTGAAAGAAATGTCTTATAAGTTGTATTGGTAAGATTTTCACTGCATTAAACCCCAAAAACAAAAACAACGTCAAGTGTGAATCAATGAAATGGCTGCTGAGAAATACGGTGTAAATAAAATCCATTGATATTTTGAATTTCCTATTTGCAGGAGTAGCGGCTTTCCGTTCTGAACATTTTTGCGTTTCAAACAAGCAGCTCAGACCTTTTTTGACCTTTACGACTCAATGAATGGTTGATTCTAAATTGGATTCAAATGATATCTTAACTAAAGCTTGAAAACATCCTATTAACTAACTATTCACTAACTATTTCCTTCGAATGGATCACTTTGGCCTCAACCGTGAACCTCAGAAAGTGTCATTTCAAATTTACGTTGCGTTAAATTGTGAATTTTTACACAGGAAACACAAGGGGAAGGGGCGGGAGTGGAGCACAACTTTTGGTATGGTCAGCAGATCCACCCGGATAATTTCATTTTATTTTTTCTTTGAACATCACTATCATTACTTTCATCATCATCATCATCATCATCATCATCATCATCACTGTTTATTTTTTTTAGATGACATTTTCAATTTGTAGTACTATCACTTTAATCATGGAAATCTGTTAAATCATTGCACAATTTGTTGTCAAAATGTACACATACATTAGCGTATTTGAATGACCATTTTCAACATCTCATATTTACTTTGAAAACTAGTTCAAATTAAGTCAGAGAATTAAGAAGAAACAGAACTCGTACATACATTTATCCAATACATACATAAAGAAAATAAATATAGTTATCGTAAAAAATAAAAAATACAACAGAAAAAAATACACACATTTTATAAATTGACCCCCCCACCCCCCGCGCACCCCCTCCCTCGTAGGTTTATTATACAGATATACTTTTTTTTTTTTAATGACCTCATATCATCTCAACCACCAAAATGTTTTAATTCATTGTCATCTTGTTTGTTTGACATGCATCGTAAACACAGAGGCTAAAGTTTTTTTGTTTTCTTTTTTTTTTTTACCGGTCATCTTCATCATCCGGACTCCAGTCTCTCAACCTCTCTCTCTCTCTCTCTCTCTCTCTCTCTCTCTCTCTCTCTGGTGTCGCCTGTAGAGCTCTTGTTTTCGGTTACGGCTTGTGTGCGCAGTACAATGTCTGACTCCGCTGCCCCCGCCCCCCCGCCCCCGCAGCTTCTGTTCTACCTCTCCGCCACCGCTCCCGGTCACCGGCAGAGCCCCAGGAACCTGAGCTGATGATTGCAGGTCACAAGCTACACGACCACATCAGAGGGAAAGCGGGGCCCGGGAGCGCTGAATGCGGGGTCCCCTTCCCCACCATAATTAAACCTGATTTTATGGATTCTAACTACTGAATGACATCACAGACAATGAACACAATGACCCAAAGAACTCCCGCCCGCCGCCGCCCCTCTCCCCACCCCGATCTGTGTCCCGTTCACCTCTGCGCCATCACCTTTGATCGCCACAATAGGGTCCCTTCAAAAGAGATTACCCGACCGGAGGCCTCTCGGCTTTCAAGGTGCCAAAAGACAAACTGCAGGGAGGGTCCCTCTGATGTGGCCGGAGCTGAATTGGTGGCCTGAATGTGAGGGGGGGGGGGTGTTTGACCACATCAACTGCGCGGGGGGGGGGGGGCGACAAGGGAAACCCCTGACAGCACCATAGAAGCCAACAGTAGAGCCACAATGGCTGACACCAGACACCCGTCGCCTCTTCGGCCCGACTCCCTCTGAACTGCGGTGGCACATCGGGGGCGACCGAAGACAGAACAACAGGAAGAGAGGGAGACAAAGATATGGGTATGTATATATATATGTGTATATATACGTATATATATATATCTATATATATATATATATATATATAAACGAGCAGGGAACTTCTCTTTTCTGATCACACATTCATACATTCTTCATGTCATGTCATGCCTCCTTTTGCTCCTACAGAGCGTCAACCTCTACTTGTGTTATTGCAGAGCGGTCGGACCGAATCGATTTTTTTTTTTTCTCCCCCATTCAATTCAACGGCGGTGTCTGTCCACGTCTTCTCTACCGGGACGGGCGCGGTGGTCCTCGGGTGCCCTGTCAGTCAGCGCCCTGAGGAGAGAAGCAACGTTACTCAACACGTCATCATTGCCCCCCCCCCCCCCCCCCCCCCCCCGGTGGCCTCAATCCAACCCTGGCCCAAATCCCCGTTGAACCAAACCAAACCCTGCCGCCGAAGACCTCATTGAAACTACTGAAATCGCCAGCGCAAAAAGCAATCCCCCCACTGCCCCCCACACAACTAACAAACACAAACAAAAACAACAAAACCAAAAAAAAACAAACATTTTGTGAGCACATGTGCGAGCCATCTTTGCAGTTTTGGCGGAACGTTTTGTTTTTTTCCCTCCGCACCCCATGGGACTGTGTTACATTAGACGCAGTTAAATCAACGCCGGTAGCTCTCACCTCGGCCTCTCAACAGGAGTACGTCCGTACGGAGGCAGATTCACCCCGAGCGCCGGAGTTGGCTGCGTGGTGAGAGGGGAGAGAGAGAGAGAGAGAGAGAGAGAGAGAGAGAGAGGGAGAGGGAGAGAGGCACAGACAGAGTCATTACCAAAACGGTCTAAATAACACTGACCTTCCACCGGCATTCCCATTAAGAAGCGGAGTCGAGGGGATAATGGTCTTCCTCTGTACTTAAAAGGCGTCTGTTCCTCGTTACCGTCTTGTTTCCGTTGCGACGGGAAACACAAAATTCCTCGGCGAAAACTCGAGGGGCGAAAAAAAACATCCCGGCAGCGGACGGCGCTTTGCGAGGCCGGCTTTGCGTTCGCACAAATGTGTTGCCGTTTAAGACATTTATCCCTCTTCCCCGGCTGGAAAAAAAAAAAAAATGAGATCGAGAAGGCGGTCGGATGTGCCCGCCGCCGCCGCCGCCGCCGCCGCCGCCGCCACAGACGGCGCCGGGATCGCTTCGCACGCGAACGAAACTCGTTCCGATCCGCCGTCGGGCTTCGTCAACCGGCGGATGACGAGACATCGTCCCGACAGTTCGGGACGAACGGCCGTGAGGCCAAGGAGGGGGGGACGGGATGGGCGAGGTCGCCCCGGGGCGGAGGGGGGTCGTACTCACCGTCGCTCTGAACCTTCCTCAGGGTCACGGAGGGCGTGGCGATGGCGGAGGCACGGAAGTTGGCAGGCAGGGTCTCGGCGGAGTCGGAGGTCACGCCTCGCAGGTCCTTCTCCCGAAACATCTTCCTCCAGGAGGGCGAGCGGGTGAACGTCTTTGCTCCGTCCTAAGCGGGGGCCACCAAAGCTTTGGGGTTATCCACGGCCGAGGTCCTCAATGCAGCCATTTAACACTACAGAGACATCGCTCACGGCGGCACTGACCTCATCGGGTCTCCTCTCGGTTCCCATGGAGATGAGGGAGTTGTACTCCTGCTCCAGGAGCTGTCTGGCCTGATCGGAGAGGAGGAGGAGGGGTTCAAGATTAGAGTGAACACTGCCTGTATCTGTTTGAATGCTAGTATTTGCTAGTACGCTGGTATAATATAGTAGTATGCTAGTATTCCCTGCACAAACTATACAGCTTTATTAAAAAAAATAAAAAATATATAAAAAAAAACAGCATTATTTTCTATTTTCTGATATATTTTACTTATATTTTACTTATTGTTTTACATTTATGTTTCATGTACGCACCGAACACAAAGACAAAATTCCTTGTTCCTGTAAACTTGGCAATAAAGACTATTCTGATTCTCATTCTGATCTGTAATTGACTCAGATACATGGATCAGAACAAGCTCACGTCGCTCACCGAACGTGAGAACTATTACTAATGATGTACAATTTTGACTCTTTTTTTTTTTTTTGGAGATTTGATTATTGACGACTGATGTTCGATGAAACCCTGTAGAGAGTTGTTCAGTTTTTCGACTCGTCGCCCATCGGAATCGGTTGGTGAAAAAGCGCGATGAGCGAGGGAGAACCAGAAGCAGAGTTGTGAATTTCCCCGAAACAAAGTGTTATCTTATCGCTCCGTTCTCACGATCCTTTTAGGAGAACGTGAAGTGTAAAATCCGTCACACTCAACAGGAACTATGCCAAATACGTTAACTTTCTTGCGCCTGGGACTTTATTTCGGTCCTCGGTAATTATTTTCAGTTTATAAGTCACGGTTCACTTGGTCGCCCATGTTTTTCCGGAGTGACTCCCGATCCATTTGAAAGATTTATCCGCTACGAACAAACCGTTCCCAAGTCTTGCGTCACAAAGACACAGTTTCGTGTCCTTGTGACATTTGCGACGGCCAGACGGCCAGACGGACAGACGGACAGGAGACCTGCGTGTTCTGGTTGGGGATCTGAAGCAGCAAGGCCAGGTCGGTGTAGTCGAAGGTGTCATCCAGGGCGAGCAGGGCGCCGTGCACGCCGCTCTCGCTGAGGTTGTCAGCGTACTCCTTCAGGCCGATGGTCTGCACCCAGCACATCACGCGCTCGTTGGACCACACCATCACATCTGGGCCGAGAGGAGGAGAGGAAGAGAGAGAGGAGAGGGGGGGGGGAGGAGGAGATAGGGTGGCACAGAAGTGGAAAAGTACTTCAAGGCATTCGCCAAAACAATGCGGCGAGATGTCTGATTTGGTTGTTTGGCATGTCGGATCAGGTTTTTGTAATAAACTACGTTGTATTGCTCCGGGGCAAATCCCATTGAGACAGATTGCAGCAATTTAAATAAGGACATGTTAAATACCCGACCGCATTTCCGACAACAGTCAACTAAACTTTGGCTCCCAAAGTACTTTCGCTCCCGACATTCTGAAAAGAAACACCCGCTAACAATCGGCATTTCTCACCAGTGGGAAAGGAAAAAAGGGTCTCAGTCCCTTGTCAAAGGACCCGGCGATAGAACCCGGTTTTAATCGGCTCCACCTCCAATCGGCTCTGATGTGAACAGGACACCTGGGTCGGCCCGCACGTTTTGGCCCCTTTACCCGCGCGGATGTGACGCGTGTTGAAATGACAGACGCTGGCGCAGAAATAGACAGGAATATCCCTGTATCATTCCATCATTTCATATCCCATTTAGAATCCAAAGTCGTAAGTTACTGACTTTCTTTCCGCCTGGGCGACCGTGACATGTTGTGAGTGTGGGGATCATGAACGATCCCATTCTTTTTTTTCAAGTTTTACAGTTTTATGATGACACGCCCTTTTTACGGCGCAGTCGTGACGTAGAACGTGACGCCCCAGAATCAAACGGCATTTCTCCAGGCAATGGGAAAGGTGTCAATCGCCTATTTTTAGCAGGTTGACCAACCGGCTGATCAGCCCGTTGCCGCTGTTGGTCTGGAGTTGGCTGGGAGAGTTTTTTTATGTGTCGTTTGTCTTGCAGTGAGGATGCGCGGTGCAGGAGACCCTGCGGAGCAGATCGCAACCCAAAACGGACTCAATTATTCAATACTTTATGTTCACGTTTTGGCCGGCGAGCCTTTTTGTTTGAGTGTTTTTATAATAAAACTCCAGTCACTCGGTCTCCGTCTCCCTCCCTGAACCCCTGTGTGCGGCGGGAACCGTCTACACGGAAATTAAAGCTTCCTTATCTTTTTAAAGCATTTTAAGCGTATTAATTGAGGCTGAAACGTACGTGACCTACGAGGGCTTTGGTTGTGCACACTGCAATTTTGAGTGTTTTTTTAATATATATTTATAAAAAAAAAAAACATCGTCCAGTCTCGTCCTGCCCCGCCTGTGCTGCGGTATGTGTTTCTGTGCTGCGGTATGTGTTAACTGATTGAATGCTATGAGGAATGGCTGGTCAAAAGAAATTCCTCCATCTGTCAAACAAGCCAATAATTAAGAGTTTTTTCTCATTGGGGAAATTCCTTTGCGTTGGAATGACTCAAGATAAAAGTATCTAAAAGGTACAACGTGCGTATCCCCAGGATGAGTCAGATAGATTGAAATTTCTTTGCTAAACATGTGAATATTGCCAACACTGGTGTTGTGATCCATCCACAAGTATACCATGTAAGCCATGTTACACGTGAGGCAGAAAAGAAGTTTGGTCTTTCTCGCTCTGCCACCAAACAGAACATTTAGCATCAGATTCCACTAGAAGTTTATGAAAAAATGTGCTTCCAAATGTTTTATTATTAAAAATATATATATTTTACCAAATTTGATGTAATAATTAGAAGAATAGTAATGGTTGAAAAACTAAAAAACAATAATGATCATTCCATTATTGATTATCTATATCATTAATTTCATATAAAATTGATTTAATATTTTAAATATAAGATTTATTCATAATTGCATCAATAATATGTTACATTGATACATAATAAATATTAATACATTTAAAATAAAAACATTATTTTAATATTTATTATGCCTCTTTTAACTATTTGGCGACTCACCTCTAGACTTTTATTATTTAGTTTTATGTCTTTTAAGTCTGCTGTGAAGCATTTCAGATGACCCTTTTGAAATGTGCTTTAGAAATAAACTCGCATTGCCTAATAATAACTAATAAAAATACTAATAACAACAGTAATATTAATAATACTAACACTACTACTACTGCTATTATAATAATAATAATATTAATAATAATAATAATAATAATAATAGCAATTCAAATATTTAACCAGAATGAATTAGGTTCTGTATGTAAAGTACATATTTTTTTGTTGATTATTCAGATTATTCATCACAGGTACCAGTCAGTAAACAGTGAGGCTATAATGTGAGGGGCAACAAACTAACGGCAGGGAAAACTAGCTCACCTTTGTTCTGATGGGCGCTATCCTCTCTCCTCCTCTCCAGCTCCTTGCGATCGTAGTTTAAGCGCTTCAGGCACATGATGCCGTAATGCAAACTGACCCTGGGAGAGGTCAAAGAGCCCAGAAAAGTGAGGGTTCCAGCGGGTTAATTGAGGACATAATTTCCACTTTCACTTCCACCCCGGACTCTTCAAAAAGAGACCCTGGAGACACACACACCTGTGTCACAACTCCGGCGCTCTGTCAAAGCCTCTTTTAACACCCTTAACAGTTCCCAAACCAGGCGTGTAATAGCCCGACAGTCAACAGAAGTGAGTGATGAGTGTGATGAGGGAAATGGGTCGTGCGGAGAGAGTGTGAGAGAGTCGTGTCAAGAGGAACAAGAGGAACGGGTCCAGAGTGGGGTGATGAGGGTGGGGGTGGGGGTGGGCGGCAGTACGGGTGGGGGTGACGCCCGGCCCTACCTGTGGAAGCTGTCCACCATTTTGAGCTGTCCCCTCAGCTCCTTCTTGGTCAGGTGGTCCAGCATGCGGGCGTCCACCAGGGACTCCATGAAGTAGCTGCGGTACTGAGGCAGGCCCAGGCTGGGCAGCCAGTCGTTGCCGACCCACTCGTGATTCATATCGCCGTAGGCCAGGATCTGAGGAGGAAAGGGTGATGAAAAGCGATGTTGGCCGCCGGCTTCGGTTTAACCGTCAGCTCAAGCGAGCGACGCGGCGGCAAGCTTGACGTTTTTTCGCCGGAGGCATTGTTTGTGGGTTTAGGGTTTAAATTAAAAAAATGCGGATGAACCTTACCTGATCCCAGCTGAACTCTTTCAGCTCCTTGTGTGCGGGGAGAGAAGGAATAGGTAGACAGAGAGCGAGAGAGAGAGAGCGAGAGAGAGAGAGAGAGAGAGAGAGAGCGAGAGAGAATGGGGGGGAGAGATAGAGAGATAGACAGAGCAACAGAGAGCGATGTGAAAGCAGGGGGTGAGAGAGAGGGGGCAGCGGCAGTGAAGAGCGGGGTCAGAGGAGCCGAGTCGATGGGCGAACGGAGGAGAAGCAGGGTGGAGGGAGGGAGGGGAGGGGAGAAGTGGGAGAGCAGCGGCAGGAAAAGGGGGACAAAGGGAGGAACAGTGTGTTAGTGAACGGGTAATTAGTTGGAAGCAGTTCACACTGACACAGCAACTGGAGGAGAGGAAAGAAGAAGATGCTCAACACTATGGCCTGGGCCCATGAATACAGAAAGTGGAGGAAGAGAGAGAGAGAGAGAGAGAGAGAGAGAGAGAGAGAGAGAGAGAGAGAGAGAGAGAGACAGAGAGAGAGAATAGGAGGAGGGGAAGAGACTTATAAACATGATTCAGACCAGGCAGTCCCCTAAACATCCATCGATTATCAAACAGAAACTGTGTGACACAGTGAGAGAACGACGGACGGGTGCCATCCGGTCAAACTGAGAGGATTGAGCCGCTCACCGGGGGCTTGGTGGCGGCGTTCAGCGACTCCATCTCCGCATGGGTCATCCACACGTTACTAGTCGACTGAGGAACAAAGAACACAGTCAAAATGTCACGCGAGGAGAAAATGGCGCTTGCGGTCGGTGGGAGGGATTCCGGATCGCAGTTTTCTCAGAGCAAAAAAGAGGCTCCTCGAAACTCCTCGAGGAGCCTCCTCTGTGGAGGCACAGGTGAAGCCGCTACAGAGGCTTTTACACCGAGGTACTGGAACCAGGAATTACCCAATTACAACCAATTTTCAGACCCTTCCTAAGTACCGCAAACTAGGTTCCTGGTTCCTGAAGTGGTTCCTGTGGTAAATGGGCTCATGGTGAAATAGTAGTCTTTGGTGGCTAAAGGAGGGGGTACAGTACTGTAGGGGTGGTGTTTTTGGGGATAGGGGGGGTCCCTCACCGAGCGAGTGCTGGCCGGGGCAGAGGGGCTGGTGAGGGACACCATCTCCTGGATGGCCAGCCGCAGCTTAAGGCGGTGCAGGGGGTTGCTAATGCCGATCTCGCGCTGGATCTCCGTGTCCGACAGGTTGGCCATGATGGCCCCGCTCTTCACATTGGCGCGGCAGGCGGCGACGTACCAGGCCGGCATGCCCACCCACAGCTGGAGGAGGAGGAGAAATGACAAGAGTAAACGAAGAATGAGTTTCAAAAAAGAACGGAAAGCATAAACCATGTAGTATCTTTTTCTCCAGGAGGCAAATGTACGATACCTCCAACCAGGACACCACGGTGGGGCCGTCCCAGGACGCAAAGGGGAGGCCCTGGCGGCAGGCCTCCTCCAGGAGCTCGTGCCTGGAAAAGAGCCAAAGAATTAACAGCCGTCCTGCTTTGGAGATCTTCCAGCGAGACGCTGTGGACGCGCTAATGCCAGCGCTAAAGAGAAACTCAGCAGGGAGTAAAAGACTGTCTGGTACGCACTTCTTTTTGCTGCGTCGGTCTTTGTCGGCCGGGCCCAGCGTCCCGGTCTTGTTCAGACCCATCGGGTCACCAGAGGCCAGGTCCTCAGATGGTGTGGAGGCTGAGGGAGACCGGGGTATCATGAGAACCACATGGTGCCTTTATGAAGCATTTAATACAGTATTCTCTAAATTACACTGCAGGTCATTAGCGAAGTATTTACAACCACTGCAGCATTTATTATGGTTTTCTTGTTTATTTGTCCATAATTTATTGTGCATTTTCTATCTGTACTGTATCTATTTTAGCTGTTTATATTATATCTACATTCCATTTATATTTGTATATTTTGATTCGTTTTAACGCTGTAACGCTTGGATTTCCCTCTTGGCGATCATTTAAATGTTATCTCAAGAATGATGAATTTAGAGATCTGAAAAACAGACGTAAGAGAAAAACATATTCATCTCTGTTATTGCTTTTACCAAGAGAAGCAGATCCCTCCCGACCCGGCTGGCCCATCCTCCCTTTCTCCTTCTTTCCAAAAAGCCGACCGATGGAGGACTTGATGCTTTTCTTTTTACTGGACTTGTGGAGGGAATCCTGACTGCTGTTGGAACTGCTGCCATCTGCCGAGAGACTGGAAGAACCCGGAAAAACATCCTTGTGAGCAGGGCCGTCGCAATCAGGAAACTTAAGTCGGCGAGTTCACTTTCATCCATATAGTTGCGATAAATAATTTGATTTAATTGAAATGTAAAATTAATACGTTTTTATTGAATTGAATTGTCTTTTTTTATTTCATGTCACTTTAATAGAGTCACAAAATAAAACTTGTAACAATACACGTCTAAAACGAAATCCAATCCAGGATATACTCACCTGCGAAATTCGCGGGGGTCGTCGAGCAAGGCCCCCGGATGGGTGAGGGTCATCCTGTCCAGCCGCAGCGCACGAGGGGTGGGAGGAGGTGTGGCATCCAGCAGGGCCAGGGCGCGTTCGTCGTCTTTGCTATTCTAAACGAACAAAAGATCGAAAAACCTTCAGAGGGCGTGTACATGAACAAACGTACGGGCGTGCGTTTCCAAAAGCCACCGTGGGGGGGGGGGGGGGGGGGGGGGGGGGGGCGCGACATGAAGAGAGCACGCCGCGGGGCTGCACCTGTCTGTCCGTCTCCCGGGCGGGAGAGTGAGGCAGGCGGGGGGTGGAGTGGCCGGAGCTGGGGGGAGAGGGGGAGGCCAGGGTGGAGGAGGTGATGGAGGAGGGGATGTAGCCCCGCCCGGCGCTGTCCCTCCCCAGGGAGGACGGAGGCATGTGGGGGTCGTCCAGGGCCACGCTGACCCGGCTCTCGATCTCCTCCGCCCGCAGCTCCGTGTTCTCCTTCTCCTCCTGGATCAGCCTGGGTTTGGGTTTGTGGTTTGTCAGGGTGGAGGGGGAAGGAAGGGCGAGAGAGGGGGGAAGACAGAAGGGAGAGGCGTGAGTACTGGTTTTATCGGCTAAAGCAGGTGAGAAAATGAAGGTGAGATACTTAATGTTGTGATACTTAGTGACTCCCCACCCTTCTTCTGTTATGGCCGTCAGGCTGGACTGGACGGCTGGACTTGAAAATCGGATTCTTAAAGCTTTACTTTTAATCCGATGATGATTTTATGGTGATTATCCTGACGTTTTGCTATTTGTGTTTCATCCTTGTTGAACGGTCCTTTAATTTCATCCTTTCCTTTTCAAATTCACAATTATTACAATAACAGCAGGACCCTCGGGGGTCTGCTTTCTTCAGTCTCGTCTCCATCCCTACCCTATCCCAACGCACTCTATATGGAGACGCAGTCTTCTCCGTCCCGGTTGTCCTCTTACTTGATCTCCTTGTTGATGGCCTCCAGCTGTTCCTGCAGCATGATGGCCAGCGTCTGGACATCGGTCTGTCCGCTGGGCGACAGCAGCTCGGAGCCGAACAGCGTCTCCCGGTCCTCCTCCTCGTCCGAGCAGGCCACCTCCACGCCCGTGTCGAACCCGGTTGCCAGCAGCGCCCCGCTCTCCCAGTCTGAGTACTGTGTGTCCAGAGGGAACACGTCATTTACCGTACCTTTATTTTTAATTCTCGGCACCGTGGCCTTTGAAAGGACGGCCTTTTTAACCTTGGTCGAATCTTCCCGGGCCGAGCTCCAGCGGGCGCGGTGACTCCGCCTGACCACGCCCCCGCTGGAGGCGTTGCCGTAGTGATCCAGATGCGTGGTGGAGCCTACTGGGAGGGACCCGCCTCCATGGGAATATCTCAGCTCCAGAGCGCTACCTGGCAGAGAGCGACTGGGATGGAGGGGGCAGGGGAGGGAGAGTCAGTAATTGATCTCCAAAAGACTTTAAATAGTCTACTAGAGCAAAACCCTGGCTCTATTTTTCACGATTGCAGATCTACTCAATGGGGACGAACCTGGAATAGGATCCTCCAGGTCTGGCTCTCAATTGGTCCAACTCCAGTTGTATCCTCTCCAGCTCTGCTATTAATTGGTCCTGAGGGCGGGAAAGAGACGAAAACACAGTGAAACAAAATAATGCTAACTAACATGTGTGTTCATACTTCAACTAAGACTTTCAGCCCGT
Source organism: Zeus faber (assembly GCF_960531495.2). Classification (NCBI taxonomy): domain Eukaryota; kingdom Metazoa; phylum Chordata; class Actinopteri; order Zeiformes; family Zeidae; genus Zeus; species Zeus faber. The sequence continues at coordinate 13,698,861 of NC_137205.1, forward strand.
AAGGGGGAGACGGGCGTAGCCACCTTGTTCGCCAAGAGATCGTCCTGGAGTTTCTTCATGTTAGACAATTCCTCGGAGAGGGCGTTCTGGAGGTGGTCAAGATAGAAAATGTCACGTGCTAGCTCCAAAACATCAATACATCAACGTGTGTTTTATTGAGGATTATTATTGTATGGAAAATTTTCATGTAAGTCAATGGGATTCTTGTCAAAGTAAAGAGCAGGCGTGGGCGCTCGGGTGGTCTTAGCGTGGCCACCTTCTCTTCCAGGGCGGCCATCCTCTCCTTCAGGTGGAGCTGCAGCCTCTCGTTGGACTCGGACAGGAGCTTGTCCACCGTGTCGGAGAGACGCTTGTTGTGTTCGTCGTTCATCCGCTCCCTCTGCCTCGCCTTGGGGGTCATGGGGGAAAATATTTCAGGGGAAGGAAATGAGAGAGAGAGAGAGAGAGAGAGAGAGAGAGAGGAAGGGGCTGGTGGGCGGAGAGTTATCAACGTGCATTCTGCTCGACTGAGGGGAGAGAAAAAGATGTCTATCTCAGTGCGCCGGGGCCTCATCGAGGGTTTTAGAAAATTAGCGCCTCATTGTGCAGCGCAAGGAGCGACAAAGGAACGGTATAAAGGAGTGGGAGGCGTGAAGAGGAGAAAAGAGGAGAGAAGCCTGCGTGACTCACTCTCTGTAGCTCCTGGTTCTTCTCCTCCAGTTGTGCATCCATCTGCCGCAGACGCTCTTCAAAGTTGCCATGGCGTTCCTCCGCCTGGGCGAGCGGAGGGGTGGGAAGGCGTGGGTTAGGGCACAGCGTGGAAATAGACACACGATCAAAATAGGAGGCTTGTTAGGTGAAACAATTAGTAACCTGTCTGTACACAACAGTCTTTCCCGGTAGGGCGACATTTAGTCCATCCTCCAGATGCATGAAAGCCTCTTGCCTGAACACGCAGGGTGAAGCAATGTGGCCCTTTTATTGTGAAGCCGCTGAGGAACATGTTTAACAGTTGGCAGCCCTCTGATTTATGCTTACTGTAAAGCAGTTAATCAAGAAGAATTTGTGTGGCATGCACTGTACTTGACTTGGGGAGCATCCAAGGATCCAGGGGGCCATGCTGATTCTGTGGCTTTGACTAGCCTCCGCTTGTGGATGCTTGGCAGGGCGTAATGAAGATGTCTGACGTGTCGCCTTTATTCTTTTATTAATGCGTTAATACATACACGCACACACTGATCCACACACACTGATCCACACTCACACACACACACACACACACACACACACACACAGACACACACACACAAACCCACACACACCTTGTTCAAGGCTGCCACTCTCTGGGCGAGCTGGGCCTCTATTTCGGGCAGGGTCTCGGCTCTCTGCAGGGTCTGCTGCAGCTTCTGCTTGGCGTCGTCCAGGCGCTCCTGGAGCTGCCGGTTCTTCTCCTCGCTCTGCGGCAGGCGAGAAGGAGGAAACGGGGATCACACCAGAGTGGCAGGCTGAGAAAAGGTAGCCAGGGGCCCCCGAGATGAGGAGCGGAGCACGCCGTCTGCCAACGCGCAGCGCCATCCAAGCCGCCACTCCACGGCAGAGTCACACGGGGATGAAAGAGACTTCACCCACCTGTCTGTAGAGAGAGTCTTTGCTCGCCAGCTCGTTCTCCAGCTTGTCTTTTATGTCGTGGAGAGATGTCGCCTCCCTCTGGGCGCTGAGGTACCTGCAGGGCGGGAACCGTGAGAGCGGCGCCGTCAGCAGGCGGCGAAAGCAGCATCTTCCGTCCAAAGGGCCGGACACGAGAAAGATATCTGAGGGTTTTTGAAAGAGGCTCACCTGCGCTCTAGCGTGGTGATTCTCTCCTCCATGTCTTCCCTCTGACACAGAGCCTGACGGGATCCAAAGGAAGAGAAAAAAAAACAAACATTGGGAAAAAGTGGGGTTTAACATCAGAGGAAGACATGGGAAAGAAACAGGGGTTATGGGGAGGGGCGGCAAGTGGGTGATAATAAAAGGGAGGTCAGATGGTTTGAACAGCTATTAGCTGAAGAATGATAATGACTGGTTGAGAGCTGTTGTTGACAGCTTCCAGAAGAGCCCACTTATGCTATTGCACAAGTTCTAGAATCAAGAATGGAGGGGTGGGAGGGGTTGACAAATGCTCCACAGGCCTTTGAGTTTGCTGAGACCAAACAGAGTGATATAACCAGTTCCTTGCCATACAAACTGCCTGCAGTGTTACTGATGGTGCTGTCACCATGGCGACAGGGCAAGCAGAGACTCTCGAGAGTACTGTAGCAGTTCCCACTGCCAAGCAGACAAATGGCTTTGTTGCCATAGCAAACTGTTATATATTTTTTGAGCATGGCAAGACAGACTCTGACATGCACGCACGCACGTACACGCGCAGGCACGCACGCACACACACACACACACGCACACGCACACACACACACACACACACACACACACACACAGAGGCAGTTTATAGATTCTATGGACGCAGCGCCGTCTGGCTTCACCTCTTTCACGTCCCTCTGCAGTTTCTGGTTAGCCTCCTCTGACCTGGTCAGCTCCCTCCGGGCCGAGGTGAGCTGTTCCTCGATCTCGCCAACCTGGGGAACCAGAAGGCGGGAATTAAGGTCAGACCAACACACACACACACATACTGTACACACACGCACGCACACACGCACACACACACACACACACACACACACACACACAAACATCCCATCGCTGTCCCCTGTATCTCATGCTTGAGGACTTCTGTTTACTTGTTGACCTAATTTTGGTCCACACATCACATACCTGTCTGCACATGAGGGCCAGTCTTTCTTTCAGCTGGCCCAATTCTGATCTCTGCCGCTCGATCTCGCCCTCTCTCTGTCTGTCGACATCGCCATCATCCGACAGGGAGGAAGGTCCGTTGGGGAGCCGCTGTGTGGAAATTCAACGGAAAACTCCATCAAGTCCAAATTGTGCATCATGAAAGACCAGCATCTGCCTTTGCGTGACGCGATAAATTGTCCCAAATGCACAAGCTTGGCTATTTCTGAGAACCATATTTTAAGACTTCATGCTCCGTTACCTCCTTGCCATTGTCTAGCCCTTGTTGACGTCTTTTGATTTGGTCCCTTAAAGACAGCACCTAAATCAACATGGTCGGGACAGTCATCAGAGAGTTGTAGGGGAGATTTATCAGTGCGTGTCAGGTGGACGGCGTGAGAGGGAACCCTGTGCTCACCTCCTGGGAGGAAGTCTGGAGCTCTTCCTCCAGGGTGGAAACCCGCTCCAAGGCCACGCGCAGCCTTTCGCGCACCTTCTCGTCCAAGGCCTTGTGGTGCTCAAACAGGGACTTGAGGGCCTTGAGGACCTCCACCTCGCTGGAGACCCCCGCGGGGGACTGAGCCTGCCTCTTCACCACCGTCATCCTCAGACTGCGCTCGTGGCGGGACACCAGACACTCCAGGTGCTCCAGGAGCAGCTGGACCACGGGCAACGGGAAACAAGGACGACTCAGTGATTATCGCGAAGTGGAAATGGCGAACGTCCACATTGCAAAGATCATGACGTTTGTCGAGAATCTCCGCCTTTAGTATTTTCCAGTGACAACATTAAGGCACGGTGAGCTGAAGCCGACACCAATGTGAAAGGGAGCTGGAGATGTACTGACTCGTGTGTTATTCCGCTCGGCCTTCAGCTCGGCTATCTCCTCCTCTCTCTCCAGCAGCTGCTCCCGGCAGACGTTCAGCTCTTTGGTTAGCACTGCAAACTCCTGTAGGGTCATAAGGGGGCGCTGTTATTTACTCCACGCTGACGCAACGAGGTCATGATGAAAACACACAGCACATTAAATACAGTTGAATGGCTCAGCAAGATATGGTGTGATTGGCGAACGTTTATAACAATCAAATGACGTTTCGGTACATTGATACACAGGTAGTCAGGCACCGGACGGACAAACACAAACGCCAATTCATTAATTTTCTTGACCCATTTATTCCTGTTCAGTTTCGAGGGGTGTTGGAGCCTATCGCAGCTCATTACGGGTGTAAAGGAGACAACTGCAACGGGACGTCAATTTAGGGTCTCAAGTGAGTGCAACCCGGGCGTCTTTGCAGGTGGGAGGAAAACTGAGCATCCCCGGCAATCAAACACGTGAAGACGCCAGATCCACACAGTCGGCACCCAAGACGAGAATACAGCCGTCCCCGGCGTGCGACTGTGCCTCCCACAGGCACACACACAAAGCTGTGCACGCACAGCACCCACATTTCTCTTAACTTCCACTGCATAGGCGGAGTTTACTGTGTATCCAGCAGCGAGAGACCTCTGAGGCTTACTGCACGCACTGGACATGGCGTTTATCATGTAATAATTATGACTGATCGCTTGCGTTTGACTTGCCATTAAGACAACAGCCTGGAGGTTAAACAAGCAGGAGAACAGAGGAATCGGGGTCGATCTCAGGGGAGTTGTTTTGATTCTCCTACAAACGAGCGCGATTATGTATAATTTGCGAGATTACCAATTGGGGTAGTTGTGATCTAAGGCTCAAGACAGAGAGATCATGACGTTATAAAACATTGGGCTGAGCGCGGCTATCGAGCCTCGTAACTCTGCGCCGGACACCTTTTGGCTGCCGTGCGTCGTTCAAACCGAAACGTGGCCGTGCTGCCGTAGAGCGCGTTCCTTTACATCCGCGTTACCGGGCTCTGTGATCAAATAAAACGCGAGCAGTCTCGAACACGTGCACGCCGGATGATGTGTGTGATTACATATGCGTATGCTAATTGGCTCATAAAGGGTGTGACGTCAGGAACGCTGTTATCTAAACTCGACCGTACGTTCACGGAGATCTGTGCCCTGTTACTATGTACCCTGTAACAGTGTATGCACCGGGAGAAGAAATACATCATACCCACTACAGAAACATAGTTATGAGATATCAAAGAGAGATACTATAAGGTAAAGACTGGGAGAAAGAGAGCGAGCAAGAGAGAGAGAGAGAGAGACAGAGAGAACTAAAATTCCCACGTGGAGATGGGCTGCGCCGGGCCCAAAGGATTTCACGACGCCGTGATTGATTTGTGTGGAAAAAAGGTTTATGAAGCACCGACACTGTACGCTAAGCCTTCAAGTTCTCTCCATCCCCCCTCCCCTCCCCTCCCTCCTCCCTTCATCCCTTCATCCCTTTCAGGTGCCGTCACCACCGCAGCAGCAGCATTTATACCTCTCGCTCCTTCTCCGTTCTGTTCACTTTATTAGGACGGAGAAAATTGCGAGTGGATTCCAGTCATTAGTGTGTGTGTGTGCGTGCGTGCGTGTGTGTGTGTGTGGTATCAAAGATTTTTTCTTTTTCTACAGCACTACCCCCCCTTTTCTCTCTTCTCTCCTCATTCTTGGCAACGTCTGCAAACTCACCAGACGCACTCGATGAACTCTGCTACTGTAAAATGTATCCCACTACTTCATGTGTTCCTGGGCGCTCGCAAAGGGCCAGATGAGTGAGTGAGTGAGTGAGTGAGTGAGTGAGTGAGTGAGTGAGTGAGTGAATGAGTGTGTGTGTGTGTGTGTGTCTGTGTGTGTGTGTGTGTGTCTGCAAATTTGTGTGCGTTATTGATCCTCCTGTCAGGAAGGAGAATATGGCTCTGTAGGGCCCAGTCATTTTCTAATTGTGCAGTACTATTGCATCTGTTATTTTTTCATGTGTAACGAGTGAGAAAAAATAGGTAGCTACCATGATGGAAATGAGATAATAATAATAATAATAATAATAATAATAATAATAATAATAATAATGATGATGATGATGATGACGATGATGATGATGATGATGATGATGATGATGATGATAATAATAATAACAGCAACAACAACAACAATAATAATAATAATAATAATTATTATTATTATTATTATTATTATTATAATGATGATGCTAACAAGAATAAGGATAATAACAATAATAACAATATAGATAGAAAATGGTAATACACTGGTATCTATACCTTTATGACAATCTCATATTGGATCTAGGTTTTTGTATTACAAACTTATTGTCAGGTTTCACAAGTTTCAGCAAGTGTTTATATAACGCAAGTCAAGTCAAGCTAATTATATTTAATTTTTATAGCGCTTAATCCCAGGCTGTCTCAAAGGGCTTCGCACGAAACCTACGGCATCTACTCGCCCTGGCAGGAAGGAGGAAGGAACCTTGAGAAGGGGTCACAAAGGGAGGTTGGTTCTAGGTTGGGTGGGCAACGTTATTAGCGTTGTATAAGAAGATTGTATCCACATGCCTCCAGTAGAGACGTGGCTCAGCATCAGGACACGTCCAGGGCCAGAGACTCCACATCTGTCCTGCATCTATGTACCTCCTCACCTCATAAAACCATCCAAACCACCATCACAATCTCTCACTAGTGATGGCCAAAAACCATTCCCAACTTCGACTTTGTTCAAATTCAAATGTATTTGTTCCGTACCGACGTGAAATTTCACTCTGAGGCCTGAGATGGTGTTGTATTTTTCACCTGCAGACATTGTCCTCTGTGTTTCAGACAACGCAATATCCTCAGGCTGAAGACTGAGCACATCATTTCAAATGTATTGCACATCAACTCGGAATATTATGCAATTACCTACCTCTGGCCCAGCGCATTTGCAGTTGCAGAAGCAGAGGCACACACACACACACACACACACACACACACACAGATTTTCCTCTTGACCTTTATCAAATCTCTGTATCGCTGAATACCCAGAATAACCTATTTAAGCTGACGTATAAACTGTTGCCAAGTTGTTCCACGTGCGTGGATCTAAACAGATACAGATGTGTATATACAACATTACGCATGCGCTCACAACATAGACACACAGGAACACATGCGCACACACACATGCACACGCGCACACTGACACACACACACACACACACACACACACACACACACACACACACAAACTAGTTCAAGTTCAAGTTCAAGGGATTATTTGTCACATACATATACATACGGTCATACATATATGCAGTGAAATGTCATGACACCCGGTGATTACGCACAATAAGCTCTATAAACTCTAAAAATACAAAAAAATACCAAAATGTGCGTAAACGACACAAGGTGCTCGCGCAGAAGTAGCGTTGTCACAATGAGGACATTTCACTTGACTTGAATTAACTTTCATATAAAGAAATAGGATCCACAGTTGAATTGCCATTTTTCCCTTTAAGTTTATACGGTTTAATAACCACAATTCTACATAATGAGTTTCACACATTGTCTTGAGGGAGAAACTGATGACTGTGGATTGCAAACGGACCGCGGCCAGCTCAAACAATTGGTGGTTACGTAATACCTGTGACAGCTCTGGTGAGCGGCAGTAAAGCTGTGTCGTCATCGTACCTGTGGAAGGGCGATTGAGAGCTGCCTCTGCAGTGACTCCTTCTCGTGGCCCAGCTCCCGGAGGCGCAGGTGGGCCGTCCCGAGGCTGTCCTGGGTCTCCCGCAGGCTCTCCAGGAGCCTCTCGCGCTCTGTCAGCATGTTCACCATCAGCGACTCCAGGTTGCCGGTGCTGCCCCCCTCATCGCTGCTGCCCCGGGGCTCCCGGCTCCCGTAGCCGCCGGGGACGCCTCCCATCAGCCCCGTGCCGCCCGCCGGGGAGGACGACCCGCCGCCGCCGCGCCCGTCCTCCGAGATGGTGGGCATCACCTCGCACATCATCTTGAGGCCGGAGCAGAGGCAGGAATGTTGTGAGGTGTGTCAGGTGTTTACTTGGAGGAGATGGAGGCCGTCCGTCGTGAAGGCCTTGAGGTGTGTAGGACACTTGGGTTTCAGCTTCTGGAGGGATATCCCTTGTGTCGCCACCGGACAACTGACTGGCGGTAACGGCTGACCAGTCTGTCACGTTTCCTGGTGTCGAATCTCCCCCAGCACGACTCCAACGCTGGAAGGCCAGTAGAGCATTCAGCCAAATGTTGTGTATGTGGACGTTTGAGTCGTTGTGTTGTTTGTGTGGGGTGGGACGGAGGGGCGAGGGAAAGATTGGAGTGGAGTGCAGGGTTACTGGGTGTCAGTGGGTTCTGGGGGGAAAGGTGATGGAGGGGAGAGCAGGTGAAGTGGGGGGGGCGGGGCCAACGACCCCGGTCTTTAAACAGATGAGAGACGCACCTGGGAAAAAAAAATAGATTAGAAGAGATATGTGTTTGGGCAAATGTTTAACTGTATGTCATCAGAAACGAAGCTTGGTGTGTGTGTGTGCGTGCGTGCGTGCGTGCGTGCGTGCGTGCGTGCATGTGTGCGTGCACCCGCGTGCTTACATGCGTGCGTACACGCGTGTGTGTGTGTGTTTGTATGTGTGTGTGTGTGTGTGTGTGTGAGGGGTGAGTAGGGTGGGCCAGGTAAAGAGAGACAAATAGAGACTAATACAATAGAATGAAGTGATGGACAGTTTCTGTGCAGGAAGGGGAGAACAAATTCAACATGATTTGTTATTTCTACAGCTAGATTAGCCCGTCCTATCAACACTCTGAGGGTTCTTTTTGGTCAACAACCCACACAATTTAAATATTAACACTGTAGTAGTAAGAGTAGATAGTACGGTACTGGAGCACATTTATAGCCTTTCATCCAGCGGTGCATGGCCCAATGTATTACGTTATAATGCTAATAATGAATGGGAAATGGAGGAAATTAGTCAATAATAGTGGAAATCCTATTATCAACATGCAACCTTGTTCCACCACCAAATGTACAATTAAACGGCCTATAGGTATGGACGCGGCGCTGTTTCTTACGTTCATGTGAAAAAGGGTGTCATCATGAATTGTGATCATGCTTTCCGATAGAAAAGTCTTTCCTGCCTCCGTGTCGGCGTGACCAAATGTTCGGTGAAATACGATGTCAAATGTGTTGGCGGTGATCGGGCTGAATAAATACACCGGTACACCTCAGGGAAAAATTGGCCTAAATAGGAAGAGGAAACACAGGCAATTTGATGCACGTAGCCTCCATGGTTGCCTATACCGCTGTCACATCATTGTGGGACGTGCCAATCATCCGGCAATTATGAAGGCCCGACGATTGAAGCAAACGCAACGGGGTTTTTTTTTTTTCGGATCAAATGACAGCATCTCTCAAATGAACGGAGCGGCGCTTTATTTCTAAGGCGCCTTAGAAATAAACCGCCGCCACCCCCCCTCCCTCCCTCCCTCCCTTCCCCCCCCACTTAGCACGGAGCGCCCCCCCCCCCCTCCCCACAAACAGCTGGAAGGTCTGAGACGCACATTTCACAACACACAACAGCGGGATCTGGACCCGATGCGGCGCACCTTACCCTTTCCATGGCGGAGGGAGAAGAAAAAAAGGCGTTTCATCCTCAATCACTCCATCGGAGATATCTGACCGATGGAGGCTGCGGGCTGTCGCCGTGAAAACCCGGTTGCCAGCCTCCCCTTCCCCTTCCCCTTCCCCTCTCCTCCCTCCCGCCCTCCCGCCCTCCCTCGCTCTCCCACTATCTCTCTCTCTCCCTCTCTCTCTCTCTCCGTCTCCCCCCCCCCCCTCTCGCTCACACGCACAAGCCGGAGCGATGGGCGCGATCGAGCGACACCTCGCCGCGCTCTGCCTCGCACCGCGCCGCCGCTTCTCCTCCCGGGGAAGGAGCCGCCGCTGGGTCTTAGAGGGACACCACGGCGCTGCACCTCACATGTTCATAGCTTCTCATCGCCCCCCCTACACCCCTCGATGCCAAGCAGCCGCTCTGGTGTTAACCCTTCAGACGTGCTTTTTTTTTTTTTTTCATATATGTATAATTCGAATAATACAAATAATAATCATAATAATGATTAGGATTATTATAATTATAATAAGGCGATTTTTGCGACTAATTATTTCTTAATTATTGCGAGGCAGTCGCCCTCTAGCGGCCGATCAGAGGTTAAGGTTTTATGCTACCTTTTTATAACGAAATAAAACAACACACACACGCACACACACACACACACACATATGTGTCTGTATATATATACATATATATAAATACCAGCATATCAAAATACCAGCATATCAAAATAACTCCAATCTTATGTTTGACGGCTGCAAATATTGATTGCTGATATTCCAAAGGCAATTATCCAGCCAACTCGGCGATGGACTCCGACTGTGGCACAACAAAGAACATGCGACGTTATTTAAAATGAAATGCTGGGGCTGCACTGGAGCGTCCATCTATTCAACGCAACCAGCCGCGAGTGGACGGTCAGAGCGGCCGGGAAGAGCGACCAATCAGCGTCGCCGGCCACGGAGGCGGCCGACGCCTGATTGGCCAGCGGGAAAAGCTGTCCCGGAAGAGGGTGACGTAATGCCGCGGGCCCGCCGTAGCGATCCGAACGCGTCCCGGTTACGTCGCCGTGACAGGTGAGCGAGGGACGCGCGGAAGAGGGATCAGCGGCTCGGTGGCTGCGGAGGGGGCTGGACGTCAAAGCTGCCCGCACCTGCGAGAGAAGAGAAGAGAAGAGAAGAGAAGGAGCCACGCAGGCCGCGACGCCACGCCCGCACGCTGCTTTGGCAGTTTGGTGAAAGCTCGGCGTGATCTCCAAAGGGAGGCGCCGTTTTCAAAATGGAACTGTTTATTTCTCGGCGAGGGACGCCACGGCCGCGCCGGCTCACCCGGCAGACAACGTGTGATACAGGGAGCGGGCCCGATGCCTTCCCGGTAGTTTCCAGACCTGTCTGCGCCTTCCCCAATGAGAGGCCCTTTTAGTTGTAATCAGATCACTTGCTGACCTTTCGTTCGATTTCATGCATTTGACGTGAAAATATATAGAACGAGCGATGCATCATCATCATCATCATCATCATTGATGCTGACACTGGCACTGTGCCAAGAGCCTCAGTTATCCTTACAGCTCTTTTTTTTTGTGAGTCCCTCTAATGTCTTATTGCCATGCAGTGCGATGATAAACAATGCCAAGTGGACAAAAGAAATGCATATTTGCGTGGGTACCAGTGATGGTTGTCACTTTATTTGTATGGAGGATTTGGCATTTCCAACAACTGATCTGGTGGATGAAGTGATACAATATGAATGTCAATTCCGACATGTCATCTTTGAAAAAGACACAAAAAAAACCAGGTAGAATAAATAATCACTCAAATATGGACTCGACTCCACCAAAGTACGTGGACTTGAATGGCTGTTATCTGACAAAAAAAAAAAAAAACACTCAAATGTAGACATTTAAAAACATCTACCATGTGTGAATCCTAGAGTTCACATGACGATCTATTTGAAGCACCATGATCCAAATGTCTAATTAAAGCAGCCCTTGGTGATTTTGGCAGAGCAACTGGCAGCAGGCAGCTGCGTGGCCACAAGGAGGGGCGGGGCCGTCCGGGGTCATCGGAGGTCAGCGGCCAAGTGGAATTCTGAGAGGAATGCACTGTATGCGTGCCAACCGGGGCAGAGCGCTGGAGACAACCGGCGCTTTCAGGCCGTCCCATGGGAGCCGTGTACAGGGGAACACAATGACCCAACGCCCACGGGTCCCCGGGTTACACCACCTTACTAAAGCCAAAAACAAACCACGATGCTGCGACGGCGCGTTGAAATGAGGTGAAAGGCGGAAAAAAAAAAACACGCAAAAATAAAATACATCAGTGTGACGGTCAATGAAGGAATCGGTTGATCAACTGACGGGAAGCTCTCCGGTTGACAGAATGGGGTCTTAGAATTTACATATACAGAATAATGAAGCCAAACACATATACAAGCACACACATAGATAAATGCACTATCAGTGTTTTACAGCTTTATTCAAACACAAACCACAAAACCAAAGAAAATAACACTGAGATATTCTATCATAAAAATGGCAAATATGCTGAAACTCATACATATAATTCACAAAACAGTCTGCAGAACCCATGTGGGGATCTATCAGTGCAAATCAAATGTTTGTCTGTTATTTGAGTGTGTGTGTGTGTTTATGTATGCATGCATGTATGTGTGTGTGTATGCATGCATGTGTGTGTGTGTGTGTGTGTTAAGGCGAACAAAGTGTGTGCAGCATTAGTTGTGGGAAGGCAGATTCTGTGGAGGCTCTGCGGGCAGGTGGTTCTGGCCTTCAGCAGGTTGTTCTACCGGGGTTTTCACCTCTGAAAGACAGGAGCCGTATTTATTAATGTCTGCAAGCACAAAAAATAAACACCTTCCCGAACAGCATCAATCCATACGACCAAAGGCTGTTTCTTTTTTTCAATATCTCATACTTATTTACCTTGATCTTCAAATTGCTCTTGCTGGAACTGCAGTTCTCCGTGAGGACCTGGAGGGGGCTGCTTCTCAGCAGCCTGTTCGTTCTGTCGCTGAGACATCTCCAGCACCGCCTAAGAATGAAACACGAGACGTACTCGGGTCAGCGTCTCAACTTCCATTTATCTCAACTCAAAACGCACTCGAAATGTTCGCTACCTGCTGGTATTCTCTGCGCTGGGCCTCCAGGGCTTTGCCTCGCTCCTGCAGCAGCTCCTGTTCCTGCCGCAGAGACTCCGCCCGGCGCTTGAGCTCCTCCTCTTTATCTCGGAGCTCCACCTCGAAACGCTGGAGCTCTTCCTCCGTGTATACGGGCTTGGTGTCGTCCAGGGTCTGGGTGGAGGCCGAGGACCGGGTGTTTTGGTGGAGTATATTTTTATTTCACTTTAAACACCCCGTATTCAAACCACGAGTCCTTACCTCCCACTCGCTCTGATTATTAAACTCCTTCTTCTCCGTGGACTTCAGGAACTCCTCCATTGTGACCAGACGGTCTTTGTTGGCATCCACCTTGGGATGGAGAGACGGAAACAAAGTTATACATGTACCGATGAGTGGGGGCTGAGGAAAAGGAAACAAAAGAAAAGGCAGATTGATCAAATGAAAAGCCTTTAATTTTTTTTTTTTTTTCCTTTTACATTCTTCATGACGTGCTCCCTCATTCTCAGCCTCTCCTCCTCCATTTCCATCATGTCGTCCTCCTCGTTCTTTGGGTTGTACACCTTCTCCAGCTGAAAGAAACAGAACGCACCACTCAAACTCCAACCCGCTGCCACACGGCTACACCTCAAATCTTTAAGGAATTTAAGTGAAAAATCGGACAATAAGGATATTTCTGTGACAGCGGCATAAACAAAGCCTCTCACCTCCTTGGTAAAGAGAGCCTCAAGTTCCTGCTCATCCAAAACTCCATCTCCGTTGGTGTCTAAGGCGGCGTGGGGAACAGGAAACATGCTGACATGTCCACTGGATTCACTAATTTCATATACTGTATATAAAAAAGGTGCGTTCAAAGACCAGGAGCGATGCTCACCGTGCAGTTTGAAGAAGGTTTTGGGGTTGAACTCATGTGGATCCAGCCCATCCGTCTCTTCCCACACTTCACGGAGCTGAGCTACACTCCCCTGGACGTCAAAGAGCACACAGGGAGGAGAGGGGGGAGAGAGGGGCGGGAGACGTTATTAATCTCAAGCCTCCGCCGGCCGCCGCTCTGGAAAGGTTTGGCGTGCTGCGCCTCGCTCACGGGGGAGTTGACTTTGGGGTGCTGCCGGTGTTTCTCCTTCAGCTCCTGCATTCGTTTCTCCTCTTTCTCCCTCTTCTCCTGGTCCAGGCCTTTCAGGTACTCCCGCCGCTCGTGCTCCTTCAGCATCTCGTAGCGCTTGAACTCCTCGTGCCTCTCCGCATCGTAGTTCTCCAGGTCCTTGGTGGCCTGGAAGGAGAGAGGAATTAGGGCTCGCCCCCAGGAAACGTCGACGAGTCGAATCATCAGTCAGAAACCCTGCAGTCGACTGAGATTCTTCAAGTCGAGCAGTGTTTTTTGGGGGGTTTTTTCCAGTCAGTGTGCATTGCAATAACAGGATAAAACAGATAGAAGCTTACAAAATGCACAAGAATAACATTTCAATGGGGAATTATAAATAAAGGGAATCATAATTATACTTTTATATGTGTTCCTTTCCTCCAAATAAAAAAAAAACAACAACTAAAAACAGTGGGGACAGGGCACGGCTCGTAGACTCTAAGATTATTTTCTGCACATTACGCAAGGAGAGGGGGTGATCAGGTGGAGAGAGCCACGGAGAAAGTGTCCCAATTACGCGCGGTTTTGTTCCGTTCCGTTCCATACGTGCTTGTTTTGTTCCATAAGGGGACTGAAAGAAAATATAATCTACATCGAAAATGAAAACACACTGTTTTGGCACGGCGATTGCACAGAACCCATCGCTGGCGTGCGCACTGCTGGCGCGCACATTGCTAGTGCAGGCATGGTCACTACCATTGGAGAGGGAGACAGGTGCGCAAAATGCACCCTGCTCGCCCCCTCTCAGCCCCCCTAGTCGAATATTGCACTGAACAGCCGAATCCCATAAGACTGACAACATTCTGAGTCGGGAATAGCCCGCAGAGAAATGATGTGAATGAGGATAAATATAATCTTGTGAAGCAGGCTCTACCGTCGAGATGAGAAGCTCCAGGTCTTTGGCTTCGAAGGTATTCTGGTTGTGTGGATCCAGATGTTCAAACTGCTTCAGTAGGGAGGCGTGGTCAATTTGCAGGCCTGCAGAGGCGAAGACAGAGGCAGGAAAAAGGGGTTATTAAACGACATCATAGGCAAACAAACGGACAGATGGAGGGACCGAATGTTTGCCCACTCACTCTGTGTGTTGGTGCTGTCTAGTTTGGCCTTAAGCAGCATCCTGAGGCGGGACATCTCCTGCCTCTTCAGCTCATCTAGACGGGTTCTGACATGGTGACCCACCAGGTCCAGCTCTTTACTGAGACGCCCACTCTGACGGAGCAGGGGATCAAATTAATGAGTAAAAATCGATCCCACAATATAAGCGCTTTGAGAAGAAGTGTTTCATTTAACATCTGCAGGTTATCTCTTACAAGAAAAGAAAAAAAAACACAACAAAAACAAAAACAGGTAAGAGAAAGGCATGTGCTACAAATTAAAAGCACAGCGATGGAGTGACTCACCTTGATGTCCTCGGTGTTCGCAGTCTGGAGTTTCTCTCTGAAGTGAGGATCTGTCTCCAAGACCTCTATCACCTCTCTGAGATAGCGGTCATAGTACAGCCCGGTGTCCTTGAACAAACAGGTGACATTTGGGGGTAAAAGGTGGGTACCATTGTGTTTCCATTTCTGGTACTAAATGGGGAATAATGCAATGAAGTATAGTTGATAGGGGGCAGTGGCTCAGGAGGTAGAGCAGGTCGTCCAGTGTTTGGAAGACACGGAACCCCCTAACTGCTCTCGATGAGCAGGTGTGTGCCTTGCACGGCTGCCGCCACCGTCAATGTATGAATGCGTGTGTGAATGGGTGAATGTGAGGCATATTATTAGAGGATATTAGACATATCAAGATATGCCATTGAGATCAATACTTCCTTTCATATGCATTATCTATCTATCTATCTATCTATCTATCTATCTATCTATCTATCTATCTATTTATTTATTTATTTTATACTGGCTGTCATTGTCTGCCACCCAAAAATGTAATGTTGCAAGAACTTTTGTTTCGGCAGAAAGATCGCTCACAAAAAATATTGAGAACAAATGACATACATAAAAAAAAAAATAAAAAATAAAAACAATCACAAGCACAGTTAAAATGTCAAACTATACAATCCTTTTAAAGATCATTACCAAATTCTCCTCTTGTTTTTCCTCTTCAACAGGCTGAGCTTCACTGGGGCTTCCTTTGCGGTCAATGGGCACTGACCAGACCCCAGCGGAGAACAAGAGGAGCAGCAGCCAACGAGGATTCATCCTCCTGCATCGCAAAGCAGCAACAACCCTGAATGTACGAATCAGTGCTTTGCACAAAGGCATTTTTGATGCAAAAGAAGAAAAAGGTCTTAAATGGTAGAGAGACGACGCTCAAGCACACTGAATGTGATACGATTTTGTATTGGATAAGCATTTAGTCCAAACCTCCACACCTTGTCTAAACCGTTAGTTATTAAAATACCAGTGAAACTATGATCACAACATTCCCCACTGTACATTCCTTGTGTTGCTAACGTCTTGTAAATGAAATAATGGTGAACATTTGCTATTAATCATTTTGCTGGGAACCCTCTGGAACCTCCTGTCGGACCTGGTGGACCCCAGACCACAGGTTGAGAACCACTGGCCTCGCGTCATGATATTGTTGGTATTTACCCCGTCACACTAACAAACCCCTCTAGGGCCTATTCGGCGTGACGGTTCAGTGAGGCGGACCAACAGCAGTTTATCAGGTTCAATGACTAATTGAAATGAGACATTTGACGTGTCGGATAATACTGCAAGGATGCTGCTGATGAAGACAAGCCAGAACAACGGACACAATTAGTGCTGTGATCATCTATACAGGATCCGAAGTGAAACCACGCCGCGTTACGTGACTACTTTTATATCAGCCGCAGGTCATCTAATGCTTCACGGATCATTATTACCCGTTAAATGTGGCTGTTGACCGGCGCTACCTGGTTGTACCTGGCTGTCCAGCAATTCCCCTCGCTATATTCATTCCACCGTGATGTTCCGCAGACTTTAAGAGTTCAAGTATAATGCTGTGAAGCGGAAGGTTGTGTCAACATCCGAATCGTCTCCTACCGTTGGTATTGTCAACATCCAGCACGAGAACAGCCAGTTTATTTCCTAATCCACAACGTCGGCGGCGGCTAATGATGGCGTCACAGGTATGCGACAACCATGGGGCGCTTGCGAAGGATGGCGCTTGAGAGACGGAGAACTACAAAAGTGAGATTTTAAACAAATTAAATCAAAATGATACTCAAAAATAATAATAATAATAATAATAATAATAAAAATAACAACGAAATAAATTAATCAATAAATACATACATACACACATACATACATACATACACACATACATACATACATACATACACACATACATACATACACACATACATACATACATACATACATACATACATACATACATACACACATACATACATACATACATACATACACACATACATACATACACACATACATACATACATACATACATACATACATACATACATAAATTAATACATACATACATACATACATACATACATACATACATACATACATACATAGATAAATAAATAAATTCATACATACATACATACATACATACATACATACATACATACATACATACATACACACATACATACATACATACATACATACATACACACATACATACATACACACATACATACATACATACATACATACATACATACATACATACATACATACATACATAAATTAATACATACATACATACATACATACATACATACATAGATAAATAAATAAATTCATACATACATACATACATACATACATACATACATACATACATACATACACACATACATACATACATACATACATACATACACACATACATACATACATACATACATACATACACACATACATACATACACACATACATACATACATACATACATACATACATACATACATACATACATACATAAATTCATACATACATACATACATACATACATACATACATACATACATACATAGATAAATAAATAAATTCATACATACATACATACATAAATTCATACATACATACATACATACATACATACATACATAAATTCATACATACATACATACATACATACATACATAGACAAATAAATAAATTCATACATACATACATACATACATACAAACATACATACACACATACACATACATACATACATACATACATACATACACACACACATACACACATACATACATACATACATACATACACACACACATACATACATAAATAAACTTACAAACGTATAAATTCTATAAAAGTGTTTTTATTTGCTCTCGAAAAATATATATTTTTTGTACATTTCATCCGGTGCATTGCACCACAAAGTCCTGATGGATTCAAATAAATTAACTTAATAAATTAATCAAACAGCCGTGATAATAAATAAATGATATAAATATTAAACATGAACACAACACTCAGAATTATAATGGCAGAAGTTCAACGAAATAGATTACAATACAGTATGGCACAGACAACGCATAATTGTAAAAAGTAAATATATAAATAATTAAAAATAATAAATTAACAATAGCTTAATAAGGTCATTTCAAAATACAAAAAAAGTGTAAAAATTCTTAGGGTCATTAACTATTCAAATCAGTTTGACTGATCGGCATGAAAGATTTTGATTGATTCACACATTTAGTAACACTTTAGAAATCAATCTCTCTCATATCAGTAGGAGTCCCTGCTCGCTGGTCCTCCACCTCGTCGTCCTTCTCCACGGGGGCTTTCTGGACTCCAGTCCTCAGGCGCTGTCTGAGAGTGTATTCTATCATTTCACTGTAGCACTGGAGAACCGTCTGTGATGGAAGAAAGACACGGAGAGAAAAATTGGCCATGATGACCTACAATGATGTGGATGTCTCCCCGTCCAGTCAGCAACAGATTATTACAGAGGCATCCCAGAAAGGAACCAACACCTGCTGCTATTTGGTGGCTGAAAATGTTTCTATTTTGCTTTTGCCTGGATCTTTGCAGTATATTAGAGTAATTCCACCACAAAGAAGAATTCAACTCATTAAACTCGATTGAAGCACTGCTAATCACCTCGTATGTGGCTGGTCAAAGCACTTTCAGCAAAAACCTTACGATAGCGATAACACATTTTGTTGGAGTAACTTTATACAATGGACTTGGACAATGGAAATATTTTTTTCGAACTTACCAGGTCTGTCTGGCACAGCTCTGCGAGCACTTCACTCATGAAGAGCAGCTGACTGGGACTTTTGTTGCCCAGGCCTCGGAGAGCAGAGTTCAGCGATGCGGCGGCAACCAGGGACGGAGGGGCGCCGAGGAAACGGGAGTCACAAACGCACATGGCGGCCAGCGTGTCGCCGTGCCGACGCACGGTGGAGAACGTCTCTGTGATGTCCAACTCCATGTCTCCGTCCCTCCTCTCCTCCACTGAGGCCAGGAGGTGTGGGAGGAAGTCCTGAGGGGTCACTGCCGCGGTGTCCCATCGGAGAGTGCCGAGGATGACGCGCTCCATTTCCTGATGGGGACGGGTCAAGAAATTAGCCACGCACAGTATAAATAAAGTAGTTTAGGTTGATATAGCGATACATTCTAGACGCAATTCCCCACATTTCCCTGAGCGACCCACCCGCAGATTGGAGGCCAGGAAGCTGTATTCGGCTGCGGCGCACAGGGTGTCAGCGGTGACATTCTCGCACTCTGACAGTTTGGAGGCAATGAGGATGCAGGCGGCGGCCAGGCAGTAGGGGGAGACGGGCAGAGACAGGGACGCAGACAGGAACCTGTCCATCAGAGAGACTGACAGGGGGAACACGGCCTCGTCACAGCGACACTCACAACACACCTGCAGGAGGAAGGGGAGAGATCAGTATCTCGGCTGTTGTATATCTACTGCACGCCATCTAACATAACAGGCTGATTATCGGGTGAATTACGAGTTTCTGTACCTCCAGGGCCCATTTGGCCAGCTCCTCCCGGCGCTCCGGGTCCCGCTGGATGAGGGCGATGTAGAGGGCGGAGGGCATATACCTCTCCTCCACGTGGAGCAGCCTCTGGACCACCCTCCGCCCGGACACCGTGGGGTCCCAGGAGGCCCGCAGCTGAGGTGAGCCACTGCCGCTCTGGCCCTGGCTCTGGCTCTGGCTCTGACTCTGACTCTGACTCTGGCCCTGGCCCTGGCTCTGGCTCTCTGTGACCAGGGCCCTGTCCTGGCCCTGGTCACTCTCCACCTCTTCACACCAGAGGGACACAGACATGCCTCCACGCAAAGGACACAGGTCTCCTGAGAAGGTCTAGACTCGAGGTCTTCTTGGTCCAGAGCGAAAGAAACACCACGGTCCGTGTTCTTCTCTCGACTGATAAAAGCGAGGGTGATGTCCGCTTTTCCTCCTTGTGTGACTTGGTGCCACTGTGCTTTGCTTGCTGTGCCCTCCTGCCGTGCCCTTCCAAATCTGAATCTCACACGCACACTTTTTTGGGTGGTGTTTTATACCCGGCCCTGGGGAGAGAGCGAGAGAGAGGCGGGGGGAGTGGCACTGTGGGGAAGGGGTGGCCGCATGGCGAGTGACAAAATAAGAAGGCAAACAATGCGCACCGCACAACAATTGCATCAACAGGTGGGGAGAATGAGAAAGAGGGAAGGATAGGGAGGGAGGGGCGGAGGAGAGATGCAGACAAGAGAGGGAGTGGCCCGGAGGGACGGGGCAACAGCTTGTCCTCGACAGTGAAAAGGAGAAGGGGGGCGAGAGGTACAAGACATGAGAGAAAAAGGTCATCACCACACTCTGACAATGGGAATGGGACGACAAAAGCACGAGGGTGTTTGTTTACAATGTGAAAACTAAAGAAGATATTTGGGGAATAAAACAGCATCTTTCCCTCGATGCCAGATGAAGAAGATGAAATGTTTGGAAGACACAAACACAATTATTTATTAAATAAAAATAATAATATATATATATATACATACACAGAAATGGATAGATTGATAGAGGCCAATATATACTCAATATAATGATTAACAACGGATAAGACCTGAAAATAACAGAAAAATTATTAAATAAGTGAAATAAAATACAATTTTCAAAAAGATAAAACTGAAAAAGACAAGTAAAAGCTTAGATATGGATGAGAAAACTTTGCTTTTTGACAAATTTTCTACCCTCATGATGTAAAAAATGTGGAGTTAGATTTTTTTCTTAAAGGTGCTTTGTTTTACTATTTTTGTTGTTGCTGTTTTTTTAAATCTTGCAAAAATAAAATCGTGGAACCGTTAAGGATTCAGGAATAAATCTCTCTCTCTCTCTCTCTCTCTCTCTCTCTCTCTCTCTCTGTATATATATATATATATAAAATGCATCGATCAAGTGTTTGACAGAGCTTTCTCGCCTTCCTATTCTCTGAAGAATCTCATTGTCAAAGCAACCTGTGTCTCTCCCCCCCGCCCCCCATGCCTGCGGCAATCTGCCGGGGCTGTTTAAAGAAGAGGGCAGCCACTGGGGAGGGCTGGGCGAGGTATGTGCAACAGACAGTGGAGCCAGGCAGGTCAATGAGCTGTATTGCCTCCCTTTACAAATCAGTGTCAGACAACATCGGCTGGCCTTCTGCCTGCTGTCTCTTACACACACACACACACACACACGCACACACGCACACACACACACACACACACACACACACACACACACATACATGAGGGTAGACACGCTTTCACACACTCCTCAGGGACTCCTCCGATGGTCACAATAGGGTTATATGTACCAGCGGGGAATACAGATTGTATTTGACACAGTAGTTACAGGTGGCGTTAGGCGCTTTAAGGTTTCACTGGGTGATAATGTTCTAATATATTCTAAATTGGAATATGCCTCACCTTTAGAGTAGTATTCATGGGCACCAAGACAACCGTCACCATTTCTAAAGCGATTTGTGCAAAGTGTCAATAGCTCCAATAATATTCATCAGATAAAATTGCCAACTAACAAACCTGGACAGGATGATGAGTCAAAAAAGAAGTCAAATTTATTAAAAAAAAAAAATCTAACTTATTAAATTTCTATATTTTGATTTGATTTGTTGTATTTTTTAAACTTTTTACCTTCGATTTATTGTACTGTAAGTATGCTATTGATTATATCAAGGTAGTTTGGGGAAAAATATATTTTCAGTTCTGCATGCTGTTATGTGTCTATTTTGGGGAACATTACTTACTTTCGCAAACACCAACGACACCAGGGCCTTGATATTTATTGGGAAATCTACAGAAATTGAGTGCCTTTTCCTTTCATTGAAAAAGGTTAGGGTTAGTTAAACAAAGAATTTAAGAAAACATGACAAAATTGCAAGTTGGTAAATATACATGCAACATGTGAAGTACATACATGGAAACATAAATATTGTAACCTCCCCTTGGGAATTGGTGAAGTGCAACATAAGCCAATAGCCCTACATATGTGCAATTTGGAGAGTCTCAGCCTCCGTTTCTATCAACGTGTCCAAGCCTCCGTTTTGCCATTGGAGCCAGAGCTGAGGTTGAATTAACACCTACTCTGGGACAGATAAAAAGCTTTCCATAAGAGACAAGTGACCATAATCCTCACACACACTTGGATCATTGCAGGATTAGCGAGAGAAAATGGAGTTAAAAGCCGTCAACAGGGCCCTCACCCATGAAAATGGGCTTTGAGCGGCGCTGAAAAGCAGATTGACTTTAAATGTGGCACTAAGTGATTTTGTGTCTGCCAGTCAAGTGAGGTCGGGTCAGGACGGGCGGTGGGGGGCAGGGTGAGGAGGGGAAGGGGAAGGGGGCGAGTGGCACATCGCCGGCCTGTTTAAGCGGGGCTCCTAAATTCATACGTCGCAGCTGTATTCAAACAACAAGGGATGGGTGACAGAGGGAGGGACAGTCTAAAGAAGAGTCCAGCAGGTCCTGAGAAAAGGGGGTGTGGATCCCCGCCCCTCATTTTCCACATCATTTCCCGGGACAGTGGCGGAGGGGGGTGGGCGGAGGCCCCATTTCTCTCTTGTCCTTTTCACCTCACACAGACACCTGCTGGCCAGCGCGGGGAAGGGGAGGCGGAGGGGGAAAGTTTAACCGGTTCACAATTCAAGTCGTTGCATAAATTGTGGAGCACGTTCCATCCTATGATTGTTTTTTCCGCCTGTTAGGCATGAGTACGCTCATCTGGTGTTCAGACGGGGCCCCCCAAAGAGCTTTGCCTCTTCTTCAGGTGTGGTCATCTCCCAGAGGTCAACACTTATCAGTCGCTTGGGGGGGTTAACCATTTGTTACATTCTGGTCGCTTTTCTTCTTTATCAAATCCGGAAGCCTCCCTCTCTCCCTGTGTCTGTTTGTTTGCAGATGGGTTCGGGTTTTGTTTGTGCTGACGGGGAAAGTTTGAGATTAGAAAGGGCTGCTAAAGGTGAAGAGTGCGTGACCTCAAAGTAACAGAGATTAAGCCATCGCGCCCGTTAGGATTCAAGCGTTTATTCTGTAATAATAATAACCACAGGTGTAAACATACTGTGGTGCTGATGAGAAACCTAAAAACATTGTCACATGGCATGGAAAATCTATAAGGCATGCACAATTTTGCATAGGGCTGGAATGGCATTGTACTGTAGCAACAACACGCTGTCACTGGGTGGATTTCTCCTTCTGCTTATCCTTTTTTGAGTGAGTGCGTCACAGGGGCCGGGACAATTCAAACAGACGTTAAGAGAAATAATGTGGATGGAGCCTTGAATGGTGACACACCAAAAAGGAAGACGGTAATAACATAATTGGTAACATAGCAGCATGATATAAAAGGGAAAGAAAAGGGTGACAACTCCCCCCCCCCGAAAGGACCATACAGGTGTCGAATGGACTTTTGGCCCTAGTCAACACACACACTCACACACAGTCCCTGGCCGTTTTCCTGATGACTCACGTTTTTTTGTATTTAGTAATTGTTAATGCAGTTTCCTCCCTTTTGATTGGAATTAACGACATATAAAATATAAAACAGTCAAATTAAATAACAGTGACCAAAATATGTGTTATTAGCAAGATCAGATATAATTTTAAAGATAGATACTTTATTGATCCCCGGAGGGAAATCGCAGCATCAATGTAAAGGACTGTATTGTTAGAATAATAATAGTAAAAAAAGAAAATAGATAGAATATTAAAGATCAATAAATATGAGCTATCGTCAGGAAACTAGTCAGGGGTAATGTGAAATGTGTGTAAAAACTAGTAAATGTATAAAACTCCATTTGACACCGGTATGGTCCTTTAACAGGGACGGAAATACATGTCAACACAATAAACATAACAAGTTACAGTTATAACCTTTATGGCGGACCAAAGCGGAAAGGATATGTCACACAAGAATAAAACCAAAAAGCAAAGTATAATGTTCCAACATCTTCGTCAACAAACCACGGACATGAAGTTGAGCCCACTTCTCTCCCCCAACGACGCCCCCTGTCTTCCACAGATGTTAATGACACAGCTCATACCACACTGCTTAGTGCATAAAATCAAGTTTCCTTTAGATTTCATTTTATAGAATTCCTTCATATATAAATATATTGTTTTCTTTCATTCTTCTTGCTCAAGGGTTTGCAGGGACCGTGGGCGTGCTGCCCGAGCCGCCGGCAGACGCAGCCGTGGCCTCTCGTGGCTGCGAGCGGCCGAGGAGACGCAGCCTCTCGTGCGTCTCTGAGTCAGGGCTCTCCTCCTCAGAGCTGGAGGGATCGTACAGGCCCAGCACCTCCTGCACCTTGACAGGAAGCTCCTGCGGGTGGAGCGACAGAGAGGGAGGGAGGAAGTTAAGAAACAAAAAGATGGAGGACAACAACCCAAATCTGTCAGTGTAAGCTTTCGTATCACAGTTTGCTGAATGCATGGCATACATCTGGTTCACTGTGCGTACGCTGCTAAACATATCTCTACTCTACTAGGGATGAGACAGATTACAAATTTTATTTGGAAATGAACAGATTTAGAGAAAACAACAATCAGAACAAATTGGATCTGCAATGGGTTTTTTTTGTTATAGTTTGTTAACAGTTAAATAATGCAAATAATAAATGACCTGACAAAATGTAGAAATTACATTCAAGAAAGTCGTCCGAAATTGAACGGATAATGGCTTTGCGTTACAACCCTACCCTCTGCAGTAAGAGGTTAGCTGCCAACCTAAAAACAAAACAAAAAAAGAGTTTCCTCTGCCTTTTTACCCACAGAATCAAGTCTCTAAAAGACTGCGCCCTACCTTGCACTGAGCCAGCTGTAGATAAATGGCTTCCGCTCCACAAAGCACAGTCTGCAGGTCCAGCTTCATCGTCAGCTCATTGATGTGCTGTAATAATGAATTCAAGGCAAACGCTTAATGAGCAGGTGCTGGAGCCGCAGTTCAAAGTCTTTCTCAAAAGGAAAGACAAGACACACACACACACACACACACACACACACACACACACACACACACCTTGAGAATGGTGTTAAAATCATGATCGGAGCCGATCAGCTCTCCTCTCTGGGACTCCAGGATGGAGCAGGCTAGCAACAGATGGAAGTTCTCACAGGGTCGGCGTGTCCAAAGAACCTGAAGATGAAAATGTTACTCACAACTACCTAAACTCATTGATGATAACTTTACCTCACAAGAATAAATCCACGAATGCCCCGCCACCCACCAAAACCATCATCAATTAATGATACAGAAGAGCAAGCCTGACTTACTTCCCTAAACACCAATCATACACACATAATGTATAGTGCATACACACACACCTCCCACAGGGTGAGGATGTCCTCGAAGGAGAACTCCCTCTTGAACCAGATGAGCAGCCAGCGAAAGCAAAAGCAAAGCGAGCCGCTGTCCTGAGAATCTGAGCGCACGGAGAGAAGGGAGACTTCAGCACAAAGTGTTCAGAAGTTCACGGGGGGTCCAGGCGTGGACACCCAGCTCCGCGGCCGACTCACCCAGGTAGTCGCAGAGCTCCGGGTCCAGAGCCTTGAGCAGGATGCTGAGCTGCAGCAGCTGCTGCTTCATGGCCTCCTGGGACTCCTCGAAGTTCTGGTGCTGCAAAGGAGGAAGAGGTGGGAAACAAACAACGGCTGAACCGCCTTCAAGGCCGAATTAAAGGCTTTGAGAGTCTAAAAGTGTTTTGAGATGATCAGAGTGATCAGTTTTTGGAGTCGGTAGGTGATGGAGGGTGGTTTTATTCGGACAGTAGATCTAATATGAACCTCGACCTGAGCTACAACGGGGCACTTTTAAACAAAGTATCTTTGTGGCATTTTGATATCTTATGGTAAAAAGGTGTAATAATAATAATAATAATTACAATAATAACAATAATAATAATAATAATAACGAACCACCAGCTCCATGAAGCCGGTCAAACACCAGAACGACTCCACCTCATTCTGGGTCACAAACAGGACGGGGGCCAGGAGATCACTCATCCCTTGGACATAACCTGTGTATCAAAGAGGGGAGAGGCAAAGACGTCAGAAACACAGTCGTATTTATACAGTATATAAAGTCGTGACATCTGAATCTCGAACACCGCAACATTGAGACGTACCGAGGTCAAAGTTGTACATGCAGTACGTCATCAGCACGTCGTGGAGCAGAGTCAGTCCCGGGTTGTCGTTTCCAGAATAGAAGGTGTTGTGTCTGTCCGTCCTGCTCACGTCCCGCTCTGCTCAACAAAATCGCCACCTCCGTCAGTTTCGGCGACGGCGGAACACGAGACACGAGAGTTTGACGGACGGCGCGGCTCACCTATCAGGCTCCTGTATCCCCGGAGGAGGGAGTTCCTCATCTCCTGCTCCTCAGTGACCGACTTCCACTGCACCTTCATCCTGAAGTACTCGTCTCTGTGTGGACGGAAGTGTTAAAATGGATTCCGTTTTAAGGACAGTTCAATAAAACCTAAAAAGACGACGACGAAGAAGAAGAAGAAGAAAAAAAATCAATGACGAAACTAACGTTTTGAACCTCAGGATGTCCTCCCTCTCTTTGGCAGTGCTGTTCCACGGATAAAAGCCGAGGAGAAACTTCCACACCTCTTTCCTCAGGGATGGGACGATACCCTGAGAAATCAAAAATTTGGCGTCGTCGGGTCAGAGGTGATACGGTGAGAAGGTCTTTCACGCAACTGAAGTGAGGCGGCATCTTGAGTCCTACCCCTCTGAACACCAGCTCCTTGATCCGCTCTGGGTTCTGCACGCGGCCCTCGGGGTCCAGGAACTCCTCCCACTTGTGTAGAGGTCGTCCTCTGGTTACCTTTGGTTTGGGGCCAAGCTCCGCCCCCTTAAAAAAAAAAAAACCAGGAAGACACAGACGTTGACAAATAATTTGTGAATCCAATGATCACTACAGTCACCTCTTATAACTGTTTTTCTTCCCCTTACACAGGTGATGAGTTCGAAGCCGGGTTCTTCCTCGGCTGATGGGGCCCCGTTCGGATCCTGCGGGTTGCGAGGGTGGAGAGGGGACTCTGGAGGTCGAAGGGCCCCGCGAAAGAAGTTGGTGACCTTGGAAAAGCCGCCAAAGGTTGTGGCATAGGGGTCCTGGATGAATCTCTATCGAAGTAGACAGTGGGTCGTGTTACACTGTATAATACATGGAAATGCATGAATAACTTCTCGCCTGCTTATAATAAAGTTCATACGGAGACAAGATCTGAGCCTCCGTCGTCAAGCAGCTGCAGCTCATCAAAGGACTGGGAGAGGGCACCCGAGTCGTGAGGATAAGAGAGGAAGAGGCGGCCGTCGACCGGAGACCTAAACATAACAACAAAGCACAGGCAGAGCAAAACATATCTTGATTTCGTAACAGGGCCTCTTGTCTTAACAAGTAATACTTTCCATAACAAGACGGACTGGTTTACACACTGACTGACTGGACTTCTAGGTAAGTATTGGAGGTAAGTGAAGGAACGTTTCATTTAGGAGGATTTAAATGTATGTTTAATACAACACAGACAATTTATTCTATGATAGAACCCAGGATCGCAGTTGTGGCGCCGCCCCCTGCGGCCGCCTGCGCGAGCACCTCGTGTCGATTACGCACATTTTTGTAGTTTTGGTATTTTTAGAGCTTATAGAGCTTATTGTGCGTTATCACCGGGTGTCATGACATTTCACTGCATGTATGACCGTATGTATATGTATGTGACAAATAATCTCTTGAACTTGAACTTGTTGTGCTGCATGCATGCAGGCCATGTAATTTCTCCAACTGCGGCCTCTGCTGGCCCTGAGCGGTACTGCGAGAAAACTGGCGCTTATAAAGTAAAGAAATTACTCTGAAGAACTTTAATTTTGGTAGTTTGATATCTAGCCAAGAACTATACAGCACAATTTCACATCGGAAATAAACTTAAGATTTATATGTCCATATCACATGCATATTGTGGTGCATTAATATTTGTTTATATTTCCAATCTTAATCTTGTCTTAGCTTTTACTTTACTTTTTATTAAATTTTATATAAATTCTATATTTTAAGTTTTTTCTCAGACTCTCAAGATTTTTGAAAGATAATAGTCTGTAGATATGCACCAACAATCACACCATGACATGCAGTATTGTCTTAAATGTAAATGCACCTGGTGGAATAAGCATTCTAATTCTGATGCAGAATCTCGCCTCATGAGAATGGAACTAATTGGTTGCCGGGTTGGTGGATCACACTTACGGGGCCAGAATGATATAGCGCTGCAGAGCCCTCAGCAGCTCCCTGGTTCCCCCTCTGTGGAAGTGCAGAGCAGGCAATGGGTGTCCCCCGCGACTGGTCAGTACCAGGAAGTTTCTGCCCAGGGAGAACCTGGCCCTCCTCAGGGAATAGAGCTCTGAGAGCGGCAGGGAGAAGGACCACTCACCTGGCAACAGAAAATATGATATGTGGTTGGAAAAAAGAGATAAAAACACTCATACAGCCCATCTTAATGTAACTCCAAATCACAAAATGGTCAATGACATGTGATTTAAAAAAAAAACAATTAAGTTAATCACTATCAGTTTTTAAATAACACACTAGAATTTATCAAGACAGAATGGAGGCTGAAAAGACCCACAAGGAAATTACATCATAATGGACATTGTCTTTTAAAGATGACACCAGTTTGAGGGGATTAGGGTCAAAGTTCACGCTGAGTCTTAATCTCGGACTTTATAATGATCAGAAGGTCTGAGGTTGCACAATGGCACGTAGTGGGGTGAAAGGACATATATTAGACTGGGCCAAAGTTATGGGTTGGACTTGATTATATTTGAATGAGCCACTGTCCTTCTTGCTGCTGAAACAAACTGTACCTGTGTTTCTGGCTGGAACATGGTCTCGGTCTCTCTTTACTGTGCTGATAACAGCCCAGTCTGGCTCATACCCAGGGTCAAAGTTGGTATCCTCTTCCCCTCCTTCTCCATCCTGATGTGTGGAGAGAAGAATTGTGGATAATTCAGTGAAGAACTCCATCCCATGAGGGTCAAATGTATGCCCAGTTTCACTGACCTTTCTGGTGTAGAAGACAGCAGGGGCGCTTCGGCCCTCATCCTCTAGTGGACTCCACTCTAATGCTGGCTCCCCATCCTGAATAACAAAAACAAATAGCAAAACAAATTAGGTCTACACCTGACAGATTTCCATTCCAGAAGCCAGACCCACACAGATTCTTACCCGTTCCACAATACGGATGAAGCCAGGTATGCTTGTATCTTGGTTGCTTCTCTTGGCGTTGGTGTGAAGGTAAACCCCCTCCTTCTCAAATATCAGCTGAGGGGAAAAAAAATAAAATTTTATATATATATATATATATATATATATATATATATATATATATATATATATATATATATACATACACACACATTTAAAAAGAGAGCATTCCCATAACAGTGCCTGCCTGTGTTGTAATAACAACAGTTTCACTTCCAGTTGGTCAAGATTCTAGAGAGGGAAACAAGCGGCGCAAGTGTATTTAAATATGTGGGTTCATGTGAGTATCGGCTGTAGTATTCGCTCTGGCTATTGTGAATAACATACTCTTTAAATAGTCACATGGAGGCGAGTCACGCCTGTGATCGAAAAGTACAAATACCCCGCCACAGAATGACTCTAGTGCAGTAAAAGTTCAAGTACCATTTTGATATTCATGGTTAACACAAAGCATATAACTTATTGTTATTAAATGAACTTACCCGGTGCAATTGTATAACAGAGCCTTTAATACGGCTTAAAGTGTTTGATAAAGTATATTTCTGTAGATGAGTATTCCATGTATTTCCTGATTCAAATTCAAAAATAAATAGTATATGTACTATTATTATTATTATTATTTTAACTATTCTATGGACTGGTTTTTATTCCCGTCAACTAGACTGTGCCCTGACCTATATTTAGCTCCGATCCAGTTGTTAACAACTGCGTATAACGATGCGCCTCATCATCCTCAGTTGGATGTGCGTTACTCAGTACAACGAGGACGTGGTCGCCGCGTTAGCGTGTCGCTGACACCGGCGCTACGGCGGATCACCGTCCAAAAACGTGCGCATGACTCTTTCTAAATATTATTTGGCACCTTGCGCCAAGTTACGAGGAGCTTTGGCGATCGGTCGCGCACGGTGGGATAGGCTAGCCCAGCGACCGCAACAAACAGAATGACTTTGGGCAGCTGACATGGCGAACCACGAGAACCGTCGCTCGGGAGAGTCATCCACGCGCATCGACACGAATAAGGAACGGGGGGGGAAAAAAATAGGAAAATGTCCGACGTTCGGGCCGTTCTACCTTGGGCTCCATTCTCTCGTCGACGGCGCCTCGGCTTCGTTTTTCCAAAACATTAGTGACGTCACGCATCCTCCTGCCCAGCCCGAGGCACCGCCCCTGCCGGGACGCGGAAGTCACGTGACCGAGCCACGAGCCAATCGGAGCACAGTTCGTCTCGTCACGCGTCCCCCCCCCCCCCCCCCCCCGCTGAAGGAACGCGTGGGGAACTTTCCCCAGTTTGAAACAAGGCACAAACTGCGCGAGTTGTCCAGTTATTAAATTGCACGCTTGCGTCATCAAATAGCCTATTATGTCGTCTTTAAGATCCGCATGTCAGTCTCTAAACCTCAGAAGTAAAGGTCATTTTTTGCCGCAAAACCCTTCCTTTGAAATGGTCTTAAACGCTCTTATTTTGAAACCGGAAACTATGGGGGGGGGGGTCGCCACGGTTACTATCACAACAAACATGGAGGAGCGGGAGGCGGCTGGTAATACATACCTTCTACGGCCAAGCTATCAGCACAAGTGAGTCTGTTAAAGTGATCAGATCAACTCACGCTACTTGCAAAATACGGTTCGTATTACAGCGGGATAAATTACCTGGCAACATATTTGCTTTTTCACCATTTAGGTAACGTTTGTTTTTTTCTTTTCCCCGCACACGTGTATGTAGTGTCATGGTTGCCATTTAGACGTAAAAACTTGTGTTCATCCATAACAACTGAAACACGACCGTGTCAGTGAGAAGTTGTTGCTGTTAACGTCGCCCCATCAAAGGTTCAAAGCAGCTGCTGTGAGGGAGTGTGTCCGGGAAATCCTGCAGGAGCGGTTGTCCGAGCAGCGATATGACCCGGAGCAGGTCCCGGGCCTGTCGCGCTCACTGGCAGAGAACATTAAGGACAAGTTAAAGGGTAAGCGCCCCTCTCCGCTTCTTTCTGCTAACCGTGCACTGCACGCACACACACACACACACACACACACACACACACACACACACACACACACACACACACACCTCAGGCTTCCATACAATCCTAATACAAAATAAAGACAAAATTAGAATGGAAACACATTATGCAGACAATTGTGTTTACTGTTCAATGAGATTTTGATCTATTGTTACACCTCTAACACACACTGTGTGTGTGTGTGTGTGTGTGTATACAGACGTATGTGTTGGTACCCTTACAGCTCATTGAAACAATGCTTCATTCCCCCTGAAAAATTATGAAATTAAAAGCAATTTTCTCATGTATACCTGCATGTCTTTGGTATGTCATAGAGTAAAGCAAAGAAACTGTGAAAAGAGATAAATTATTGCTCAAGAGATCAATTATATTCTAAAATGGCCTGGACAGATTTGTTGGCACCAGTCGATGAAAAAAAGAAGAACCCACAATTTTCTCTGGAATAACTTGAAACACCCAAAAGTAATTGGCATCCATCATTGCGTATTCCAGATTTAATAGAAATCAAACTTTGATTTTTGATTCAACAGAATACTTTACATAAAACAAATGAAAATGGCCTAAACAAAAATGATTGGACCCTTAACCTAATATTTTGTTGCAATTCCAGTCTGGCTTTTTTATGTTTTTCTCTCAAAAGCGGTGTCCTCATGGGTCTTCTTCCATGGAGCGCACTGTCACTCAAAAATCGACGAAAGGTGCGATCACACACTGATGTACCTTGACCTTAAATTTCAGCTTGTACCTCTTTGGAAGTTGTCCTTGGCTCTTTTTTTTACCATTGGCACTATCCTGCTTCAAGAGGTCCACCGTCATTCCTGTCCCAAAGATCGCCTCTCCAGCCTGCCTGAATGACTACCGTCCGTTGGCTCTCAACTCGGTGGTCATGAAGTGTTTCGAGAGGCTGATTAAGGATTATATCTGCGCTTCCCTCCCCCGCACCTTGGACCCGTTGCAGTTTGCGTACCAGCGGAACAGATCCACAGATTACGCGGTCTCCCAGGTACTGCACACCACGCTCACGCACCTGGATGGCCGGAAGGGGGCCGATGTGAGATTGCTGGTCATCGATTATAGTTCAGTTTTCAATACCATAGTCCCCTCCAGACTGGCTGTCAAGCTGAAGGAGCTTGGACTGAATACTCCGCTGTGTGCCTGGATCCTGGACTTCCTCTCAGCCCGGCCCCAGGTGGTTAGGGTGGGGAGGCACATGTCCAGCTCCCTCACCCTGAACACAGGATCCACGCAGGGCTGCGTCCTCAGCCCCCTACTGTACTCTCTGTACACACACGACTGTGTGGCCAGGTCCAGCTCCAACACCATCATCAAGTTTGCTGACGACACCGTTGTCGTGGGCCTGATCACCGACGGCGATGAGAAGGCCTAATGTGAGGAGGTGACTGACCTGTCACTCCGGTGCCACGACTACAACCTCCACCTGAACGTCAGCAAAACTAAGGAGCTGATTGTGGACTTTAGGTGTGGATTACAACCGAGGACGCACGCGCCCTTGGTGATTAATGGGACTTCTGTCGACAGGGTGAGCAGCTTCAAGTCCCTGGGAGTCCACATCACAGAGGATTTAACATTTAAGGACTTTACAAACAGACACTCTGGTGAGAAAGGCGAGGCAGCGTCTTTACCACCTCAGGCACCTGAGGAAATTCTGGGTCTCTGTGAGGATCCTGAAGTCCTTCTACTGTGGAGCAGTGGAGAGCATCCTGACAGGCAACATCACTGCCTGGTTTGGGAACTGTACTGCTCAGGACAGTCAGGCCCTGCAGAGGGTGGTGCGTTCAGCTGAACGTAACACTGGAACTACCCTCCCCTCCCTGCAGGAATTATACACCAGGAGGTGTAGTAGCAGAGCCTGCAGGATCATGAAGGATCCTCACCACCCCAACAACGGACTGTTCCAGCTGCTGCAGTCGGGCAAGCGCCTCCGCAGCCACACAGCGAGACCAGAGAGACTGAGACAGTTTTTTCCCTAAAGCCATAAGAACTGTCAATGCTGACCTCACCAGGGGTCCTCACTGAGCCACACACATAGGCTCCACTACCTTACTGTACTGTATGTAGCGTACTGTACCTCATACTGTGTCACTGTTCTGGGTTGTTCGGTGTTAACGTATTGCTGCGCCGTACTGTTGTATAGAGTGCTGTATCTCATAAACACTACCTCACTTTATCCACATGCCCCTTTAATGCACATATCTGTATATACATAAATAGCCTATCCCATATACATAAGTCTATTCCCTTTATCTATTCTGTACCCCCACCCTGCATTACCCTTGAGTTCTTATTTTATTTTATTCTATATATATATTTTTTTATTTATAGTATTCGACTCACTGCATTACGTTTAAGGAATCAGTTAGTTGGTCAAGTAGAAATTCTTAGGTAGCTACTGTGTTCAAGTCTAGGACATATTGTGTGTAATCACACAAGCATTGACATTTCACTGCATATATGTATGAAAGTATGTATATCTATGTGACGAATAAACCTCCTGAATCCTTCTGTTCAATCTGGGGTCGATTTTCCCCTTGTGGCCGCGTTCAGGCAGGTTGGCTTCAGTGTTGGCTTCAGTCCCATGGACCTTAAACTTCTTCATAATATTTGCAACTGTAGTCACAGAAACATCAAGGTGCTTGGAGATGGTCTTATAGCCTTTACCTTTAACATGCTTGTCTATAATCATCTTTCTGATCTCCTCAGACAACTCTCTCCTTTGCTTTCTCTGGTCCATGTTCAGTGTGGTTCACACAATGATACCAAACAGCACAGTGACTACTTTTCTCCATTTTAATTTGAAGAATTCGAAGAACAAGAATCTTTTACTGATCACAAGACACGCCACACTACACGCCAACACATGCATACACACATGCACATGCACATGGATGGTGGCCGGTGAAATGTGGCCTCTGCATTTGACCAATCCTGACTTGTCCTTCCTCCGGGGGGGCAGCCAGGAGCAGTGGGCAGCATTCGACGACGCAAAGGGGTACCAGCAAATCTGTCCAGGCCATTTTAGAAAATAATTGATTTCTTAAACAAAAATTTATCTCTTTTCCCAGTTTCTTTGCTTCACTTTATGACATACCAAAGGCATGCAGGAATACATGAGAAAATTGCTTTTCATCACTTTTCAGAAGGAATGAAGCATTGTTTCAATGAGCTGTAAGGGTACCACCAAATTTGTCCACGCATCTGTATGTGTGTGTTTGTGTGTGTGTGTGTGTGTTTTATTTATATATATATATATACACACACACACACACACGTTATATGTATGTGCAAACATACAGACTTATGACACCATCCATTGTTTACACCGTCAAATTGTAACCTAGTTTGTTTTCTTTGTCAACAGATGTGGGGTTTGAAAGATATAAGTTTGTTGCACAAGTGGTCATTGGAGAACAGCGAGGTCAGGGAGTCAAGTAAGTGGTCAGATTGCATTGGCAAAGAACAAATAACAAAGATGTTACGCCTAGGAATTAAAAAAAAAATGTCCGTTGGATGGTGGTTTGGATTCCCTATCATCAGAACTCAACGAGGAAAACCTTGGAGAGGCCGCTGCACAGATGTGTGTAGCGTGACATTGTGCCATTTATTTAAACATTAAACAATCCTACTTTGCTGGCCTTTGACCGACTTGCTCAGAAGCGAAGTGGAGCGACACACTGATGGAAATACTGAGATTTCTTGGCTCACTCAACTGAACTTTTATGCCTCTTACACAATTCAAGTGCGTTGGTTGTTCAGTCATTGGAGGAGCTCTGTGATGTGTGCCCACGCATCCACTGACCACCGGGTGACAGATACTTTGAAAAAATGTCAAAGAGTTCTAGATACGTGCTGTATAAATAAACTATGCTTATACTATACTATACTTAAAAGATAAAAAAAAATAATACTGAACACCCAATATAAGTAAAATATGACTGAACTGTAACTAAATATGGATTTAACAATATATTTTAGAACAGAATTTTACGGTACACCATAGAGCTGACAAATGGCACGCAATATCAAAATGTACACATTTACACAGTTTAAACACCAGATGGGAGATGTACCCATCCAGAGTGATTGCCCTTGACACCATAGCTACAGAAACGGAAATCATTCACTGAGGACCTGGCTGTGTAAAGTTCTACTCTAGCTGCAGGAAAATGCACAGCAGTGAGATTCAAATAGACAGAAGCCAAAGGCCAAACAATTCTGGAGGGCACATTTGTAAATACTGTGGCTGTACCATGAACCATGAACCCGTGTACCGTGCATCCATGGCTGCGTCATTACGGCCCCAGAACTAACTGTTCCTGCCTGGTGGCTTTTCATCCAGTTCATGATCAAAAGGGACTTCAGTTGATAGGAACAACCTTTTTCTTTTTTTTTAAGTCAGATCATCAGAAATACACATCCACCCCCTGATTGGTCATGGCTACTCCACCTCGCTGCCTATTTGCATAAAGTTGATCTCTGCTATACGTTCTCCTTGTTTTAATTTTTGCAAGAATCTGCCTTTGGACGAGAGCTCCGCCTCTCCTTGTCTCCCCAGCGCTCGCTTGACACCGATCCGGCGGCTCCGCCCCCGTCGGCCCCCCCCCCGATGGCGCAGGACGACTGTTTTCTCTGGGTGTTTTCTTTAGCTGCGCATGCCGGTCGTCGGGCGGGTGAACGCAGAGAAACCAGCTGCCGCCCGCTTCAAGCTCCCAACACATCACGCTGGAAGACGCCGTTCCGTCATTTATCGCGCCCCCCCCCCCCGCCACGCCGCATTTCAGCAGCGGCTTGGAAGTCGAGATGCACCCGTCAGACTCGTCCTATTTCTGTGATCTTCCATTGAAAACTTGGCAGCAAGCGTTTTAAATACAACTCGCTCCTCTATTTCACCAGGATGGCTTCAAGGTGTTTTTGGGATGCGGACACCGATGGTTGTGTGGAAGAAATGTTCGTGAATGTAAGTTCTCTTCTTCCCGGGGCCTTCGGTCACGTCATTATGAGTTTTACCCGAAAGCAACGGTTTGATTTTATGAAACCCCCCCCTGTCTCTCCCCAATAGGACAGCCTGTTCTGCGTGGCGGCCGTCTTCGGATGCTATTATTACTGAGGACAAGATTGGACGGATCTGCATCTTGTGATTGCTTTTTTTTTTTTTTTTTTGTTGTTAACTGTCTAAAGAAACCAAATGTATTATTCTCTTGTAGTAATTGTTTATGAAATTCCGTTATAGAGACAGTTGTTGCTATTTGAAGTTGAAAGATGTGTAATTTGAAATCACAATATAACAATGCATTTGAATTGCTTGCATAGCTTTAGTACGATAAAATACCCATTGTGATTTGAAAAGGAAGACTGATTATCAATGTGATGTGTGTGTGTGTATCTCTGTATGTGATGCGGCTGGTGGAATTTTGTAAAAAAAAATTCAACAAGTCGTAGAATATTATATATATAAAAGCTTATTATAGACTCTCGATCCTGGAAGTCTGATTGAAGAAGGGGCATTTTCTGATATTTTTATACGCTTTGTACCGCTCTCATTTGTCTCCATTCTATGTTCACACAAAACTGTCAACGTACTGTTTTAAAAACTTCCGTTTCAGATAAAAGGCTGAAATATGAGTGGACAGCGGTTTGCTACG
This sequence comes from Zeus faber, assembly GCF_960531495.2. Lineage (NCBI taxonomy): Eukaryota > Metazoa > Chordata > Actinopteri > Zeiformes > Zeidae > Zeus > Zeus faber. Next base: position 13,735,873 of record NC_137205.1, read on the forward strand.
CAACAAATGCCAAAAAACGGCCGCGTTGAAAGTCCGAACAGAAAGGAAGTCGGAGGTTTGCGAAGACCGACTGGGAATTCCTGTTGACTGGCCACAGTCGGCCCCGCTGGCGCGGCGCGTGTGCCCGACCGATGCCCCGTTGCTGGGGAACGGCGGACCCCGCCACAAAACAGTGGCCACGGCATATAGAGGCGCATGCGCATAATGCGAAAACATGGAAATGGCTCTTAAAAACAAAAACAAAAAAAAAAAAAAAAAAACCACAAGTATCAAAATAAGGTGACAGGATGTTGGGGATTACCACTTTAAGAGCCCAGACGGCGCATGTCAGCGCTGCCGAGGGCCCGGATCCCGCGCACGCGCACGAGAGCCGCGACGGGCGCGAGCGCGAGCCCGAGGACGGTCACGTGCACCTGGCGCGTCCGCTCCGAGCGTCAGTGTCAACAGGCCGCGTCCGCGAGTCCCGGGGAGGGAGACCGAGGGAGACCGAGGGAGACCGAGGGAGACGGCGGACAAAGGCGCAGGAAGGGAGCGAAGTTCCGCGGACGAGCAGCAGCCGGGAGCCCCCGGGGAGCGGGCGGAACGCGTGAGTGAACTTCTGGTCCGTCCGCGCTCGGACGCTTCGGCTCCTCCCGGAGCAGAAAATGGAGGTGAACAGCGGGGATTTAGCAGCCAGTTGTTATGGCTAGCAGCGGGCGGAGCGTTCAGACTGCGGCGGGGGAACCAGACACGACCAATCGACAATGACTGACTGACTGTTTGACTGTCTGACTGTCTGGTTGATTGACTGACTGGTTGATCAGCCTGGCCGTTGCAATTAATACACGTCGAGGATCCAGTCAGCTGTGATCATTAGTTCGTCGTTCGCCGTTGTTCGCACTACTGTTACTCTTATTCCATTTTTTGCTATTGCAATTATTGGGGTTTATTTTTTATTTTTAGCTTTAATGAATATTGCATTTTTTTTCTATTTATTTTTGTAAATGTATAGATTTATTGCATAATAAAAGGGTCATTGCCTATTATTATTATTATTATTATTATTATTGTTATTATTATCATCATCATCGCCATCATCATTATTATTATTATTATTATAATTATTATTATTATCATTATTATAATTATAATTATTATTATTATTATTTATTATTATTATTATCATCATTTTTATTATTATTGTTATCATAATTATTATACAATTTTTATTACTTTATTATTGCCTATTGTTTGTATATGAGCCGCTGGAACACTGCAATTTCCCTCCGGAGATCTGTCTGTCTGTCTGTCTGTCTGTCTGTCTGTCTGTCTATGCATGCCACATTTTCTGTGGTGCAGTATTACTGTGATGTTAATTCACCTGACTATAGCTAGATACACAATACAGCTAGACACATGCCCTATAGCAGCTTATATCCAGTACTACTCTTTGTTTCATTTTTGTCAACGTGCAAATGCGTCATTAATGCTACACACTGCTGCGATGCTGTATATGCTTTACATGTAATGCGTAAATGTCTTTCATTTTTTTTTTTATCTCTTTGATGACTTGCATTGTTTAGCTGCTGTAACACCTGAATTCCCCCCAGGGACTAAAGTGTTACCCTATCGCTTGTCTTTTTATATGAGCAATTTTTTTCTTTTATGACATTAACACTTGTATTGGTTTTTTTTGTTTGTTTGTTTGTTTTTAACTAACAGGTATCACCAGCAACTCGGAATATCTCTCCATCTCTCCCCTGACTCAGCACCAAGACACAGCCTATATACCATATCATACACTCACCTAGTGCCTCTTTAAATGCGATATAGATATACAATTAAGCTTTTTCCATGCAAAAACAGGCTTAAACCAGCAGGACAGAGCAGCCCTACTGCCATACAGCTTTATCTCCAAACACTTTATCTACCGTCGAATTGTAAAAAGTTAAAATCTAAAGCAAAAATCATAGAGACACCACTTCACTACCAGGATTATCCTTAAAATCCAGAAATAGTCTCTAGTCCTATCCAAGTCAACCGATTCGCTAAAGCACTTGACAGCGCTAGTAATCACCATGGCCTCCATCACCCAGTCTTCTGACATTGAGATCCCAGACAACCACAAAGAGAGCTGGTTGGCTCTACTTTCTGCTGCCGAAACATATTGCCAAAAAACTGGCTGCGACCTGGCCGTACTGACAGCCTGTAAGAAGTTTCGTCCATCGCCCGTGGAGGGAGAGGGCATGAGGAAAAGGGAGAGTGGCGGTGGCTTTCCTAGGAAGTTTGATTTCTCCTATAATGTCTGGGGTCAAGGGGCTCTGGCTGAATCTGCGCGGCGCTATATGGAAGACATTGCGGTACTTCACTCCACCACCATGCTCACAGCCCAGCGGCACACACGCCCCGCCGGGGGGGTCGGAGGGACGAGGCCGGGGGTTGACATACCCACGGAAAGGCCCACCGGCAGCGGACACAAGGGGGTGAGCGACCCGCGAGTTTGCGCCGCGATGACCCAAAATGAAGTTAGAATTTTTCAAATGTCGCCAATCTTGTTTGTCATCACGGCAGAGTCTTACCGTGGACGGCGGCACAGGTGGAGTCAGCCCCAACACCAGACTGTACTCGCAAAGCTATCCCTCAATCTACAGTCCGGGGGCCGTCATTGGCCAGCCCGCTGGGCAAAACGGCAACGGAGACATGGAGAGGATGGCCCTTGAGGGGGCTGAAAGAGTGAGACAGCAGTCCGGTGTTGTGGACCTCGAAGACGAGGAGGAGGAGGAGGAGGAGGAGGAGGAGGACTTGGATCAGAGGAGACCAAATCTCAACGAAAGTGCCGGTGAGGCCTAATGCACTTAAGCTCCTGAATCTGCTCACTTCAATCCGTATGTTTATGTTGTGGCTGACAATGAGGTAAATTGGTCTAGAACTCTAAATTCACTGGCCCTGAGGTCATTTGTTACTTTGCTATTAGCAAACGATCGTTACAAGTATTATAAAAGATGAGCTTTAAAAAAAAAAAAAAAAAAAATTTAAACAGCAGCCTTGGGCGCGCTACACAACTTTCACAGTCGTCGGATTGCTGTGCCGTTCACCTACACGACTTTCTGTTCGGTGATCGTAAATCTTGAAGTCGTCGTGGTTTCTCACTACGTAACTGGCATCGGCGACAGAGGGTCACACGTCACAGGATCTTTCACCGGGAGGAATCCCAGACGTGTCTGTCGGGGTCTCTAAACTAGGTTTTGTTGCGACAAATAATCTCTTGAACTTGAACTTGAACTTGAACTTGAACAACACACGTGAGAAGTGACACCTGAAATGACGCGATACCATGCGCGTCGTGTAATAACCCGTCGGGTGTGAATCCATTTTCTCTCTCAGGCGTGTTCTCAATGGATGAGGACTCTCTGTCCCGTGACTGCGAGCCTTTCTTCGAGTCCGACGGGGAGGAGGAGAGCACCGACGGTAGGATTCCACGCTCCGGTGCCATCGATCGATCGCGTTCGGTTAAAGACACGGGATGTGCGGGTCGGCATCGGCGGGATTTAGGATCTTATTTGCGACTTTCTCCACCTAGGCTCCCTCAGCGAGGATGCCCCCCCGCCCTCACGCAGCATGGCCGTGGGCCAGACTCCATATTCGTCCCGCCACGCCAATGCTATGGCGATGGCCCGCTCCCTGCCCGTGTCTGTGCCCGTGTGGGGTTACCGAGGCAACCGAGGTGCCCAAGGACACGGTGCCAGCGGAGAACGGGTTAGTGGACGTGTTCTTTGTTGGGTCTAGCATTCGGTGACACATGCACTTGTATGTATTTGTGTAGATGTCTGTTTGTGGTGAACCTACCGTATGGATTTCTTAAACTAAATATTGGGATATCAGATGGCTTACGGGTACTCTGCCAGTGTGTCCTCACAGGAGGGACTTTAGTTTCATTCATTGAGGAAACCTATTTCTTCTAGGATTTTGGCGAGATGTTACTTCTTTGTGATAAGGGTGTGATTGTGACACAAAGCACTTGGTATCAGAAGCGATCCCTGATTTTCTGGCAACACTGACACTTGTGAGCAATTCGTTTGTGTTAACCCCCCCTCCCCCTTCTTGCAGGTGGGCTGTGCCGACCTGGAGCACATCGCTGCCAGTATGAAGGCACTGCTGGCCCCCGGAGCCACTGACGGCACAGAGATGTTCGGGGCCCTGCCTCGCCCTCGCCTCAACACGGGGGACTTTTCCCTGAAACACTGAGAGAGAGAGAGAGAGAGAGAGAGAGAGAGAGAGAGAGAGAGAGAGAGAGAGAGAGAGAGAGAGAGAGAGAGAGAGAGAGAGAGAGAGAGAGAGAGAGAGAGAGAGAGAGAGAGAGAGAGAGAGAGAGAGAGAGAGAGAGAGAGATTAACCAGCAGATCTAAAGTATGTGACTTAAGTATTAAGGCTCCTTTATAGTTCTGTCTCGAATAGCTGCCGTAGGTACGCTGTGGGTCTCTACGCCGGTGCTTGAGTTTCTGGTTGTCGCGGGGGGGAAAGCAGACCAATCACAGCTCTTGCGGCCTTGCGTCGCCCCGGTCTGTGGTTACATTTCTGGAGAGGTGTGCGTGAGCCGCGGCTGTCGACGCAGAACTATCAAGCGGCCTTCAGGGCAATTATTCAAAGGACCTGTTTTTATTTATCACTAACCAAAAGAAGTGACACCATGCTACGAGGAACCAGCCAACTAACAGGCAAAGCTGTTCCCAGACACTAACGTCCCTTTCCCCATCACCATGCCACACACTATGAAAACACTACACTAGGACTGGACCTCATCATGTGCCGTCAGTGAGGCAGCAGCGACAGCTCCAGACACTAAAAACGTAGTATGCGGCAGCCTGACTGACACGGCCCTCTGGTTGACACCGTATGGCGTTGCCTCAAGGCAGTGAGAATGGCTTGGGGGAGGCTTATAGCTTTCAAACGACCCCCGAGCGGAGGACAAGGGTGCCTCAGAACATGCCTATTTCTCTTTTTTTTTTTTCATGCCAATGAATTACTGACTGATAGAATGATTGTAATTTGACTTTTACATGAGGTGTGGAGGACAGAATGATAATAATGCTCCAATTATGTTGCCGGGTGAGTGCGGACATGACTGAGCGAGGTGGTTCGACTGGAACAGAATTGTGTTCACCGCCAATGTTTCAAATGTTCCAATGTTTTTAAGGTTCATTTAAGTTTGGTTTCAAATAAAGGAGCAACACGAAAGGTGGACTGTTCATTTATTTTGTTGCGGCAGCTCAACGTGAGGACTTTAGGTGGCGCATCAACCTGCAGAGGGCAGTACATGCTCTACAATCGAGTTAAAAGATCTTGAGCAGCTGGGGTAACTTGAGAGCACCATCATATTTCTAGTTATGACTTACGGCCAAAGGTGAAAGGTCATTAATTAAAACTATGTTTTGATTACACGTGTCTTATAAGTATTTTCTGAATTCACAATGTGACCTAATCTGCTCTGCCAAAAGTAGTTTCACAACATCTGATCACTATTACTATTACCAAGACACACCTTAAAAATTGTCCTTGAAACATTTTTTTGTCACACCACACAACCAAGCACTTGATAATACTTTTATTTTGTTGATCTTATCTTCCTTTATTTTTGCGATGCTGTAACCGGAGGAAACGATCACATGTGCATTAATCAAACTCATACTTTTCTTTTACTTAAGTTATTCAATTAATACTTTTACCTGTAATGAGCTAGAAATAATGGCATATCTATCAGTTGGATAGGCCTTCCAGCTCTGTTTTAAGACAACACTCACAAAGAGAACAGTGTCTTTGGTCAATGGCTTTATTTATTGACTCCTACAAACAAAGGCAAATATAAAATTAAATAGGCTTTAAATTCAAACAAGCATTCTACCATGTACAGAACTCATGTATGGAACAACAAAAGCTTGCCCACTATCTGAATTACAGTGCATAAATAGGAATACAATATCAATTTCGAAAAATTACAAATCAAAATGGATATTGTCTCATTGCAGAAATGGATAAGGTTTCCCCATGCACGAGAGAAACTAAAACTAACATCTGCAAACTTGTTGGGGTGCAGTCGTCCTTTCCTGTTCAGTTCTGCTTCAATAACTCCACTACTTGTTCCCCAAACATCAGAAATCTTCACATCCCACACCCGACCCCTCTCTGAAATTGACATTCTGTTGATCCTCATTCTGTTCCGCCCTGTGTTCTGACCCCTACATCCCCGCCTATCTCTATGTTACTGATCTTTTTTCCGGAGGAGGCAGAACGAATTGGTGCCGACCCAGAACCCGGGGAGCGCTTTTTCCTTGAAGCTGGTTTTGAACTTGTGAATCAGCCGCACCTCCTTGTCGCCCTCGCCCTCGACCAGGAGGAACTTGATGATGCCGGCGGGCTGGTCTACGTAAATGCCCATGGTGGACGTCAGGGGGAGCTGGGCCTCCACGTTCTCCCCGTTGTGCCAAATGTGGTAGCAAGAGCCGGCCCAGCCAGCGCCCCAGGAGCTGGCGTTCTCCCCAAGGCCGCAGGGCCCGTCCTGGGCCTTGCGTCCAGAGCTCTCCAAGACCACACCGACCACCACCCATCCATCGAAGTCCACCTCCCAATACCCGCGATAGCCCAGCAGCCCCTCCTTACAGAGAACCTGCACACAGGAGAGCAGAGAGGGACGCGTAGGATTTTGACAATGGTCACGTTAGGTGTTGTGTTTTTTGGGCTGAGGTTACACAGAGCCTAACCTCGAGGCCGGACCTACCTGTGGTGAGTGGTCGTATCTCTCGGGCCTGTTGGGATACGGGCACACTGCGTCGGATGTACGGGCAACCTTGCTCCCACCCTCTGAGATCCAAAGCATTTTTTGGGCCGTTTTGTCATCCAACGACAGGGGCAACCAGTCTATTTATAGCAGGCACACAAGAGAGATGAAGAGAGTACACTTAGGAGGTAGAACACTGAAAAGGGACTGGGGCAGTAGGAGTGCGGAGAGAGCCCCCGCAAAAGAGAACGGGTGACAAAGAAGGCAGGAGCAGAGGGGGTCTTGCAAAAAGGCATTTTGTTGAGATGACTTGGTAATGATTGGAAAACGTAAAGGTTTTACACAAAGGTCTTCATTATAAATGCTGCTATAAAATGAGAATAAAATAAACACGGAGCCTTACGTTTCATGAAGTCAGCTCTGGTTGTTGGTTCGGGTATATTGGGATCATAGGAAGGAAGCTCCACTATGGGAGAAGGGAATGGAGCGGTGATGAAAATGGTGATGTTTATCCATTTTAAGTGGCTATTCAAATACTCACCACTTGTCAAAGGTAACATACAGTATGGAACCTTGATTCTTTTTTGGTCTTGATTTTACACTGAATACCAAAAAAAAATGCTCGTGATCATGGTCCTTACCTTCTGGGTTACCATTCTTTTTTTGTCCTATAGGGAAAAAATAATGGAAAATAATGTTATTTCACGGGATTCTGCATCAGTTTTCATTAGTCTTGTGTTGCAGGGAGATAGGACAAGATAGCAAAGATAACAACTGTATTGTCAACATATGCCATTTAATGTTTGGCCCTGAATCTCTCGGTTTGAGTTGTGGGACAGAGGTACCGGAGGCCCAAAACAACACTTTGTTTCGAAACAACATCCTCAAGTCAAACCCTTTGACACACTCTTAATACCTTTTTAGAAGCCTCTCCTCTCTCTGTCATGCTTCTCTTTCAGTGGTCTTGTTATAAATCTTACTCTGCTATGTCGCATGAAACACTGATCACAGAGGATTATGTGCATGACATGAGGTCTCTCAGCATTGATTCATGTAGTTTACCCATGCCAGCCCGGCCTAAGGTTACAGAAGGGCCTGATCTCACCTCCATTAAGCACATGCATCAACGGGCACAGACAGAAGGGCTCCAGTACAAGAATATATATTTCGTCTGGTTCATCTGTTTGTCTTCTGACATTCAGCGAAAAGCGTCATCTAATGCTGTCCGGCCTCGCCATAGTTCAGGCTGTCATCGGGCTCCTTACATGGGCCGCCCCCGCTCCGGTTACACCTTCGCATTTTTCTCCCGTCTATTTAAATCAAAACCCTGCTGCTCTCCTATCAGAGCATTATGTGATTGCACGTGGTTGTTTATACCAATATCGTACCGAAGGCCTCAATGGTTCTCATTCAATGTAAGGCTCTAATCCTCTCTTTCCTATTGGGAAATGGATGTGACGATAATAGTCGGGTTGAGAGATATTTGCATATTCTCTGTAGGTGTGGGTTTTAACCCTTTATTAACTCCCTTCAATGGAAAACCTAAGCTGTCAGTCCTGCAATGTACAGTATATACAGCTTTACATGATACGCCACATTCAATTTTTCTAATTGTGTCAGAACCTCTTCGAACCTCCTGCCAATCAACCTTGTCGCATTGAAAATATCCTGTAAGCATGACACATGATAGACCTCGGAGATCGTAAGGATGGAAGCTGTGAAGGATCAACCAAATGCCGCTGCGGAGCACGCCAAATAAGAGATATGTGGCAACCACTGACACATATAAATTACTTTTTTTTTCTGGCTGACAGCCCCATCAATCTCAATGATGCAGCTGTAGAGAGAGAGAGAGAGAGAGAGAGAGGGGGGCATCGGCTCTCCAAAACCTGGCTACCTTACAGGAGATAGCCCAGCCCTGGACACCTGCCTAAAGCACAGGGAATTATAACCTCCCGCCGACATTTCCAGGACAATGACGATCGGAGGGAACAAAAAAAATAGGGCTTTAAATAACAGCATCTGCCACTGTCTGAGTTGGCGAGGAGATCAAAAACCCGTCGGGGGGGGGGGGGGGTCTTTGCGCTTTTATGGTAGAGTTTTAACAAGGATTCTATTCTAAGCGGGGCAAACGCGATGGGAGAAGGTAGTGGGGCTCCCAGCGGTTCGCAGAGCCAACTCTCAACCCTTTGGCGTTCTCTGAAAGGAGGGGGAGCGGGGGATATTCAGGCTTGTACCTTCAATCACCAAATTACCGTACAATTTGACGTAATTAAAAACCCAAATATATTTTCTCGCCGTGCAGGCCAACACGAGGCGAGCAACAGGACAAAATCAGTTAATTGACAGGGCACAAGGGACTGCTAATTGAAGACTACTCAGGCTCAGGATCCAATTACAAAGGAGATTCGAGGTTTGGATACTTTCCAGGAGTCCAAAGGGGCTCAAGAGCGCGCTCAACGGAGCACAATGTGCGGAATCAACACCAAGTATGTGTGTAGCGTGTTGCGTGTATCCAGATGGAGGACATTTTTGGCGAGGAAAAAAAGAGAGGCGCTAAAGTGAAGGTCCTATAGTCCTATAGTAAATAGAGAGGAAAACAAATTCGATGACAGTTTACTACAAGACTTATGCTACGGCGCTGGCGGCGTTGGCGGGGATCATCAGGGCGTCAAAAGGGGGAATTAAAGCGGGATCAGAACGGCTCCGATATAAGGAAGAGCGTGAGGACGCAAACGCCTCGAGTAACCTTGGAGCGAGCCACGGGGGGGGGGGGGGTCGTGGGGTGAAGGGGGTTGCGCTCAGCGTGAATGTGACAGCTCCGGGGGATTCTCCTCTGAAGTTAAGCCCTTCCAGATCCAGACCGTAAGCACTCAGCCGGATCACCAGCCAAGCCCCGCGGAGATCAGCGCAGGGATAAACAGACACTCCACAGGGTTGATGGCCCGAACACCACAGCGCGAGCGTTAAAATGTTGACGCCGCGGTCCGAAAAACCAAGGAGTGACCGGGCACGTTTTCAGACAGGGGGTCCCTGAAACGCGATCCATGCGATAACATCTGTTATTAACAAAGGGAGAAGAACCATATAAAGTAGTGAAATCCGTACAACCATATAACATTGTCAAACGCATTCTGCCTTGCATCTCCCATGTTGGAAACCGACCACCGTGGATTCTACATTCTGTGGACAACTGGCCCCCATCGCCCCCCACGTCAACCCCAACCGTCTTCACCGCCCATGGCGTGTGTGATCTTTCCGTGCGGATCGGGTTCAACACATCCCACTGAGACAGCAAGATCAGAAGCTCCGGTGATAGTGAGACGGGGAGAGGTAGGAAGAGAAACGGGCGGAGATGTCAGGGGACTCTTCCTCCCGGCGTCCCACCGAGTGTCACGACCGGTCGGGGACAGGGGGGGGAGGGAAGCATCTGCCGGGGTCAGGAGGGTGCGCGCGCCCCGCGACGCGAGGCCGTTCCGAGGAAGTTCCGAGGTTTTTCGGCGGACGGGCGAGGAAGCCCCCACCCCCCCGTTGAAAATCACTGAATGTGACTGGATTGTGAGGCGGAATCCGCCCGTTAGATGTCAGAGAAATGTAAAAATTCCCGTGGCAAATACATTCAGCTGTTGTTTTGTGGAAACGCCCTTAGTTAATTTTAGAATAAATTAGCCAGTCTTTTGCCGCGGTGATCTAATCATCTTTGACAGCTTTGAGAAAGTGGTGCTAATTGATGTCCCGGAGGAGCGGCCCCATAGGCCAGAGGCTGAGCGTGCAGCATAATGTTACAAAAACGCGGAATCAAAAAGCCATAAATAAAACCGAGATGGGCATTTGCATTTCGGGACTCAAATTACTTGCGCAACATTTCACAGTTCATTAGTATGGATGCCAGAGGAGGGATAAGTGAGGGCGGAGGGTCTGGCACAGACAGCGGGGGCTTTTACGGAACCATATGAGGCGCAGCTATCGGAATTATCCAGAGGCATTACAAGACGCGGCGGGGGGGGGCAGTGAGGGCAAGTTCCAAGCTTCGACATGTCGGAGTGGAATAAAAGTAAATGTTCACCGGATATATTGTCGAGGAAGTCTTTTAAAAAAGAAATATCAAACAGGCTTTTACCCACAAGGGAGCAAGTTCAAACAGTAGACATGTGAAACACAGCAGCCGGGGGGGCGCATGATGCGTGAGGAAGAGCTTTCGAATGACTGGCGCGTCAAACGCATTATAAATAACTCCTTAAACGGCATTTTAGCTCTCATCGATGGCAGGAAAAATACACTCGATGGGATTTGCAGTTCAAATGGGTGGGACCATTGGTTCAGTTTAGAATCATTGTCCGTCTGCTGTCTAAGGCGTCCTGTATTTTACCCCATAAATTATTCAGCATCTCAATGCCATATAATATACACGCCAAGCCTGTTGGAAATGTCCTTTGAGCATGAAACTCAATTACTTATAATATGCCTTCCAAAGAATAAAAACACTCAAAAATCACAAAGGTAATTGCCAGAGTCGGTATTATAATAGACACTCAGTATAATACGGTTATTATAGTATACGGTTATTGCTTTGCCTCACATGACACACAGTGCAGGTCGGACAGTCTTGCTCAGAATATATTCAGGTTTGCAGAGAGTCTCTTACCTGCTTTCCTAGGTGCAGGCATGACTCCGTTTGGGCTCGCACCACCGTTAGGCAATGAACGCTCAGGTCTTCGCTCGGGATACTGCTCGTGCCTCTGGAAGAACACTCTTATTTCCTTCGAAAGGGATGGGGAGGGGTGAGGGGGGCAGACCGCAAGGGGCCCGGATTCGGGAGGAGGGAATGTTAGCAGGTTTTGGTTGGATGGGATGGTTAGCGAAGGGATGGAAATGACACCTGAAACTCTTGGGACTTTGGTGATCCTTTCCATGAATAGCATAGAATAGAACATAATACAATAGAATAGAATAGAAAGCCTTTATTGTCAGTGTATAGAATACCACAAAATTAGGAGCACTACCCTTAATCACTGCTGCAAGACACAGAAAGAAAAACAAAACAACCACAGCCAACAACACAGGTTGTAAAATAACAAGTAGACTAAATAAATACAATATCATTTTGCACTTGAATAAGTGTACTTGTGGCGGTAGGATAAATGCAATTATTGCACTAATATGAATACACTTATTGCACGAGAAAAAATGTATTTTTTTGCACTCATATGAATAATTATCACACTACAGTATATGTAATTATTGTACTAGTTCCAGTAGGTTTGCCCTAGAAAGACACTCATCATATTGCAGGTGAGGGGTCATTCAGTGCTCGTTGGGGTTTAGTGTGCTTATGGCCCAGGGCAAGGAGCGGTTCTTAAGTCGGGTGGTCGGCGCTCTGGTGGTCGTGTAGTGCCTGCTCGGGGGCAACAGGTTAAACAGGTGGTGTCCAAGGGATCGGATGGACGGAGACAAGCAAAACCCCAAAATATCTCAGGTATGCAAACTCATCTCCATACACGTGGGCCGGGCATGTGTGCAGGTGACGCACGCCCCAGCCCACCGCCGCTTGCACGTTCGCCCGGACGAACACAAACAAATTAATCATTAATGTACGAGTGAGCGGCGGCCAAATGACCGCGGCCAAGCGGGGTCAGATGTCAAGCCCGTACCACTTACCACTTAAATCATTCTAGAAAGTGCAGTGTGGGCATTCTCATCGTGGGCACACGTTCAATCGTTGTTTCCCCTTCGAAACGCGGGCCCTTTTGATTCACGCCGCCTTACGATTCCGCCCCAGAGGCCGATTGAAGAACTTGAAGAAGTGGAGACTACTAATGATCTGACTAAAAACAAACTCACGCTGGCCATTTGATGCTTGTTTTGGTACGGTAGTTTAACCAGCGGCAGTCTGCTTTTAAAATAGTCCAGTTACCATGTCACAGAATCCAGATTGCCGCCAGAACCCGCTGCCATAACTATTAATTGGGTAAGAGTGTGTGTGTGTGCTTGCGCTTGACTGTGAGCCAGTCATACTTAATTTTATGTGTGGGCCATATTTGACTGAAGGCCTATTTCATGTGGGCCTAATAATTTATTACCCGGGTGTGCGCACGCAATTAATACATGCGGTGACCAGGCAACCCTTTCAAAAACACCGAGGCGGTCCTGACACAACATGCAACAAATTGTAAGCAAGTTTTTTTTTTTTTTTTGCACCTGCAGTGGAAACACAGGGGGGTCACACAGACGGAGAACAACTAGATTTGAACATCATTTTTCTGAAATCATCAGATCTAAAACCGTTTCAACGTGGCCCCTAGGGCACATGGTGCACACCCTGGACCTAGAAGCTCTTATGTTACTCAGATCGTGCGTTGCATTGACATTTCGCTGCATATATGTATGAAAGTATGTATACGTATGTGACGAATAAACCTCTTGAATCTTGAATCGATCGATCTACAGTGTTTACACCAACATGACTACAATTCTTGGGACTTGTTATATGCAGTATAAGTGACATGAGTTAGAACAATAACAAGAGGCAAGAAATTAGGACGTTACAAACACTTGCACGTAAAATCTGTCAAATCTTATGAAATGTGATGAGATTGCCTTCATATCACGATGGCAAACTGCCGTCACCTCTAAATTGAGTGCTTTTCCTTGCTTTAAAGTGGTCATCCTTCAGATTATTTCGATTATTAACATTTGTAAAAAAAATATAAAATCACATATTTGATCTGATATTTGTAATACACTTGATGAGAAACCGGCATTCAATGAAGTTATGTTGCGTATGTGCTCCTGTATGTGCTGTTTCAATTGTTGGTGGCGGGGTCCGCCTTTCCCGGTAAGAACGCACTCAATGAATTTGATAAAAGTAGAAAACGTCGACCTGGACGTGAACAACGCTGACGTGAGGAAAAGAAAACAAAACGGGCGAAACGAATGGAATCGAAAAACTCAGACGGCCTTATGGATTTCCGCTTTCAGGTGACACGGACATTCCGTTTGAATGCGCGCTGAAATTCGGCGCCGTTCTCGGCCCGCGCCCCGATGCGCTTCTTAGATCAGAAGTTCTATTAGTTCGCCCTCTTTGAAAACAGAGGAGGTTGTCCTTTCGTTGGCGCATATTTCAATCGACGCCACCCGTTGCAAATCGCTTCCTGTCACCAAACAGTGTTTCTCTGGGCCCCCCCCCCCGCGTTTTGGGCGGGGCGGCGCACGCTATGAGAGGAAGAATTTTAATGAAGTACAACAGCCTGCTTTGCGCCGGACTCCATCCCAGAGACGTCCAGTGTGTGGCACGCACACATTTTTCATCGCCTGCAGCTTAATGCGGCCGGTGGAAAGGCTTAAATAGTGTTGTGGCGTGACCTTTGGGTGTGAGGAGGGAGGGAAGGGGCATTATGGCCCCTATCGCCGTGCAGCGTCCTTCACTCCTGATGGGCTCAGTCATCTAATAGCCTATTACAGAGCTTCATTACATGCTTGCTTAGCAACGCCACAGTGACATGGATACTGCGATTAGACACAGGGGATACAATAACTGTAAGGGCCGTAATCTCCCGAGGACCGACGGGATGGTTCTTAGGGGCCGGGAAAGACTATCTCAATTATCGTTTACCCGACTCGCTTTTTGGGGGCCTCGTCACCGACTGGTTAACAAGCCGGGCCGCTCCGCTTCCCTTCGGTTTTCTCGGTGTCTTTGTCCCAACAGTGGCCTGTTTGTACATTTGCCAAAGGGTGCTCAAAGACCTATATTTGCTAAAAAGGAAACAGTATAGTTTAATACTACATAAGATTATCATTTCCCACCTAATGAGATCATCACCGCACTGGGAAATAGCTCCGATCCCGTTCTGACATTTAGCATCTGTCAGTGGGAGGGGACGGGGCGCAGGGGTTTTGCCTTGTTATGTGCCATGATTGAGTGTCTTCCACAAACCGCAGATGATTGGGGATTTACAGTGCTAAAAACAACGGGCCAAAGTCAACTGGCCCCCACAGTTTAAGTGCAACACAAACCTCATAACCACCCCTAAATCACAGCCGGGGCTGCTCTCTTGGGTGTCACGGTGTCACGGTGACAGTTTTGGTCTGCGAGCGACAGTGAGCCCATAGATTTATGCTCGCCCGCCGACATGCGGATGGTCGTCCGTTTCATCTTTGCCTCTTCAACCCCCCCCCCCCCCCCCCCGGTCTCCTATACATTTTTATTTTATTACATCATTCACCATTTATTCACTCTATGGTTCTCACTGCCGCCGTGGTAATAAGCCGTACAAGTGCTCTGCTGTTTCACCTGCTATCATTTAGTGATACTCATAATTCCCTTGGTGGTATAAATCACGCCGTGGTATGTAGGAGCGAGGCTAGAGCTCAACAATGAGGGAATATTCAGCTGCTAGGGCCCCGTAAATTAGGCTTACCAATCGTATATGAGATAATAACTGAGGTGAAACGCACCATTTTGTGCCGAGTTTTTATGATAATATTGCCCATTCTGCATTTTCACGACTCGCGCACTCAGCGGCAGCGTCACGTGTTCTTATGTTACCGCTTTTCACTGTGGCAGCAAAACACATGGGATTCCATTCCGATACCTTTTTTTAATTTTTCCTGGTAGGGCCACATACCTCCCAAAACAACGCAAGCTCCCGTGAATCACCGCTCTTGTGAAAGCAGAAAAAAGCAGAAAAAAAACAAAGCTACATCACCGGATTTGTGTGCTCGTTTTTTGGGTGTGTGGCGTTTTTTGGGGAAGAAACGGGGCGAGGCCCGGGGGTGAAGACCCACAGCACGTGGGGCATCCTGCGCATCGTTGACAGTACGCATGACAAACATGCCTCCACTGCCCGCATGGCATGGCGGAGGATCCCTTTACAAATGGCTACGTTGCTCGCCTCTCTCTCTCTCTCTCTCTCACTCGGCAATCAATCGTCCTGCCCTCAGCTGTTCTGATCAGTTCATCCCTCGCCTTTCTCGAGCCAGATGGGAAGCACACGGGCCGGGGGGGCGGCTGAAAGAGGACGGCGGGGAGGGAGGGGCGGTCTCGGAGCGGAACGGCGGTGTTGTTTGTGTCGCTGCCGGGAGATTCTGAGAAACGGGAAACTGTTGATGGCGGGGGGTCGAAGGCCGCTTGAGTGTTGAAGCTCGAGAAGCGGAGCCTCTGAAAATAAGAAGATATTCCTCACTACTGGACTAAAAACAGACCCCCGGGGGGAGAGCGGCAATGTTGACACGGGGGGGCATCTGTGGTGGTTTGTTTACGGAGCTGTACTGCCTTGGACCCGGGATCTCCGTCCCAGATTCATGCTTATAAATACGCAGAACGGACAGGACAACGGCAAAGCGCGGCGGGTCCATATCAAAGTACACACTAATACCTGCGGGGTTAGAGTGGACGAAATCCCACTCACAGACAGGAGACACAGAAGGCCTGTGAGCCATGTGTGTCAGCCGTGGATGCTAGAAAGGACAAGAGGGATACTTGGGATTTGTTTAGTTCTTTCAACATGGAAATGAATGATGAAGCGACGAAAAGGATTAAAACATCAGATCTAGGTGACAACTGGCTGACAAAGATCACTTCATGAGTATAATATTACAGCGGGGTTATATACTTCACACCCAGACACTCTCATAATTAGCATGTTGAATCTGAGATCTGAGCATTAATCCACAACACAGCCTGCCTGTCTCACCCTCTTCCATTCACGCCTCATACACTCCAGCACTGTAACTGTATATCTGCAGCGTGAAGGCTGATATACTGTGTTATATTCAAAATCATTTGAAAAGGCTGTGCATTTATCATTTCTTTACAAGTGATACAATCACATGCTCACTTCTTAGCTATTTTATAAAATAAATCCAATAACAAAAGATTAGACGTATCTAATGTTACACTTAAATAATAACGAAAATCCTTATCTGTGGCCTGAGAGGCAGATGGTTTAAAAAATATATACCGACGTTATCCTTTGCACTTGTTTTAGCCTTAGCAGGAATCTCTGCTTTATAAAGTCATGCCTTTGGTTGTTTATTGCCCCGCTTCATTTTGTTCCGGCATAGAGCTCTCGTTCCTAAAAATGTATTCGCAGGGGAAATGTAATTTTAAAAGGCAAAATGAGTATCTTTATTCCAATTAGTACTCATCAATTTGCAATAGGCTGCATGACAGGCTTGACCTTGACCTGAGTATGCCAGAGCTCTTAATATTTCTGCCTGAATGAGTCCGTATTGTCTCCAAAAAGGTGAAACAGGTTACGTTGCCTCGCCCTCATTCCTCGCAGGAAAAAGAAGAAAAAAAAGAATAGATATGGTAGTAATACTTTATTTACCATTTGTATTAAAAATGCCTTGACACAAACAATTAATGGCTCAGCTGTTTTGTTGTTCTTGTATTAGATCATCTTTAAATAGCATTATGTACAGCAGTTGCAAACTGTTGATAATTCTTATGCCGTAAACGGCAACTGTTGCCGTGGAAAAAAAAAAAAAGAAAAAAAAAAAAGAAGAGTTGTTAATCATCGACCTCCTCCATTGGCTCCTCCGCCGCTGGCTCCTCCCCCAGACTGATCCTGGGCGCCCGACATCATCAGAAAGAGAACAAGAGGCACTATATACATCCACTGGAGAGACAAGCAGAGGGGAGATCGGGGCTGTGAGCGATTACCAAATGAATACGACAACATCTTTGTTTTCTTGTTTGTGAATCATCTGAGGACAGCACATTAACGGCCTGCTTCACCCTCTCTCCAACCATTCCAGATTCCCAGTAGCAACGACCCCTCTCCTATCCCCGGATTACGTCCAACTCATTTTCAGAACGACGGCAGCAGAAGAGAAAAGGTAATCGAGGTGGTTAAAAGACTGTTGAATAGTGAGAGCGGGGAAATATCTTAAGGTCAAATGCCAAAAAAACAGATTTTCAGAGATTGCAAGAGTATATTCATTTAATTGAACTATTTGGTTTCACGTCAAATTTAAAATCAGCAACACCTCTGAAATGCCTTTAGCATTGACCCTGGATGACCACAAATAAGAGCGAGGGGGTGAATTTGGGTTAGTTAACTCTGCTTAGGGGTTAAACACATAACTTGCTGAGGACAGACACGCAGCCCGGAGTGAGATGGAGAACGAGCCAAAAGTCAGAACAGTACTTGGGTGGGAAATCAGCTCTGCTCTCTGTCTCCCCCCGCTGGGGGCTGTGCCGAGCTGGTGACCATGAGGAAGATTGCACCTCCCAGAATCAAATACCACTGGAACACAGCACCGAGACAACACAGATCACTGGATGCAGCACAGAGTCACTGAGCACAAGTCATACAACACAAGGCAGAGGATCAGAGAGCGCAGACTAGTGATGGGGCATGAGGCCTGGTGCTCCCGAGGAATATTACAACAAGGCAACACACAAGGTTTTTTGCTTGCTGGTGGTTTTACTTCCATTTGAAAGTTCTTTGTTCTTCGCCTGTTTTTTTTTTTTGTCTCTAGTCTGGGCTGGGGCAGTGGTTCTAACCGTCCCAGAGGTCCTTCAAGAGGTTCCAGTAGGGCCCCAGCATTATGATTAATAGTTTAACTTCACCATTATTTAATTTACAGGACGTAAGCACGATTACAGAATGTGCAATAATGAGTTTTGACAATACTTACATTTTTATCTCCCTAACTATAGTATAAAGGGGTATGGATTAAATCATATATAACAACACATATCTCAGATGTAGTCGCAGTCCTAAAGGCAAAAAATCATATTAAATAGGGATTTTGGCTTACTCCATTTTAAATTGAGGGCCCTTGATATTAAAAAGCTTGTAGAGAACAGCTCAGGGAAGAACCGTTTACTTACAATTCAGTGTTAAATAGTAACCATGTCTTTACGACCCAAAAACACACGGTGGAATGAACCTCGAAACACTAATTCTCATGAAGAATAGACAGAAACTATTTTGACCCACATGAGGACATGCAGCATATCTCAAAATGGGTTGCGCTTTTGTGACTGTATTTGAATGAATAATGTGTGAAACTATCTCCAGTGGATGGCTTTGTTATTGTGATTGTTAAAGGGCTCCATTGAATCAAACAATTATTGGCAGTTAAAGGAAAACACTTCATTTGCGGCCTGAGGAAGTACTTTGTGGAAAGTGGGGTAGGCTGTCACAGAATGTCGCAGAAGCGTTATAAAGCAGGAGCTCAACAAACACAACAAAAGAACAACAATAACAGCATTTTCCTGTGCCCCTCATACGATCATAAGCTAGCATCTAGAAAGGGGGAAAAAAACAAAGGGGGGGGGGGGACACGAGAATCACTCTAGGCAAAGATCAACAGTGTTCTTTGTAAGCACTTACATATTTAGCAAAGAAAGATTTCTGCTCTTGTGGATTCTTTCCTGTCACTGTAATTTCCCGTTCCATGCGTTCAATAAACAGAGCCGTCTCAGGTCTGGAAGAAAAGACGGTGTTTAGTGGAAAACAATCATTAACACAACGAGTGTCACAAATGTGCAATGAACGAAGCTTTGTCCTACGAATGGGACGAACAGTAATGCTGCTGACAAAAGTTGAATAAAAACGGTGTTGACAGATGACTCTGCTTCGGGACATCATCTGGGACTGACCCCGGTGCATTGACAGGCGCCATGATACTCAGGGTGGTGTTAAAAGCCTCGAGGTCGACCTCATCTTCCACCTCGTTGCCCCTGCACGCCCCGGGCAGCGTCACTATGGAGACGCCGATGAGGTAGCCGGAGACGTCCGTGTGGAGGCTGATGACATCACTGAGGTGGGACTCCACCATGGCACACTAGGACACACGGGACAAAGCCTGGTTGTATGAAAACAACAACAACCATTGTGCTTTCTTCCTAATTAATAAATCCTTTCCCTGAAATTTTCCTGGGTAAAATTGAAGTCAGGAGCTTTGCTGCAATGCATAACAGAACCTAAGGTAATTCTTACAGAGTTGAGGATACATTGATTAACTTAAAAAACCAAAGTATGACCTTAGGTGTTTGCATACAAAAGATTTGCGCTCAGGGGAACCTTAAATTGATTCCTTAGTGTTTCTTTTTTGCTTAATGAGATGTGTTGCAATGAGGCAGTGATGATTGAATGATGAAAAGTGATGATTTCATCAATGGAAGACTTTCACAGAAGGCACTGGCGTTACATAATAAAATGAACAAAATGACATACCGCTCTGACAAATGCGGTAAGGTATCCCTCCACCTGCCGCTCCGTTTGCCTGTCGGCCTGCAGGGAGACACGGGGCACCCGGATCCTGTACAGCCCGTCCACCGCCGCCACTTCCTGCGGAGGTTCACGTGTTCACAGCAGAAGAGTCAAAGAGCGAAGGAAAATTCTCTAGACGATGACATTGCGTTCATTTGACAAATCCTATTAGTGAAGGAATGCTCAATCTGAGACCCGGTTTTACCCCAAATTTTGTTCCACCCCAAGTGGAATAATAATAATAATAATAAAAAAAACCCCATTACAATAATATCTTTGAATCTCTGTTGTTTGCTTTCAAGTTTACTTTACTTTACCATGTTCAATGGAGTTAGCTGTAGGAAAGCAAATCATTAACGTTTGCTAAATGTAGATTCACAGATACATCTTTAGAGAGAAGGCCGACTTTATGCACTATTTATTGAAGTGTCCGCTGACGCCTTTGGTCTCAATGAGCTTGTTAATGCTTACTCTTGAATACTCTTTAAGAAAGCCTTGGAAAGAATTTTGGTGCAGTGGAAAAAAAGCTACAAACAAACAAAATGGGGGGGGGGGGGGCAAATGGCTAACTGTTAACAACACAAATTAACAGCATTTGTTGAATCCCTCCAGTAAGGCTTACAAAAGAAGCAAGCTGACATCATGGAGATGAAAGGGTTTCTGAGATAGAAGCATGAAAATAAATCTTATTCCCCATAATATTCAATGTCGTCAAACTAAGCAGAGAATTCCAAGACCTCCTGGCAGAGAACTCAAACAGGCCGGATCAAAAACGCTTGTTTCTCTTTCATGTCGTACCCACGGGGCGTTGGACTTCATGCTATGATACAGAGTGTGAAACGAGGGGGAACTGTGCGATTGCCCGCACCATTATAGATGACTGGCGTGGGAAGGAGGTATTTTCACAGCCCACGTAGGGAAGAGAATTCACTGATCAAAGGCATCAGGCTGATGATTTAATTCTCAGTCAGACAGGAGTGGAGAGAAATCAGGAATCAGGCACCTAGTTCCTAGTTCCAAGTCCAAACCTATAGCCATATCAAATGCTTGTAGATAAATAAATGGAAGAAAATTTATAATTACCACAGGGGAATATTCCACTGACCTATATATTATCCCTTTTTACCCTCACCCTGTAACTTCTCAATTTGGGTGTGAAATGACTTTGTTTACATCAAACCCAACTACACAATGAGTACACACAAACCAGCCAAGACACAAATGGGTTTGAAAAGGAGAAGCACCTCCCTCGCTTGGCAGTATTTTGGATTTATATTTCATAAAATCTCCAGGGGCTCTAAAAAAAGCTGCAAGAATAGTGGACTAGAGGAACCTCAAATTACAAGGTGGATTTTAAATTTGAGTTTGCACTGGTGGACCATTTTTATTAAAATGAAAAAGATTAGGCAATGCTACGATGATCCTAAAATACCTAAATGGAAACAGAATAAAGAATCAAGCAGTGGGGCACCAAAGCTACAAAAACACTCTACATTTCATTTCTTGGAGTCAGTGCTCTGAGTCAATCATATCTTCATAAGTATTTCCAATCTGTTGGTTAATGTTTTGATTTTTATTATGGCAATAGACAACTGAGCAGCAGCGCTATACCACCCAACACGGAACACAATGAGGAAGAGATTTTTTTTTAATCCGAAACCACAATGTAGTAAATTTCTCAAATAAATAAATAAAACAAGCTTGTCTAATGAGAGATAAATAGAGGGAAGGACGCCCTTTTCTCAAATTTGTGGGAGAGAATTTTATCAGCTCAGCCCTTTCTGAAAGCCTTGCGCCTAAGGTAATTTGCCAGAATTATTAAGAGGGCATAGATGCGTACGCTATTTAAGTGAGTGACTAGGAGATGTTCGGGATGTAAATAATTAACCATTTCATCGACAACAGGAACTTTAACCGATTAAAACAATGAGTTAAACAGTCAAAAAAGGAAGTAAAAAGGAAAGAAAAACAGGCCTATGAAGGAAGGACACAAGTTCCTCTGTGCCCCGTCCCTCCAAATAAAACAACTAAAAACAGTCAAAACACACTGTTTTTATTTGTTTTATTTGGGGGAACGGCTCTCCAGCTGTGGAATTGGATGATAATATATTATCATATATAATATAATAATGTGAAATATAATTATGATTCACCTTATTTGTAAAGTCCTACGGGGGACAATGCCCCTTATATTTGAATATTGTCGGATAACGGTTCATGATCGGTTAACGAAGGTTGGCTAACGGTCAGCAAAATAAATCTAAATGAGCATCCCCTGCAGATGTGTCAACATGTTGTCGAGATGAGGTAACGTATAACAAAATTAGGGCTGCCCCCAAATGGTTGACCAAATGTTAGTCAACGAGAACAGTTTTACCCCTGGGCCACACACACCAGAAGCAACATTGTCAGCGTCACGTCAGCGACACGAAATCGCTGCGTAATTTGACGATCCGTCAACCTAATCCGGGTCAGTCTTCACTCAGTCTACACGTTTGCGTAAACAGCATTCTTGAGACTTTACGGGGGCGGTCAAACGCAATGCAATGAACTTGCACACACGTATCGCAATCACTGTCGGTCATCGATGCCGAAGTGGCAGCGGTAACTGTCACTCAGTAACGTGGTCGCCTGTCAGGAGTGCGCGGGCAGCAGCTTTGTGACTGGGATCAAATTGATGACGAATGAGCACTTTCTTTCTACAGGTGCTGTACAGTAGCCTCCTCGAGGACGCCATGAACAAACAAGCGCCCAGCTCCCTTAATTGTGCTAAACGGCGTCCCATCTCCACCAAGTTCCTCTATCCATGCCCAGCGCCATTTGTTCTTAACTCATTTCTAAACCGAGGCCGTATCTTCGCTAGGTTTCAGAAGCTGCGTTGCTATTTTTGAGCCGTGCTGCTGGTAGCATGCTAACACCACATCAGCACTACAGCGATAGAAAGAAGCTCACTGTTCACTGGATAAAAAAATAATTGCGTTTCTCTCATACTGTTGATAGGTGAAATACTGCTTTGCTTCACTGAACATAATTGGATAAACTGCATCCCAAACAACACCCCAGGGGTGTGAGGGTTTTTTTTTTTGTTTTTTTTTCCCCCCCGAGAATAGTTTGTGAATCGAAAATGGCCATACGCCGGAAATTAGGCACAGTGCTGGGGAACTTTAAGCCCTGTGTCTGTGGTTGACGCATACCAGGCTTGGTAAAATATTGGTTAAATATTTTCACTAAATACATCTTTTGAATGGACCTCTATGGGAATCTACGCTCCAGTTAAAGCTTTCATTCTGAAAAATAGAGCCGAGTCCTAAAAAAAACACGAGGGGTTTAGGAGCCTCGCGTCATGCTGCTTTCATGACGCTTTCACGAAGCTGATCAATTTAACAAAATGTTCAGTCCCCTTGCTGGTTGTTTCCACACATTCAGAATAGGGATTTCCCTGACTAGTTGACTAGTCAACTTGTCAAAAAAAATCAGAAAAAATATTACATATATATAACAAAAGATATTGGGTATACTATAAAAGCCATTTGAGTTAATCACATTCTTCAATCACCAAATCGTATTGTAAATGCACCGATGGACTGGGCGGAGGCGGGCTGGAAGTTGGTCCAGTTTGGTCCCCGATCGTTTTCATTGGGACTTCCACAAAGCGGGGTCCTGTGAAAAATGCACCTGTCCTTGCAAAGTGCTACTCAAACCCAAATAGTCAAAGAAGTACGGCGCACTTTACAACACAAACAACCTTGAAGGACGCGGACTTTGCACACCAGGAATATTTCCCTCTAATGTGCTTTCACTGTGCAACAAACTGGATGAACTTTTATTAAACTTTATTGCTCATCACATGTGAATTGATTAGCTAATGTTAGCCAAAACATTTAAAATCAAATATTTATTCATAAAAATAAACACACAATCGAATGGCAATTTCAGCATTCAAATAGTGATTTTTTTTTTTTAATATTCGAAATCTATTCAAATTTAGTTCCTGCAGCCCTAGAGTCTGCTCGTCGGCCATATTGGAGCAGTCAAGATCTGCTAGTAAAAAAAGAAAATGTGTATTGACAGATGCAGACTTCAAACTACAAAATTGTCTGTTAACTCACCTAATTCTGAACTGATTTCCATGAAATTTAGATTGTTATAAACGTGAGAAATTGAACATGATACTTGTTAGTTACTGGAATTAAATTCAGTTTCTGGGCGCGGATCTAATCATATTTTTTCACTCACTACCATGTTTAAAGGAAGAAGGTATCATGCGTGCCCCATGATGCAGTTTAATTTAACAACTGAGTATTGAATATTTTACGTCTTGAATGTTGTTTTCGTTTAAGACCATGGACAAAAGTTCCTTGCTTTAAGTGTTACAGAATGTGTACAGAATAAATGAAAAACAATACTGGATTTGTCTCCCTTTTTTTTTTTTTTGCTGATCCGAAATACAATCCGAACCCTGAGTTTTGTGATCCTTTGCACCTGCTAGTTGCCAGAGTCTTTGACAAGTCCCCAAATATCGTGTCTCACCTTGAGTTTCGCCCTGTCTTCCTCGGACAGCTGGGTCTGAGACAGTGACACACCGGGCTCCCTTCCCGCTTTCAGGATCAGAGCTCCACGAACACGAAACTTGGCCACATCATCTAAGAAAACAGACAGACATCAGTGCCGGAAACAAACGGAAGGCTGCGTATTTAAGGGTCGGTCATTCCTTTGGTCAACCATTGAAGCCTAGGGTTTCAGATAAGGTTAAACACTGGACACTTGCTATAGTTCCAAGTGACTTGCACTAAACAGGGTTAATATCACTTTGACAAGTTAGTCTATTGACTGCACCAGCTGCTTATACGATCAGTGTTGCTCACGGAAACCTTATGAATTGTTATTATTTCATTATAATTGCCTGGTCATGTGTGCTGCAACAGCAATTACCTACCTACTAAATACAGATTAGCTAGGCTAATAAGACTTGCCAACAGACTATGTCTATATTCAACTATAAGCACAACATGTACTCACCCACTTCAAACGAGTGCTCCAGAGGCACAGAGAAGCCACTGAACTCAGCGTCCATTACGTCTCCGACCTGCAAATGGAAATGACAGTTAGCCATTGGCCAGTTATTAGCATGTGAGCTAACGCAAAGTGCAGCTACCGTTTACTTAAACGGTAATAGAACGTTAATGCCATTGCATACCCGCCTGCCGTTGTTGCAGCATGCAAGACGCGTACATAACACTAGTGTAACACAGAGAAATATTGAAATGTTTATCCCCCTCATGTTTGATGGCACAGGAGCCCAAGCAGCCAGCGACATCTTTAGAGACGCAGGAAGCGAGCGCCGCCTGTAAGTGTAGCGCTTCCTGTTTGGAAGTATCACTTCCGGTATATCACAATTAAAGTTTTTTATTTATTTTTTTATTTCGAGGACCATACGAGCGACGGCAGCGCTTCGTAGCGAGGCTTGAATCGCACTTGGAAATGCAAGTCGTTTGCATCGTATACATTCGCTATGGCTGAATATTATTCTCTCTATATTTTTAAACCTGATTTTCACCGGGTTTTTTTTTTGAGAACAGTGTCTAAAGGACGGTTTGCTGGTGCATGCAAACACACACACACACACACACACACACACACACACGTTACATAATCAAATCAAATCAATGTTATATATAGAGCACTTACAAAAGTTTTCCCAAAAGTGCAGGAATATTTAAAAAAAAAAAGACAAATTAAAAATCGAAATAACGAAAGATAAATGCAACAGATACAAAATAGAAAATAGGGGGTAAATACAAATAAATAAAAACGGAAAACATACACAACACACGCTCGTTGCGTCGCTGTCGGAAAGGAAACCAAATAGATTGCTTTTATTTTGAAAACGAAATGGATAGACCGGATGTGTGACGTTCATTTCCGCGCACTTGATGGGCACCAGGGCGTCTTTGATGGCGGGTTCTCCAGTAGAGGACGCTCTGAGGCCGCTCAACCTGAGTCACACACACACACACACACACACACACACACACACACACACACACACACACACACACACACATCTCGAGAAATATACTGTAGTTCTTCATAATTCACTGATTTAAAAGGCTATTGCAGCAGAGTCCCGCCCCTCCTGGCTTTGGCTTGTGTAATATTTATTTCCCTAAATGTATTTTCCTATATCCATCGACTGTCCCGGACCTATTGTTGCATATTTCTTATATTTTCTTCATCCTCATTTCTTCAGTCGTGAGTCTTTAACGATGGGAACGCTTACGTTGTCGGACACGTTTATCGATTAAGGCGTCTTTTAATTTTGGGTTATCAAATAAGAGGTTTTAGACAAATCGATGAGTATGGCAAACCGTTGGTCATTGAACAGTTTACCTTGGCTTCCTGTTTATCAAACGTGAAGCTGATTGTTACCCATTTTGTCGAGCACAAGACCTATTTTATCTCTGAGGGAGAAAATTAAGTGTATGTCGTGAAAGTATTGTAGGTTGTTTTTATTTTTATTTATCTTAATGTATTTTATTTTATTTTATTTTTTACAGTATCCCCTTCAATTTCCCTTGGGGGGGGGGGGGGGGTCTCTTTGACCCCAGGTTGTTCTGTTTGGTCTCAGTGCGCCTAATAAAGTAATAAGTTGTTTGTTTAGATTCAATTAGCCCCTGTCAGCCCCCCAGTAACAAAGAACACGGCCACCAGATGGTCAAGAAAAAAAAACAAAAAACAGCCGCATAGTACGAGTGATTTATACATTTATAGAGCAAATGACATCGGGCTTGTGAGAGCTCTTTTGTTTGTTGAAATATTTTTGTTGGAAATTAGATTTGGGTGTTTTTTGTTTTTTTTTTCCTTGTTTTTTTTTTTTTTATCATCATTAACATGCTCATGGTCATAAAGTGTCCTTTATCTTTCCTGTGGAGCATATGGTGACCACACCTCCCCCAGGTCACGCCTTTGAAACTATGTAGGCCTGTACAGTAGCTATTCCCCGTGGCTCAGACAGCCCATTACTCTTTGTCGCCGTCCTAAACAATGGTGTCACCTTACTATTTTGGACAAATCTCAAGCATGTATATTTATATGAAGCAGGGACGGGACTTTTGAGGTGAGCGAATATGCTGTCAGTGTCCTCTCCACAGTGGAGAGTGATTGTCAAATAAATCAAAAAAGGCTAAAAACAACAGCGTGCTATGTTTTGATGCTGAGTTCAGCGTGTGTTTACACCTGCGAGTCAGGTTTTCGAAACACGTCGCTCTCTCAAATACATATGGTTACTGTGAATTCATTATGTGTGTGTGTGTGTGTGTGTGTGTGTGTGTGTGTGTTTTATGTAACGTTTATGTTTACATGCATTTCAATTCGTAGTGGGACATGTCGGTGTTACAGCAGTTCACATCAAAACAATAGGCAATACTTATAAATTCATAAGAATAAAAATAGACAAGAATTGGCAACATGCGACAAACCTAAATATTAACAAAAAATAGAAAAAATAGCAATACACCATGAACCTAAAAAATGACAATCGACAATAAAATAAACCTAAATATAACCAAATAAACAAACAAAATAAAATTGCAATATACAATAAACCTAATGGTTAACAATAAACCTCTGGATCAACAATTCACACTGCGAAAATAGAAAAAGGTTCAAGTTTGCCTCCTTATATAAAATAAAAACTGTACATAACTCTCACAATCTAATCACATATCATATCATATCATCCTATCATCTAATATCAGTTCATATTATATCATAATCTAATATCTTATCATATCATAACTTAATCTAATCTAATCTAATCTAATCTAATATCATATCATATCATATCATATTATATCACATCATATCAGATCATATCAGATCAAATCATATCTCATATCATATCATAATCAAATCAAATCTAATCTAATATCATATCATATCATATCATATCATATCATATCATATCATATCATATCAGATCAGATCAGATCAGATCAGATCATATCTCATATCATATCATAATCAAATCTAATCTAATCTAATCTAATCTCATATCATATTATATCATATCATATCATATCATATCACATCATACCATATCATAATCAAATCTAATCTCATATCATATTATATCTCATATAATTATGTAAACTAATCTCATATCATATCATATATCATAATCAAATCAAAAATAAATGGCAATATACAATAAACCTAATAGTTAACAATAAACAATAAACCTCTGGATCAATGACTCACAGTGTCAAAATAAGAAAAGGTTTTCTCTAATAACACTTACAATCATAATATAATCACATATCATATCATAATCTAATAAATGTTCATATCATATCATAATCAAATCGAATATTATATAATATATCATAATCAAATCTAATTTCATATCGTATCATATATCATACCATATCATAATATCATATCCTAATCTAATCTAATGTAATCTAATGTAATCTAATTTAATCTAATCTAATATCATATCATATCCTATCATATCATATCATAATTAAATCTAATCTCATATCATATCATATCATAATTTAATGTGATGTAATCTAATCTCATTTCATATATCATAAAATCATATGATATGATATCATAATCTAATCTCATCTCAAATCATATGATATCATACAGTATCACATCATAATATAATATCATATCATATCATAGACATATATGAATTAAAATGCAGATCCTTTGTCCTTTGGCAGCGACCGTCCATATGAGAGAGTGCACTGGTCTCAGTCTGCACTGAGCAGAAGGCGTACATCTCCAAATGCAGCAACTTAACATGGAAACGGATCTAATGAGGCGACGGGTAAAGGAGCACTCATTCCAGTGCATGAATGAAGTACTGTCTTGTCTTCTAGGTTATAGGTGACCATCAATACCTAGTTTGAATAGAGCGTCCTCCTCAGCAGGCTGGACAGAATGGAAGACGGACGGTGTCTCTAAATAACCACTGCTTATTTATTGCTCCTTCAGGGACAATTAAAGATACAGTATAACAAGCGTGTCCCTGGGTCGTAAAACCCTGTACAAATGACTCCTATTGTTAGGGCTTTGAATCACTAACAACATTGAATATTACAGACCTATTGCCCGTATGTCATTATACATATAACATGTCATTTATATATGACATGTCATGTCATTATACATTTATTACACCCCATTTCCCCAAGAATGACCAAAATATTTATTTTTTTATTCTTCACTTTATTGCTTAATCATTCTGGAAACCACATTACAAACTTCTTACTTTCCAGTCGACCAGTTTCCATTCATTTTGGTTCCTTGGTTACGTAGTAGGCAGTAGGCAGTAGGCCACATTATACAGACCCAGGGAGGTCTTTAATCCTAAATTATTGTTAAATTCATGTATTTCGGGGAGGGCAGTAGGGGGAGCTCATTCTGTTTGCCGAGGCGGGGAAACAGCTTGCCCGAGAGGCTGTTGATGTTTCGCCATATTTTATTATTATTATTTTTTATTTTATATATTCTTTTTTAATCTGTGCTGTCAGCATGCTGGACATGCAACCCAGAGTATTTGTGCCATTGCATTCAGGACAGAGTTAGTCTGCAAGTGGAGTTCAAGTTCTCAACCTGCAATGCAACTCTTTATTCATTCTTAAATCATCAAGAACTGCTGCAATAACTCAATAAAACCTGTAGGAGGACAATAGCACAGTTTGGTTATAGAGAACCACCACAAACCCCCCTCTTTGGAGAACTATTTATCATGTTTGGGTCTACAAACAACTGATCACTACTCCAAGAGGTGGAGAATCACCACGGGTGGGACAAATAAACATAGAAACAAACAACATTTACATGAAAACATAAACATTGGATGACAACATGTATTAAAAAAACAGTTAATTAGGTCCAGGAAAACTAGAACTACAATTGGTCACGTGGCCTCTTCCTGTCCTAGTTATGGCAGCAAATGAGGGAGGAAAGGAGAGGAATGCAACCAGGAGGGTGCTGGGGTGCACTCCAAGCAGGTGTGGTGGTGTGTGTGATGGGACCACCTGTGTGTGTGTGTGTGTGTGTGTAAAGTGTCCATCGGTGAGTGAACATGACTTATCCCATTTGGTTGTGGTGTATAAGGTCGGTATTATGTTGTGGCGCCTCCATGCAGCGGAAAGGGCCCCGAAGCCCCACCTGAGCTCCGTAGCCGCGTAGACACCCTACGGCTGCAGGAAAGCCCCGAGCACCCTGCCCTGCGGCCACAGAAGACCCCTGGGCCCCCAGAGAATGCAACCCCCTTGCCCGGCCCCGAGGAGCATAATCCAGTCCCAGGGAGAACGAGGAGACCCTGAACCCAATGGGTGCACACATACAACCCACCCCCAAGTGCAGGCACAAGACGCAGCCGCAGGCACTGAACCTGGACCGTGGGTGCCAGGCACGGACCGCAGGCCCAGATCCAGGCCCTGCGCCGACAGACAGACACCCCGCCCGAACCGCCATGCCCACCCACAACCCACGCAAGGGCGAGGCTCGCCCCACCGCAGCCGACCAGACGCCAGACCCGTCCGTGAGCCGGGTGGGGCGTCTGGTCAAAAAGTCAAAAGTCCCGTCCCAATCCAGGTTGCAGAGTGTGCTCAGTGCGGGTCACTGGATGTTTAAAAAAAACAACATTTCAAATTGTTTTTAAAAATGTGTTCCAGATGAGTAATTCCTTGTCTTTTCCAAGACCTGAAGATTATTGTTCTGTTTTTAACCAGAAAATCAGGGTTGCGCCAGATTGGCGTGAATTTGTTTGGAGATAGAGTGTGACCACTGAGTTTGAGGAATTTCCACCAGGCTGACAGAGTGGTTGCGATGAATGGTTTTTTTTAAGCAATTATGTTTCCTTATTGATTCAGTAAGGAATGGGAGATCAGATAATGATAACTCCTGACATTCAGATTGTTTAATGTCTCGCCATCCATGACCCAATAGTCAGGGATGCTAGGCCTCCACAGTCTTTGTTTTTCTATAGTGTTGCTAGTTTAATTCTCGGTTTCTTGTTTTTCCAATAAAATGTATTGACTATTGAGTCTAGAGTATTAAACCAATGGTTGCAGCATTGCAATCCCCTCCAGTGAGTGGTAAGGCCGTGGTTTAGGTCCAATTTATTGAATAGTCTGAGATAGCTGAGAATTAAGATAAAAGATTGAACACCCGCGGTAGGGATCATATTGGGTTCCGTACGTACAACAAGATATCATCTGCATGCAAACTGATTTTGTGAGTTTTCTGTTTTCTATGCCTACCATATTACTGTTTTGACGGATGGCCGCTGAGAGGGGTTCAATAAAGATGGCGAATAGTAAAAGGGAGAGCGGACACCCTTGTCTTGTGCTGTGTTGTAAAATGAAACGCTGTGAAGTGTAACCATTGGTGATGACAGAAGCAGGTGGGGAAGTGTAGAGGATTCTGATCAATTGAATGAATGACTCTCCAAAGCCAAATTTGTTAAGGATTGAAAAGAGATATGTCCAGTTAACGCTGTCAAATGCTTGGTCTGGGTGAATTATAAATGGAATTACTTTTTCAATTCGGTTGGTTAGTGTTTTACTAATAATCTAAAAGTCGCAATTAATAAGGCTTATGGGTCTATAACTGAAGGTGAGGGTTGGGTCCTTATTGGGTTTGAGCAAAACCGAAATGAGAGTGGTAGTCTTGTGCGGAGGCATGGTGAAGGTTGACTTAATCTCTGTAACCACTCTGATGAATAATGGGGATATAAGTGGCCAGAAGTGTTTATAGAATTCCACTGGGTATCCATTTGATCCAGGTGATTTATTGTTGGGCATAGAGAAGAGAGCTTTCCTGAGTTCTTCTAGAGTAAGTGGTTGATCTAATGTGGTAGCCTGCTCTTTCGAAAGTCTATGGAGACCAATATCATCAAGGAATGAGTGAATGTTTGATATATTAGATTGATTATCCGAGTGATCTAGCTTTTTATAAAAGTCTTTACATATGTTATTGATACCTTCAGTAATTGAGAAATTTAGTATGATATACTACCCTGTGGATCTTTGATGGCTGTAATAAGTGTTTTTTCTCTATTGCGTTTCAATTGATGGGCAAGAAATTTACCTGACATTGTCATTGAAATGGATGATATTATCAAGTTGAGATGTAATTGTCCAGATCTCATTTAGGATTTGTTCAGTGGATGAGTGGGCTTGTTGGGAGTGTAACTCCTTAAGTCTTTGTCGGAGTTTATTTTTCTTGTGAGTTGAGAATGAAATAATACTACCTCTTAGAACTGCCTTAGGTGTTTCCCAGAGTAAGGATGGTGATATTTCCGGGGAGTCATTCAGTTCAATGAAGGAAGTAAATTCTCTGGAAAATAAATGGTTAAATTCTTAATCTGTCAAAAGTGAGTGGTTAAACCGCCACCTGCCGGGAGGGTTCCGATTTGGCTTCATTTATGAGGTTGAAACTAATTGGCCCATGATCAGAAATTACAATAGGGCGGATTTCAGGATTAGTGATTTTGGACATTACTGAGTTATTGGTCGAGAAAAGGTCAATTCTAGAGAAACTTTGGTGGGGTGGTGAATAATATCTGTAATCTCTAGAATGTGGGTTACTTGATCGTCAACAATCGCCAAGAGCAAGATCACTCATATATTGTTTTATAGTATCTGACAAACTCCAGGATTTGTGATTATTTCTGGTTTGAGATCGGTCTAAACTTGGATCCGGTACTGTGTAGAAGTCCCCTCCCAATATGATTACTGAGTCAGAGAATTCTAAGAGTTTTGTAAATATATTGCGAAAGAAACTTTTATTGATACTTTTATTGATCAATATAGAAACGCCTCTTTTTTTTTTCAGTTCTATGATGCAGAAAACATCTGATCAACCCATTTAGCTTTGAGTTTGAGGTGCTCAGTTGCAGCGAGGTGAGTTTCTTGCAGTACAGAAGCTGGGGTTCATCCTGGTGAGGTGACTTAGGATTTTGCTACGTTTAGCAGGTGAGCCCAAGCCTCTCACATTCCAACTAATGTTTAGCCATAATAAAGGAGCATCAGAATAATCTTTTTGTTAATCGAGTTGTATCTTTTGGTACCCTTCTGCCTTTCGAAATAAAATCTGCGATATTTTGTTTAACTAGACCTCTGCTTCCTGTCGCCATTCCTTAGGCCACCTCCACCACTCCAGTGCTTAAAGGCCCAAGACATGTTTTCCCACACTAGTAGTGGTACAGTTTTCCGAATTTTTTTTATCAGAAACACACACACACACACACACACACACACACACACACACACACACACACACACACACACACACACACACACACACACACACACACACACACACACACACATTTCACTGGATTTGGCACTTTATTGTGGTAACGTTTCCTTTCCGTTTTCTTCAATGACTTTCACTCTTGCCCCAGATGAGATGATAGGATTATCCAAGTCAACGACGACACATTGTGAATTTTGACGGGGAATTTCTCATCAGCGATTCTCTGCCGGGATGCAGAGAGGCCGTTTGGTTTTGTGCCTCTATTTAGAACGTGGCCAACCCACTGACAGCCTGATGCCTGCAAGTGCAAAAAGACTGATCTCACACTCTGCTGTGGATTACTGGGTCAAGTAGAACATCCATAGTGCATTTGCCAGCCGCTTAATAATTGCAATCAATAATTAACTAAAAGGGTTATACAGTATGCACCGATTTGAGTTATAGCCTGTAATGCCAGATCTACTGTGTGGAGAAAAAGTGCTAATGAGCTTCTTTTGGGAAGAAAAAACACATAAAAAGAAAAATGGAGCAATATTAAGCTGGGATGCAAACTGCAGATAATTTTTTTTTCTGTGAAAATATCTCTTTGAATTGTTCTTCAGGGGCATTGAATTCACCTTGAACATCAGAATACCAAGTTGCAATTTATATCGCTTAAGTTTCAGGAACCATTTTGTTGTGGGCGAAGATCGTGGCTTCCCGCACCACGATGAGAATTTAGGGCAGGACAATATCAGACCCAACAACAGTCCAATGAAATACTACCAAGCTGACAGAAAATAAGATCCAGTATACATATTACATATAAACATATAGATAGATAGATAGATAGATTGATAGATCTACTGTATATATCCATAGATACATGTAGATACAGTATGTATATTTTTATAGATGTAGATATAACCTACAGTCGATCTAGTGTATAAAGCGAGTGTAAAAGCCAGCCTCACATTTAACTCAGTTACATGACCGCTTGACCAGAGCTCACAGTGCAGATAAACACATTTATAGCTTTGTGCATTGCATGCCATAAATTCACTATTCTTCCACTCCATAATCTGGACGACTCGTTTACTACTCCCTGATAATGAGCTACAATAGCTAATGACACATGTGAAATCATGCATTAACTCATGAACTCCGTAACTATTTCTACGCCTACAGCGTAGTGGTGTGTGTGTGTGTGTGCGTGTGCGTGTGTGTTTTTGTGTTGGTGTGGAAGGCGTCCCGCTCCCAGACATTTAAGGTCAGCGACCCCACCCTTGTGTCTTTGGCCCTGTCCCTCACATCGCATCGCTGAGGTTAGTGGGCCCATAAAGCACCTCATACTGACAGTTAAATGCCACCTGGGGACAAATGAGGTTATTAGAGCCTGGAATCACAGGAGCGGACACTACTTTTATTTTTTTATCCCATTTTTATTTACTTTATGCTTTCTCTCTCTCTCTGAGAGAACGAGAGCGAGAGAGAGTGTGCTACAATAACAAAACAAGCCAAATACGGCTTGAATCAGTTAATGGAGTTAAATCCTGTGTTCTCCGCTTCTAATGAGTTAATCAGCGCGCAGATTTTTTTTTCTTTCCCCCCAAGGGGCCTCGACTTATTGTAGCGACAATAATAAATACAAAAAATAAAAAAAAACCTCTTTCATGTCTCTGGCATCTGTGCCACACCCTTTCCTTATTCCTCCAACCTCTTTGGATTCTCTCCCCCTGCGCTAGGTTTCAAGTGACAGTTGTTCTATCACCCTCCCCTCCTTGGTGGAGGTATTGTGGGGCGGAGAGGGGGGGGCAAGAAGTGACTGGCAAGGGAGGCTGATAAAATAGTGATGAAGGAGGGAAAAGCTGTCAGATCCGCAGACGAGTGGTGAGGAGGACGCATCGAGAGAGATAGAGAGAGAGAGAGAGAGAGAGAGAGAGGAACATACGCAGACGATGCCTGAGCCAAAGAAGCCTGCAGGTAAGCGGGTCCAGCAGCAGCCATCGCTGCGGAACCCAAACCCCAAATGCCGTGGGACTTTAGGCTGGATTTGACCCACCGGAAAACCGTCCGCGTGGCTGGAGTGCTGGGAGAGAGGCTGCAAATGTGTGATTTAACTTAGAGAGATTCCACGTTTTAACGCATCATGAATGGGTTTCCTGTAATTGAGGAATAATGAAATGCATAACCTCACCGTTTGCCAACTGGTGAATTGAAGTGTTGAAAGTTTGGATGAAAAGAGGCCGGCCCGCTATCGTAAACCGAACCGAGGACGATCCTTCTTATTACTCTCCTTAGTCTAAATAGATCAGAGCCCCGGCTCCCAGGAGACCATTCATACCAAAATAAGCCTGGTAGAAAGATAACAGAGCGCTCACTGTTGGACTAAGATGCTTTGGGGAAAAACCTCGCGCAGCTTGGCCTCTTTTATTGAACAGAGCGGAGCTAAGTCTTAATGCTGCCAGATCAAGGCCTCCGTCCGAACAACCGCACCCTGTAATTGTCGAGCAGCTGATCTGAGGACGGATTGATAGGCACTCTCTCTCTCTCTCTCTCTCTCTCTCTCTCTCTCTCTCCCTCCCATTCTTCTCTCCTCATCGCTTCTCTCCCTAAAACCAAACCTAGGAGTGATTTTTTTTTCTTACTGTAGAATCCAGGCCCTCGTCTCTCGACGACAAAGTCAATTCTCTTTCGGAAATCCATTCCTAAAAGCCAACAGCTGGTTGAGCTGAATGAAGTCAGACCGAGTCGAAAATGACAGGATAAGAATTAGAACGACAGCCCTCGAGTGTGAGCCCAGGGTAAGGACAGGAGCCCTCAGGGATTAACGTGGAGGAAACGCAAATGAGAGATGCTCCTGTAAAAACATTTCTATCTAACCCACCGTGAAAACATATTAAACAATAAGCGAGAGAAATCGCCCTCTGAGATCCGGGTCAACACGTATCCGAAATCTCTCACCGAAATCTCCAATCCGGACGACCAAGGTTAGAGAATCTGTGATGACACTGGGACCATAGCAGACCATTCTGTCGTCCCAGTTCAGTGCATGCAAATGTTATCGTCATTTGTACAGATTTTCTCTTGGGTAAAAAAAACTCTTATTAAATACCCGAAGGGAAGGAATGAATGTAGAGCTAAAGGTTCAGTTTGTAGCCTTTCTTGTTTAAGGAGTGTTTCTCTGTTTCGCAAAGGTGAGGATGTCAGGAGTCCACTGCCAGCTTGGGGGTGAAATAAGCATCATCATTGTTTTTAGCCCAACTCAATACATTTTGATTTGTTTCATACATTCTTTTGTTGAGTAATAAGGTCTCTGTTTATGCACCGAGTGCATCCACAGGTTATTTTCGTTCCTTTCCCTGTAATGGTGTTTAGCGGTCTTACACCCTTTCCCCTTTCACGGTGTGTCACCCCCACCACCACACCCTCCCCCATGTCTGTCCGTCTTCCCGATGTGAGCGTGGCGCTCCAGCGTCCTGACATCATGTGTATTGTATTCCCGGCGCCACATTGCTGGCCCGTCCACGCTCCCCTCGCACTTTCTTTTCCACCAATCTGAAATTCTCACTCCTCCTTTGAACTGAGTAACAGCCTCTCAGCTTTGGAGACCCTCTGGCACTGTCGATCAGCTGGTTATGGCTCATGTGATCAAGCCCCCACCCCACCACGCCTGCCCTCCCTCACCTGCTACGTCTGGACACCGAGACCCGTCTACTCCTGCTACCCAAAGAGTTGCAGGGATTTGGAAGACACACGGGTCCTAATAAACAGCCGTAAGAATAGTACTGCTGTGTGGGGAGAACTCCATGGCCTTGTGCCTCCAACGGGGGAGAGAGAGAGAGCGCGCAAGAGAGAGAGAGAGAGAGAGAGAGAGAGAGAGAGCGTGGATTCCCAGCAGGGGTACAGGGTGTCTGCTCATTTAGCCTGTCCTGGACCAGGATATCAAAAGAGATCCTTCCCTCTGACAACATTTGTGGATCTGTATTGTTTAATGAGCCACAGGACTCTTCGGAATGGAGTCGGTTATAATCCGCCCATGTACCATGTGTAGGAAGTCCTTGACACACATAGTTTTTGGGGGTATGTATGTGTGTGTGTGTGTGTGTGGGGGGGGGGGGGGTGTGGTGCTGGCGCTATGCAAATAACACCCAAAACTCACAGGCCGGAGCAATTGCAGCGAATTGATCGAGCCGGCCTAAGAAAAGCTCTTCTCCATGTCTTGAGAAGGTAACACTTGATTATCAAAAGGTCACGCACCCACACACACACACACACATTAAAAACAACACCCCCCCCCCCCCCCCCCCTCCACACACAAGGTGCACCCTTATCCGATGACCACGCCACCCGGCCGCCGCCCTCCCGGGGTAGCATTACCTCATGCCTCGGCCGTCAACAAGTGCCCCCAGGTATGCGCTCGTCCCCTGATGGATTACAGACAGATGCGGAGTCAACTGACGGCGTCAACAGAGTTTATACGATGAGAGTGTGAAAAGTTTACCGAGCCCCAATAAATCATGGAGTGAGACTTTTTGAACACGTCCGAAGCGAGCCAGGATCTGGTCACGTAAACCTGCCTTTAACAGCCTCTTCATGGCTCTGAGACGGAGCAGGAGTCCGAGCTGGGACAATGCAAAAGGAGGTTTATGCTTCCTAGGGGAGCGAAAGGAGAGCTGCAGTGTATTTGGTTTTGAAACACCAGAGAGACTTGGAGATTCGGAGCATCTTGACTGAGGAGGCAGCCATTTCTTTCATTTGTGTGGAGTTTTTGTGTGTGTGTGTGTGTGTGTGGGGGGGGGGGGGGGGGGGCTGTCAGCCTTGTCTTTACAAGAGGCTTCACTTCTCTGGAAAAGACTTTCACGACAGCCCGATAAAATTTCAGTTTGGGATCCATATACCTGTCTGCCGGCCCGTTACCACATCCTTTCCATTCTTCTCCTCTACGCGTCCGTAAATCTTTAATCCTTGCGCTCGGTGGACGAGAGAGAAGAGGAGCGGGGAGAACACAGGGAGGGAATATGGGTGGGAGAGACATTACTAGTGGAATGCACACAAGCTATAATTCTTTTCATCATTGCCTAAAAAAACGGTATTATGTACCCAGCCCTTTCCTTTCCAGCCCTTGCGTTCCCGTTGTGGCTGTTCCCCTGGCCTTGCGATGCCTAATACGTCCGTCCCCGAAACCGCTCCCTCCATACATACTATGCTGGGAAACCGCGGCCTCCGAACGGCCACAATACACCGTCCAATGCGCCCTTAAAAGTCTTCTCAAAGCTTTGTGCGAGAGCTGCGTGCGAGGCATACACTGTACAGACAGACATGGTATGTATGTATGGTTTGGTATGTAACCATTAGAAAAATATTCTAAAAAGTTGAAAAAGTGAAACACTAAAAGCCTTTAGTAGAGACTACAGGGCCGGCGGTTTTTAACATGCTATATATTGTCACTTCACACCTGCAGGGTACACAAACATTTTGTTGAGTTTTTTACCAAAATACTGGAATAGAAAATGTCATGTATATATCATTTTGATTACTGATTTTAACGGCTCTTTAATGGTCGCGGTACATTAATGTTCAATTTAATTGCTAAAAAAACAGCAAAATCACCGATCGATTGACAAGAAGCCTGGTTGGCCAGAGCGCCGAGGTTCATCACGCTCGTCCATTGTCTGTCTCTTATCTTTCAAATCAGTTGATGAAGCAGAATGTTCTAAAAATAATTTCAAAGCCCTGCAGGGAAATATAAGGGCCTTATCTCCACCATCAAACCAGGCAAAATGTTCATGCCATGCTATTTCTGAGGAGCTACGGGTAAAAAAATTGGGTTTGATCGGGAATCGCTTTGGGTGACCGCATCATTGTTGTGTTTGCTGCAAGAAGCTCAAGACTGACATGAGCACTTGAACCAGAAAATGGAGAAAAAAAAACAAAGAGCTCTCCAATGATTTAGGCCCTCGAAGAACCAGATTAGCTCTAAATTCGCTTCATTTAAAAAGTTTGAGGAGCTAATCAGTGAATGAAGGGGCGATTTCACTGATGGATGCGTCCGGGCGGCAAGCATCTTCAACATCTTCAAACTTTCTCTTTGTCATTACTCAGTCTTACTCCAAAAGCATAAGGAAGGACAGGGGAGGAAACGAATAAAAAAAGATCGAATAAATCAGTCAAAAACATTTTTTATTTTTTTTTTTTGGAGGAAGACCAAACTTTCATCCGGATAGTCCAAATGTCGTCGCTTGTTGCAAAGCTTTTCAGCAGGATTGTTCAGAAAAATTATTTAGGAACCAGGTGTTAAGATTAGTGAAGGACATTATTCTTCAAATTCCCAGTAAATGCATAAAAAAAAAACCAAATCAGAATCTGGCAGAGCATTTATTTGCTGCTTCTTCTCACAGTCATTTAAACCCTGCAAAACATATACATCTGAAACAAAAATTGTAAAGAGGAAATTACTCTGCCATTAAACTGTGTGTCAAATCTTAAATAAATAGGCGCCATTAAGGGCACTTGATGTGATACCTCGAGTGCACGGACGTAATTGCTGTTTTTGCGATGATACGACCACAGGGTAACTGACCTCCGAGGGCTTTTTTTTTCGCTCACCGGCTATAATCCGCATGTAGAGTGTCCTCCCTGTGAGGCCATTTAATTTACTATGCGCTCTGTCTATGGGTCACATCATCAGTACTGTCAAATTAACTTGCCATGTGATAAAGCGATAGAGAGGAGGAGAGGCTTAAATGTACCCCGGTGCTGCTGACAGCATCCCTCTCCATCCTCGCCATAAAATGCTGAAACCCCGTCAGTCACGCTCTGCCCTCAGCGTGGACGCCAGCCAAGTGCCAATAATATCAATGATACCCATCCTCGGTGCTGGTTATTAATAGAGCATTTGAATATTAATCTCCAATCTACATCCTACTGCTATCATTCCCTGCGAATATTATTAATGTAAGAGGACTCGCAACACTGTAATGTGTACTTGAACAAGTCATTTAAGCGTGCCTTGTACAACCATTGCATGCCGGTAGCGTAAGGGGGGCGGAGCGGGCCTTTTTTCACGGACCATTTCGTTGTGACTACAGGATATATTATTTATGGCCTTTGGCACATTACCAAAGAACTGTTTACCCATTTCTGGACCAAGGGTCCATATCTCACCTGATTTTCACAGTTTAATTTCCCTTTCTGAAAATACACACGTGCATTGGCCCTGTTCGTAGAATTCCTTTGGGTGATTAAATATAAAATTTGAAACGTGAATAAAAATGCACAAAATAAAGTAACTTTTTTGATCCAAGATG
Source organism: Zeus faber (assembly GCF_960531495.2). NCBI lineage: Eukaryota > Metazoa > Chordata > Actinopteri > Zeiformes > Zeidae > Zeus > Zeus faber. Next base: position 13,776,426 of record NC_137205.1, read on the forward strand.
ATCCAAGGACCAAAGTCACATTTCAAAGACGTGTCAAGAGACTTTGTCGATTAAAACTACTCCGCAAGGGACGCATGAGGAATATTAAGTAAGAATGATGACACATTATTACAGGGCTCCGTGGAGCACTTGATTCTGATTGGTCAATGGAGACAATCAATTAGTCGATTATTCGTCGAGACAGTCGATTATTTACAAACACTGACTGTACTCAGCATACTAGCTATAAAAACATTTTAATTCAGTATTCCATAATAAGCGGGATAATGGCAGGCGGTCATTATCGCAAAAAAATATTTTGCGATAATGACCGGTTGGCTGCACATTATCCATTACTCATTTACCATCATTCTATTGACCTTTTGTCATTTAGGGTTAGGGTCGAACCCCCCTTCCTGGCTACGGGCATGCATGGCCTTACAGCAGTAACATAAATAGCTCAGAGTGAGAAAGTACCAGAGAGCTATAGTGTAAAGTCGACTCAGCACCATCATCACCGTATGGGCCATGGCAGCCTATTACCGCCACGTGGTATCAGGCTTGGGGGCGAGTTGGCTCCAGCGCTAGTTTGCACGTCTGCAGTTGCCATAGCTTACAGTTGCAGACATGGCTAAGTGCTTAAAATGTACACGGCGGACCTCCTACATCGTGTTCAGACAGAAACTGATTAATGGCGCATTCTCCAAGCAGCATGAATTAGTATTAAATGATCTTTTTTTTTTTAAAACAAGTCACGCCTAACATAGGCGGACTATGTGCCTTATTTTTGCCTTAATTGTTTTTTATTTTATTATAATTTTTTTTTTCAAGGTTTAAGTTGCGAGGAGAAATACGTGTTTGAGCAGGGCCTGATCTGTTTCCTTCAGCCAACCGAACAGGCTGCAAAGAAGTACGCAGCCAAGGAAGAGATGGAAATGTCAAGAGAGATTAACTAAGAACATTCCGCAGAGGTTACCCTCTCAAAGGAAGAGAAATAGACAGGCAAAGAGGGGGGGAGGGGCATTTATTGGCAGGCACACTGATATGAATTACAGAAGAAAGTGCATTTCAAGCTCTTTATAGGTTGTTGTTCTGTCAATATATTATACCCCGATGTTGAGATGTGTGTTTAGATTGATCTCTCTGTGTCAACGTTACAAATAATGTAAATGAGAAAACAATGTCAATGGGAGATTAGTAAGGTAATGTGATACTAATTGCTATAATAATTATAATAATAACTTTATTTATATAGTACTTATCAAAACAGAGGTTACAAAGTGCATCGCAGTGCATTAAAAGACACAATAGAGGGTCAGACAAAATAAATACAAAAATAAATGAAATAATTAAAATACAATGAAAGAAATGCAAAATACAAATGGTAGTTATTCTTGAAAAATGTACACACTGTAGACTCTATATGCCAGAATATCTGGTGTAGGCCATAACAGATAACCTGGCATCGCCAGACCAATTTGCAAATGTGTATTAGTCAGGAATCTCTCTTCACTTTCCATTTCCAAGGGACGTTACAGGCGCACACCAAAATGTCTCTGGATGCCATTGGATAGACCTACAACCAATTAGGGTATTAGATAGACCTACAACCAGAGCAACGAAATGTGTGATCTAGGTCTGAGAGAGTGAGTTGGTAAATTACATTTTTGCCAAATTCTGTCCTAAGTACAGCAAAGACATCTTTCTTACCAGCAAAAGCTTTTTATCGAAAATATTCTGTTCAGTTTGTTTAATACTGCCATGAAAACGGATTCAACAGACTGTTCCACGTCAGTGGCAGCCATCTTGGTAAGGTGCCTAAATGGCGATAGCGACCACAACGGACCATTCCACGTCAGTGGCAGCCATCTTGGTAAGGTGCTTTAACATAAATAGCAGATAAAACAGACCGTTACGCATCATTGGCGGCCATGTTGGTAAAGTGCCTCAACGGCGATAGCGACTACGATGGACCGTTCCACATCAGTGGCAGCCATCTTGGTAAGGTGCGTCACCAGCGCTCCTCTGCATCGTCATCGTATCAAACCTCGCCCCATATTAGATAAACGGTTGTGATTGATCCGACCTTGGCAAGGTCGGGTGGAAATCTGTTTGAATGGGAGGGTGGCCAGACGTACTCTGCAGAGCAAATGAAACGTGAGCTGCAGATTTGTCCGGTTCCCAGGCTGCATAATAGGGTGAAGAAGCAACTAATACAAGGTGGACATTTTCTTTCTATTTTTGAGAGGCTCGACTATCAAGTCCAGTGGCAACGGTCTATGTCAATGAGGAGGATGAGCGTTCATTTAAAGATAGCTCTGATGGGGCCAGGAGGCAAGAAGCCAGAGGGAGCGGTGAGGAAATCGAAACCCTCGTTCATCAAGTATCTCACGCGGTATTTGTTAAAGATAAACCTGGTGTCCCCATCCCCTCTGCCCCAGAAAGTGGAACAAGCCGATCTTCAGACCCTTACTGTGGGGGGCTCCCCTCCATCGTCGCCCCCTCACTGCCCTTGCTCGCCCTTCTTCATATCGCTATCGCTCTCTCTCGCTCTCTCTCTCTCATACATTTTTTTTCTTGTAGCAAAGCCTTCGAATTTGATTTACACATTGATCTTCCAACAGAAGAAAGTTCAAGGATTCAAGATTAAAGCAGGACAAAAGGAGTGCGGGGACCAAAAAGTGCTGAGAGTGAGAACTTGCATTACAGAAGCGGGGATGAAAAGGGAAAGGGGAGCGTGATAGATTTTATGGCTCCCACAGTTCTTGGGTTCTACAGTTACAGGCAGAAGTGAATCCCCGGCCTGCATAGCCAAAATACTCCAGCAACACCATCCCCAAGCGCAGAGAACGGTGAAAATCCTGACGGATTGTGCCTGCGCCCACTGTAGCCCATATCAATATCAATATATTTTAATTTGGGCTTTATAGCTAATGCTAGCTAATGCTAAATAGCTTCAGCATTAGCGCTGATGTTCAATGGTCATGTCCAGTTTGGCGTTCAACAAAGTGCTTCTGCTCTGTGGCTGGCCAGACTAACAATGGAATATTTAACTGACTGAACAGACATAAATGGGGACATTTTCAGGAAATTTTCCACTAAAATGTGCAAGGCAAAGAATGTAGACTTACATTTCTCTGCTTCTCAAACCCATTTTGCCATCAGTAGACGGGGAGGCAATCTGCACAAGATATCCCCCGTCACGCGCGGCGCTTCTTTTGTTTAGTTCAATAGGAAACGGAGTCAAATAAAATAGCCCACATCTAAAACAGAAACGCACAGGGACGCACAGCGGAGCACAGGTGGGACGGACAGCTGCACCGGTCGCACCGTCGGTACTTAGGCCACTGTTTCTGTTGACTATTTCAACTCGTGGAAGAGCCATGTAGACGCCTTAAAAGATCATCTTATTCTGGTTATCCACCTTATTCTGATAAATGTGTGCACGTGGACGTCCCAATAAAACACGTTACATAGCGAGCCCTGCTGGAAACTACGGCACGTATGAAGCGGTTCAAATGATATAGATTTGATTTGAAAGGAATTGATCAGTAGCTATTCCCAACATTTCTTAATATTCCAATGGTGTGTGTGCTCTGTGACAAAGTTAAGATTCTTCTTCTTCTCCTTCTTCTTCTTCTTCTTCTTCTTCTTCTTCTTCTTCTCCCTCAAACAAAACATCATTTGTGATTAATGGTTGGCATTCAATCTACTGGATGATATTTTGTTTCCTTATCAAGTCTTCAAGTGACCACGGCAGAAACACATCATTGTTATTTTACCGTCTCAAGGCCTCTTCTTCAAGCTGTTACGTTAGTGTTTATTCATTTGACCGTTCGCTTCTTTGGTTGTTTGTTCGCTGGTTCGTTCATTTCTTTGTTCATTCATTCATGTTTTATTTTATTTTTTTGGTATTTATTTATTCATTTGTTTTCTTTTTTGGTTAATTTTCAATTATTTGGAATAGAATCAGACTAGATGTTTTGTTGGACTTGGCTCAACACCCTTTCTCGCGACTAGTAGTAACTGCTTGGTATCATCATAATAAAACACTTTTCCTGTTGGCAGCATTGTCAAGGCCGGTTGACAATCCGCCTTTCCACATAATTCAACAAAGGCATTTGTTTTTGTTTATTTTCCCGTATTATATTTGACAGTAACACAAAGGTTTTGTTTTCAGTCTGTGAAAGCATAAATGTGGTGTTTAAATCAGCTGAAACAGAATTTATCAACATGAACCTTTCACACAAAATCTTCTGTGCTTCCCAGTTCAAAGGAAAACATAGTCCTGTTGGGAGAGCTCGACACTACTGGGGCCGGTCTTCTAGCACACACTTTTGAATTTTAGAACATCTTGGTTAAAGGCCTTTATTATTTATCACACATATTTAAAGACAGTTTTGAGAAAGGGGAAAAAGGAAAAAAAAAAAAAACCTGTTGCCATGGTGATTTTGTGACGTTTACTTAATGCCCCCGCCCGTTCTCTTGGAGGGATTGTTTCTTCATAACGATCCGTTGCGGAACGTCCTTCCTCAATGCCGCGCCAAGTCGGCCGGAAAATCTCTCTCAGAGCCCTGTCAACAAGAGACGCACGAGGGTGATGTAAACCCAGCCGAACCGAGCTATAAGAAATCGGAACTCACCGGCTATATTCGGTGAGCGACCCAAATTTCCCCTCGACACGGGGGTTTGACGGTCTGAAGCCAACCAAGCTGCAGCAAGTATCGGGCCAAAAAAAGGAATTTACAGGGTGGTGTGTCCAGTTTGGTCTGCGAGCGTGAGGGGGGGAAACGGGGTTAGAACCGAAGTTACATGTGTGCAAAGAGGTGTTAACAGATTTCTCTCTGAAAAGCGAGCCTTATTTAAAATAGACACGCTGCCCCCGTCAGTATGCCAGGCGGACCCTGCCAAGCCTCAAGTGCCAAGGCCAATCCTTGATATTAGACCCGCGGTTAAGGAGACTCATGGGACGGCAGTTGTGCAATGTCAGGCGCTGCTCGTTGTCGGTGGTTTCGGTGGGAGAGACGGACGGTTGTCAGGATATGTCTTCCTCCCCCGTCTGCGGCGTGCCATAGCTGGCGCTGGTCTTCTGGCAACGTCGGGGCGATGAAACTCGTTTAAAAATGTTGTTCATACTTCGCAAGGGCCACCAGACCCCGCCAAAACAATCCAAAAACTGGTGGTGAGTCTGATTATTCTGGTGCAGCTGCGGGCTCGAGAACGGCAAACTCCTCATTATTCCGGGATTCCATTAGACAGCCTTGAGCTCCTGAAGTAACCCAGATCTAAGATTCAGGGACATTGATGTACTTATCCTACCAAAAGCGTTTTTGTCTAGCGGCCGCCCCTCTCTGAATTTCTTTTTTTCTTTTTCAGGTCCAATTATTTCTCACAATTTCTGAGAATGGGGAAAAAAAAACAACAAAAAAAAACAACGTACTTGTATATTTATCTCAGCCCCGATGTTTCTTTCAACTGTGCATCATTTGAATCACACTCTATTCCCTCGCTGAAATCCAATATTCCCTCTTAAGCCAGAGGCAAACCCTGTGGAAAATCGGTAAGAGGTGTGGGAAGCCAGGCTGTCTGGATGCTGGTCCCCTGTGTGGTTACTTGTGAACAGGTGTTTATGTAATTGAAATGAAAATGTTTATTTTAGAATTTCGTGCAAAAGCGCTTTAATGGCGTACAATAAGAAAGATGATGTGAAACATCATCTCTGCAGCATGAATCCAATGTGTTCCGCGCCAGTACATGTGAGCAAGCCTAAACATAGAGTGCATACGGGGGAAAAATAGACACGTATCTCCCGCTTGAAGTGTTTCTTATGTAAGAGTAGAATCACAAGATGTTGCAGGCAGCAACTGTGCAGACACCGGGCTGCTGTTGGCGCTGCCTTCGCATACAGTAGGCAATAATGAGGATGTTAACATTAATTTGCATAATTGTTGTTTAATTTGCAGAAGATGGGGGTGACAAGGCTGCAGCAGCCCCTGCTGGTAAGTTCCCTCACAACAACCAGTCTACTTCTCCTCGCAGATAACGCCTGAAAACCAACACCCCCAAAATTGGTATTTTAATAAAGAAATATGTTGAAATACGGAATGAATGGTCAGACATCGATTTTTGCTTCTTTTACTTTATTTTTTCAGACAACAAGGGTAAGTTCAACCGTGCCCTCGGGCGCTCGTTTGCCGTGTCTGCGTTTGTCTCGTGTGTGTCCGTCCAAAGTATGTCACCCTCATTATCCTCTTCACCTTCATCCTGAAAAAATGTGTGAAATAATGTCTTTCCCCCTTCGTTCAGAGAAGCCCCCAGAGGAGGAGGGTAAGAAGGAAGAAGGAAAACACAGAACAGAGTTTCTGTGGGGATGGGATTGAGCGTGAACTTGCATGACCGACCGACCGACCGACTGACCTCTGTCCGGTCAGATGCACCGCCAACACACATGTGGCGTGTTTGTTGACACACACACACACACACACACACACACACACACACACACACACACACACACACACACACACACACACACACACACACAGACACACACGTGTTTAATCCATGATGCGATCTGTTGCGTTCCTGCCGAGGAAAACGTTGGGACTTTCACACTGGTTCATCTATAGCACCAGAGATGCAGTTTGCTCTGGATGCATAGCAGCAATTTATTTGTCTTTACCTTTCTTTTGGCAAGGTCAATGCAGTCTTGTGCATGTGTGTGTGTGTGTGTGTGTGTGTGTGTGTGTGTGTGTGTGGGTGCGCGCGTGCAGATTTTTTTGTGTACTTGTATGATTGTTTGTGCAAAGATATTAAATAGATAGATAGATAGATGGATAGATGGATAGATAGATAGATAGATAGAGGGATAGAGATAGATAGATAGATAGATAGATAGAGAGATAGAGAGATAGAGAGATAGATAGACAGATAGATAGATAGATAGACAGATAGATAGATAGATAGATAAAAAATTGCAATATGCAATAAGCCTAAAAATGAACTAATAGAAAAGATAGAATGGAAACATTTGTCAATATACAATGAATCTAAATCAATCACACATGAAGATAGGATGATAGACATAGAAAATAGACATGATATCTAATTGTGTGTGTGTGTGTGTGTGTGTGTGTGTGTGTGTGTGTGTGTGTGTGTGTGTGTGTGTGTGTGTGTGTGTGTGTGTGTGTGTGTGTGTGTGTGTGTGTGTGTGTGCATGTGTGTGTGTGTGTGTGTGTGTGTGGAGGCTGGCTCTATTTAATTACATGTATGACTGCGTGTTTACCTGCCTACTTTATACTTGAGGTATTTTCAGTTTAAATACCGCAAATTGGTCTCTTCTACAGTCCTCCTTCAAGTATCGTTTAAACATAAGTAACTTAGAATTTGGAGATGAGTGGTTTTCAACCCGGCAGTTGAGATAAGTATAGTATGTCGTAAGTATACCGCCGAACCACTTGGATGGCGCAAAGAGTTTTCCACCACAGCTCGACTTCACTCACTCTGTCGGTCTGTTTGGTTTCAGCAGGACGAGACGCTCTCAGAGGCGAGGGTTTGTTATGGTTGAAACACCGCTTTAAAAGTTAAATTTCCCTTCCCTTCCCTTCCCTTATATATTGTTTACATCACCCTGATGATTGGTCCGTGAGTGCTGGCAAAGGAAACAAACAGAAACAAAGTGAAGTTGAAGCTCCAAACCAAAAATACCGTACTTAAGCTATTAATTCACAAAAGTAATTCCCCAAAAAAAAGTTTTGCGATAGAAAAACAAGTGTAACGGATAAATTGTTATGACCCTCATCACTTTCCGCAGTACACAACCAAACTTGAAATCTTTGTGAACCGGGAAATACAATTATTTCCTACGTGACTTGAACACAGCATCATGCACGCAACCCGCGCACAGAAATACTAGAGAATAAGACATAGCAACACCACTGCTTGTTTTGACAAATGCAGATTAATTATGTTTCATTCTGCCGACATCACAACACTCAGGCTTACATTACCACTATACTAGGCTGTGCTCGTCTGGAAAGACCATGTAGCGTTTTCCAAACCAATTAACATCACAGAACTTAAATATTTAATAGGCATCATTCGAATATGAATAATTTTTGTACCACGTGCATTTGGCTTGTAAGTGCCACTTTGCGCCAACTAGTAGCACCATTTTGTGTCGTATCTCATAGAAAACTTGTTTCTACTTTGAGGAAATTGACTTTTTGTTGTGCACAATAATTAAACTAAATATAAAAAATACACCCTCCACATCACCTTTCACATCTTACAGTTATTTAGTATTGTATTATTTATTATCTATTTATTTATATGTTAAATGAATGGGGGGAGGGGTCGAAACAGCCTTTAAAATCCACAAAACCTGACCACAACCATCTATTATCTTTTCCATATCTATTTTTGACTTTATTTTTATATTTTCTGCTCCACATGATCTTCAGACACCCTGTATACACACACACACACACACACACACACACACACACACACACACACACACACACACATCCAGGGGCTTGTGTCACGCCACATCCCCACTCTTTCCGCATTTGTTCAAAATTTCCCTGCTCCCCTGTGACCTTGTGACAGAGATGTGGTAAAAGATAATAAATAAATGAATGTCATTGAGTGTTAGCATTCGACCACACTCATTGCACACATGGTTGAATATTATCTGTGTGAAATAACTCTGAGTGGGTGGATCTGTAGGTTAACCAACAAATAATGTATGGTTTGACTTTAATGAGAGTGATAATTGGTCAGATCGGTGTCATTAAGGTCTTTTCTTTTGTCTCTGTGTGTGTTTGTGTATGAGTCTAAAATCTGGGCGTAAATTTCCTGTGATGAACGTGTTTTACAGACATCACATCACGTTCTTCTCATCGAGGTCTCATTATTTTTATTTCTAGAGCTGGCTGCAGAGAGTTAGCGCTTTTCCGAGCGAATGAGCAGTATTGTGTGTGTGGTGGGGGGGGCTCCATCACTCTCTGTACTCTCACTCACTTCACGTCTACAACCATGAGTTTTTATATCGGGACTGATGTCCGAGAAACAGAACCCTGCAACATATGGTGTCAGAATTGGGATGTCATGCCATAAGATGACCAAACGCCTTCCAAAGCAGAGAACAGGGCTGTGCTCCCAGAAACATCCAGAGTAATACAGAGTTGGTGGCCCCCAGACTAGCGCAGCCAAACCCAGACTTGAAGTATCGAATGAAGCCCAAAATTCCATCCTTCCAGATGAGTGCAGGCATGAGAAACTATTTTGCTGCGTTTTGAACACATTGCCAGAACCTGGCAATGGCCAGAAGATGAGTGGGCATGTCGGCTCATTCCCCTGCTGTTGGGAAAGGCATTGGAGGCCTACACAGCGATGGATGAGGACAGAGCCATAACTATGTGTCCAATGAGCCCTGCCAGCCAAGTTTGACATGGAGACATACTGTCAGCATTTTCGGCCCACCACTGCACCACCCCACGAGACCCCCACAGAGATCTTCCATTGACAGAAAGGTCTCTACTGGCGTTGGATTCCGCCGGAGCAGCACACCAAGGAGGAGATCGGCAAGACTGCCATCCTAGAGCAGCTACTCCGTGTTCTACCCTTTGAGGTGAGGAACTGGGTGAAGGAGCATGAGCCACCACATGGAGGAGTAGCTACTCAGCTAGCCCTCCAGTACATCAATGCGCGGTGAGGAGGACCAGCTACAAGTCCATCCAGCACTGCACCCAGGCCTGCTCGGGAGGAGACCAGCTATGAGCCCCAAGATACCATTCTAAGACCAGCCCCAATCAAGAGATCGTCTGGTAAGGACATTGTATGTTTTTGCCAGCAGCCAGGCCACAAAGCTTATGTGTGTCCAATGAGCAAAGCAACAGTCTCTGATGCATGCACCCCGAACCAGTGATCAGCCTCCTGACATTAATTACAATATTGGACAACAAAAATATCAGACTGTGACAATCAATGGCCAAGAGATTACTGCTCTTTTAGACACTGGTAGCTTAATGTCTCTAGTGAAGAGATGTCATGTTCCATTTAGTAGGTTGGACTACAGTAGAAGAGCAGACATTGTATGTGTACATGGGGACCAACATGCCTACCCCAATGCAGAATTTAATGTTTTGTTCAATGAGCAGCCTTAAATGTTAACTTTTGGGGTTGTGGAACACTTACCAGTGGATATTGTACTGAGAAGAGACTTTTCCCTTGCTGATGGACTTGCTACAGGAGTTGGTTCAAATACCACTGGAAACTTACTGTGATGTGATAGGTGTTGCATGTCATGTAATTATTCAAGCCCAGATTCAAGCCGGTGTCCAACCACTACAAGATCTTGATGGTAATCGGTGTGAGAGGGGCACCAAAGGGCCAAAAAAAAAAATGACGCCAAGACTGCTCTGAGAAGCATTCAAGGCTTCCAGAGCCAGACTCAA
>NC_137205.1:13791864-13916864 GCF_960531495.2 Zeus faber
AGAATATATCTACTGACAAGCAAACACCTACAGGGGTAACATCAATTTACTTTGAAAAGAAACGCGTCCGGATAAAAGTGCTGCCCATTTTTCACGAAGAGCCGCGTGCAACGCCGGCTCACGTTCTGCCGTCTTTGGCAGGGTTAGGGTTAGGGTTAAAAACGAAGGTTAGGGCGAAAACAGGAAGCCGAACGGAACGTCGTCTGTACATTAAACACACATTACATTAGACGCCTGTACGTCGTCTGATCCTCCAGGTCCTTTATTTCTTGTCTCCCAGCCAACCCCCTTTGTCCTCTTCGGGGAATCCGTAGACCCTCATCATTTGTCACAGTCCCCCAAATGGCCTCTGCACCGTAAAAGCGAAGGCATTAAGGAAACATATATATAAACATATATAAACATATATATATTATATAAACATTTATATATATATATATATATATATATATATATATATATATATATATATATATATATTATTTTTTTATTTTTATTTTTTACTTCACCGAAGGACTATGGATCACTTTTAGTGCTTGAATAAAGGCTAAAGGCTTTCCCTGGTTCTGTGTTGGGTGTTGGTCCACACAAAGAGGTTCATGTGTATTTGGAGGAAGCATGTTTCAGCCGTAGTCCTACGTGGGGATACAGTCCGAAAATATGGCCTTTAGTGGTAAAATGAATTCAAGTGCCAAAGTGGATTCCTTTCATCGGTACGGCGGTTTGCTTGGTCCAAATATTACATTTCACAGTGTTTGTTGTCGTGGGTACTGTGTGTCTCTGGTCACTGCACATCAGTGTTTTATATTTGTATTCTAACCCTGACTCCCTGCCCACATCCGCCACAGAGAATGTGCTCGGGGAGGAGTCTCAGCTGTCGGAGCTGACCGGCCTGTTTGTGTTGAGGCCCGAGAGTGCCTCGGTCGTCAAAGGTCAGAAATCCAAGATAAATACAAAATGGCTTACCTCCCATAATGGAGTTGGAATATGTACGTGCAATCGTGTGTCCACGACAGGGAAGGATATCACCTTCGTGACCAAGGTGGACTCCTCCAAGCTCATCAGGAAACCCAACATGAAGTGGCTGAAGGGCAAGTGGCTCGACCTGGGCAGCAAGGCCGGGAAGCACTTGCAGTTCAAGGAAACCTACGACAGGAACACCAAAGTGTGTATGCGTGTGTTTCGTTAGGTGCCTCTTTTAGTAATAATACGACACAAATAGGGCTGACACAATCATCACATTTTTGTTGATTTGAATTGTCCTTGACAAATTATTGCAATTAACATTTGTCATGTTTGTTGAGTTCATGGCCCTCCGGCCCTCCTCTGGCCCTCCGGCCCAGAAACGCAGAAGACGAACAGTTTATTGTAGAGAGTTGGCCAGCTGGAATTAGCCAGGAGCAGATAGAACGTCATGACGTGGGCTCCTATCCTGAGTGTGTGTGGAGATGGGGGTTTTACCTGCTGCTCATGAGACAAACCAATGAGCAGCAGGTATGCAGCCACTCTGACCCAATCACCTTGATCCAGTGCGGCTGCTCAACCAGACCATCCCCACACCACAGTATCTATCTATCTATCTATCTATCTATCTAGCTATCTTGCTGCAACATTTCTAACATTGGCTCAAAATTTCCCATAAATTTGGATTATAGAATCAAATGAATTTTGAGATAACTGCAATCAGGCAATTATGCTTATGACGGCGTTTATACAATTGCGTCTATTAGTTTAAACAATGTGCGTTCGCCCGCCTACGTCTGTTCCATTACTTGCTGCTTGTCGAGTCCGAGCCGTAGCTTCCCTGATCCCGTCTCCTCTCCATCCGTCAGATCTACACCTACGAGATGAGCATCATCAAAGCGGTGGATGGCGACGCGGGCGGCTACCGCTGCGAGGTCACCTCCAAAGACAAATGCGACAGCTGCACGTTCGACGTCTCAGTGGAGGGTACGTAGCGGCGCGAGTTCCATCTCCGCCCCAGCCACCTTCCATTCGCCAGATCCGCCACCCCTTAAGTAAGCGGCTTTGGCAGCCAATACGTCCGGGGAGCGCGATACATATTAGGGTCATGCTATCCGGCGGAGCGGGGCAAGGCCGCCGCGTCGCTATTCCCGGGGAACAAATTAGCCCGGTGAGGCCAGACTCTCTCTCCCTTTTGTCTGATTTCAGCCGTACAAGAGGAGCAGCAGGCCAACATCCTGGAGGCGTTTAAGCGATCGTGAGTGTCGGCGCTATCGAGGGGTCTATTCAGCATGTCAGGCTTCACACTGGCGCCCATATGTTCTTCTGTAGGGCTGCGCCTCTGGGCATCTGTCAGTCTATGCCAGTATCTCGCCTGGTTGTCTGTCTATCCTTCACTCACATCTGACATTATACGACTGCCTGCCCTCTCTCTCTCTCTGTGTTGCCGTCTGTGTTTTTGCTTCACCTGAAGTCCCTCGTGGCTTTGTGCTCTTTGTGTTTCTTCTTTACGGGTTTTTTCAGGGACCCTTTCTGTTTGTTTTTTTTTTTTTTTTTTTTTTTTTGCGAGTGTTTCTCAGTTCTCCTCACTCTACTTCTCCTCATATATCGCTTTTTCCTGCTCTTTCTTTCGCCCTCCTTGTTTTGCCTGTCTGTCTGTCTCTTTCTTTCTGTTTTCTCTCGCTCTTTCTCTCGCACTCACGCCCCCCCTAAGTGCATGGTATCTATGTAGTTCTGCCAGTCTCCTACCAGTGTCTGTGCCTGTGTTTGTTCTCTGTTAACCCACATTCATGACTCCATATGTCTAAACCTTTCAGCCAACATGTTCAGAGCTTCAAATATAATTAACTTCCATGAACAAGAGGCATATTAAATGGCATAGGCATAGAATGGCATAGAAATATGATGCAAAAATGACAAATGCAAAATAATATCTGGTATTAGTTATTGGAATAACCCGCAACATCCTCTGCCAGACAAAGGTTTTACCACCAGTATGTGTGTTTTTTGAAAATACTAATGGGAGTGTTGTTACTTCAGACGTGGAACTCAATTAAAATTACTTAAAGTGGCAATCCATAAGATCATCTGTGATGGGTGGATTTCACGACAAGCCCAAGAATTCCAACTGCAATGTTTTTTTTTCCCCAACGTTCGGGTTTACCCTCATCTTCCCTCTAAGCCACTAGTTCTTTTCTCTTAAGTTTGTCTTTTGATCGGTTGATTTTCTCTTATGGTGGTGGGGGTATTTTCTCATCCAAGGGAGCTGTTCTTTTTGTGAATGTTCATCCATATTGATAGTTTACTGACCACAACAAGCTACGTTGCTTTATAAAATTCACCACGGCTGCCTTTCACTTCTTGTGTGTGACGGAACTCGCCACCGACAATGGAAACAACGTATAGAGGAGCAAATGCATAACACAAATACATTTAATGGCTGTTTCTTAAAAATTGCTGGTTAAGTCAAATAAATCAAATACGGGATTTTCCTTTTTTACGCAATAATCTTACGGATTACCACTTTAAACGCGAACATTTATTTTGTCAATCATTTATTTTCCCGTGCGTCAAACAGCTACTGCATTGAAAGGCCTTAACAATGTGATCCATTGTTACCGTAAAAACAAAGAGAACTAAACTATCAAGTCTCAACTGACCGTTGAGCCACAGCAGGAGCCACCAAAGCTGTGACTTTTAACGTCATAAATTCTGCACTTGTCTGAAACTCGGCCAGCGAAGTGACAGCGTTCTTCCACAGGAACTCCCTCAATGCGTTTCGGTGAGCATTCGGCGGACTGGGCGGCGGCTGGCGTCCCCGGCTAATGCGCAGGCATCACGGTTGTACTGTCCACACTTGTATAAGAAAGTTGTTCACAAGTTAATTAAAGACCGAGCCTCAGATATCACATCTCGGCCTCCGGACACGCCCGAATGGTCGGCTTGGTCCCAAAGAGGAGACAACAGAGAATGACCTATTTCGGAGATGAAAAAAAATACAGCTATTTGATAGAAAAAAGGGCTGGACAGTGCACAGAAAGGTCATAAAAAGGGGGGGATTTACGCCTCAATAAATAGCCAAACACAAGAGCGAGCTCAGTGGCATCACTGTTTGCTCCAAAAGCATTAGCCCGATCGACTGTTTACTGGGAAGTTGTGAGAGGAAATGGATGGAGGTATCGATCCTGAGGAAACCAGTTACAGCTGGACACACCCATAACGCCACCAAACACTTTCAAATGCATATCGTTGATTAAACAATCTGAGGGGTGGTCCCCGACAAAGGAAAAAAAAACGGAAGACCTGAAGACCCGTTCTCTTGGATCCGTCCGGCGATCCAGTTGAATGCAAAAAAGGAATAAACATTGTGGATGAACAGCATGAGTCAAAAGATATATACAATTCAATTAAAGATATGTACACAACAATCACAAGAAAAAAAGTTTACCTACAAATGACACTCCATTTGTAAGACAAATAACACAGGCTCAACAATTGTTTGTTTTTGAAGACGTGCCTTTCTCAACTCCACAAATATATTTTGGCATCTGAAATAATCAGGGTTCCCGCCCCCCCTCTTTAAAGTGAATAAATGTGTTGGGAATTCTGCTGTTAGTCAACATTAAAACTGATTAAGTCTCGCTTTCCAGCAAACCAACAGCAATCTGTGTAATGAAGTCGCGGTGACAAAATGAGTCGATTTACATGTCAACGCGGCGCTTACATCCAATGCGTGCAGAGCTGGCTGAAAGATTCTTATTCCATTGGTCAGGACATTGATGGAGAAGGGCAGAGTTTCCCTCCATCTTCAGATCCACCGGCTATGGAACTGCCCTTGGACAGGATAGATACAGTAGATAGTTGGATGGATTGATGGGTGGATGGATGGGTGGATGGATGGATGGATGGATGGATGGATGGATGGGTAGATGGATGGGTGGATGGATGGACGGATAGATAGGTAGGTAGGTAGATAGAAATCAATACAATACAAATATGGAAAAAGAAAATGGCAATACATGGGAAATCTGCCAATATAGACTAAACCTAATGATAAACAACAGATATAACCCCAAAAAAAACAATAAATAAAGAGACAAAAATGAATAATACCTGAAAAATGCGGATGGGATGATGAACAGAAATGATATTATAGGAAACACCTATCTAGAGCCCCGCCTTCCTCCATGGGGTGTTCTTGATGTATTTTGTCAGATACTCTCCATGTACTTCCCGTGACCTGTGAAAGACACAAAGTCCGCTTGCATCGCGCCGTCGTCTTTTACAGTTTCCCGGCGCCTTTGTGCGTCCTGCTATGTTCGCCTGATTTAAATGTGTCTGTCACTCGCATTCAGGGCCAAAGCGTGCCTTGTCTCGGCGCTTTGTGTTCTTTCACGTTCTCTCTCTCTCTCTCTCTCTCTCTCTCTCTCTCTCTCTCTCTCGCTCTCTCTCTCTCTCTCTCTCTCTCTCTCTCTGAGATGGAGCGAAAAAGGTTAAGCTTTAATGCACACGGCGAGCCCTCGCACTGTCGGCCCCCGCCAGGTCCTCGCTGCTTCTCTGGAAGCGTGTCTTGTAATTTCAGTCTATTTATAGAGCATCGCAACGTTTGGGATAAAGGGGGAGGAGGGGGGTGGTTTATAGCAATACGATAAAGCAACTGTTATCGTCTTGATTTTGTATTTTCTTATATACGTTTTCCTTGTTTTCGATGCCCTAGCTTTAATAGGGCACCCCGAACAGTGATATATATACAGTATATTTATATATATATATATATATATATGTATGGATCAGCAACACATCTTACTCAATCTTCCTTCCTTTCCCAGTGGAGAGGCAGGTGAGGACGCCGGTGATCTCGACTTCAGCGCTCTGCTCAAAAAAAGGTACATTTGACGTTATGTTTATATACATATATTGGCTCGTGGACGGTCAGTTTGGAACAAGGGCGGGAAATGATTTTTCATTGGCAGCCGTATGACAAATTGAGAATGCCCTTGAGGGCCAAGAAAATTCCTTCAGGTCCCAACCACGACATTAAGATGAGATTGACAAACATGCCGTTTTTGTCGAAAGCGACATACACAAGAGGCTAGAAACAATCAGAGCAGACGTCGACCGTTGGTGCAACGTCGAACTTATGTATGAGCACCTGTTTCTAAATTCAACCAAAGATCATAGATTATATTATTCAGTAGCTGTTATCACGTGCCTATAATGAAAAATCACAACAAATTTTGTGCAAATAAAGTTGGTCTATTCAATGCACTTAGTAAACTCACCCGTTAGCTTTCAACGAACTAGACGTTCTGGAAAACTGCCTGTGTATTTTAACAAGGGCATTGAACTTAAACAAGTGTGTTGACGTGCATTCAATCCATTCATTTGATGGAGTTTAGATGACAACAGATTGCTCTCTGTGATATGAAAGAGAAGTCCACAAAGTAGATGTTTAACTGTTCAAATGGAGCAAAAAAAAAGTCATTTGGTTTGAGTCCGCTCTGGAAGCTGAGCGACTCAAATATACACACACGCACACACGCGCACGCACGCACGCACACACACGCACACACACACACACACACACACACACACACACACACACACACACACACACACACACACACACACACACACACACACACACACAGGGGGAAGAAGGAGGAGGGCCCCAAGGAGGAAGTGGACGTGTGGGATATCCTGAAGGAGGCCAAGCCCTGCGACTACGAGAAGATCGCCTTTGAGTACGGCATCACCGACCTGCGCGGCATGTTGAAGAGGCTGAGGAAGATGAAGAAAGTGGAGCCCAAGAAGAGCGAGGGTGAGAGGGGGTGGTGGGGGTTGGGGGCGGGGGCGGGCGGGGGCTCAGGCTCTCCCGAAAGGCTGGGAAACTGGCAATGAAAACAGCCAACCCTTTAAAGCACCCAAGGGTGGGGGTTGATATCGCCGGAACGGACTGCTGGGGCACACCTCAGTGCTGGGTGCGGTGAAACTAACGGGAGGATCTTCTCTCTCCCCTCTTCTTACGACAGCCTTCCTCAGGAAGCTGGACCCCGCCTACTCCGTGGACAAGGGCAAGAGGATCCAGCTCAGCGTGGAGCTAGCCGACCCCAACGCTCAGGTCAAGTGGCTCAAGAACGGGCAGGAAATCAAACCGTCAGCCAAGTGAGCCGAGAAGCGCAATGCCATTTGAGTGTGTGTGTGTGTGTGTGTGTGTGTGTGTTCTGAGCTGTTCTGATCAACGCCTCGACCTGCCTAGTCATAATATCCACATTACTCATGATTGCTCCTCAAATATACCTTGTGTGTCAATGTCAGTATCACAGTGTGACCACAGTCACACCCAAAACGACGTCAAATTCTCGACATCTAAGTATTATCATAACATATTGTGACATCTGATTTCGCCCAGTCGTAGTGTGTGTGTGTGTGTATCCCATATACGGCGAAGTGTGTGCGCGTGCGTTATCCATCAGTCCTGTGAAGTTGTGTTTATTTTCTACTCCCTCTATACATATGTGAGTCACTGCCCACTGTCAATGGCTGAAAGCTGCCATTCATTACCTCCTCTCTCTCTCTCTCTCTCTCTCTCTCTCTCTCTCTCCCCCCTCTCTATTTACACGCCGCTCGCCCACCGTGCGGCAGGTACCTGTTTGAGAGCGTGGGCAACAAGCGGACTCTCACCATCAACAAGTGCAACCTGTCGGACGACGCCGAGTACGAGTGCGTGGTGGGAGAGGAGAAGAGCTTCACCGAGGTCTTTGTCAAAGGTGCGCGGCTCGAGCGTCTCTGCTCCGAGGAGGGAGGAGGGAGGAGGGAGGAGGGAGGAACCCCTTCCCTCTCCTTTCCTTATCTCCGTCCTCGTCCCCTTTGCGGGCCCCGCCGGCGTCATCCGTTTGTGTTTGCCGCCTTTTACGCTCCGCGGTGTCATGGTGTCGGCCTCGCTCATCTTTTTGCCGTGCGTGCGACTAACAGACCTTTTTGGTGTTTTCTTTAAAGTCATATATTATAGCTGCAGCGTGCGTGACTGGTGTTATTTTTAGGTCTGTTTCTGTGTGTGTGTGTGTGTGTGTGTGTGTGTGTGTGCGCGCCCTTTGTTTTTACTAGCTGCCCTGCTTGTTCATCATTCGCATAACTAATGTGATTACTGGTGGTTTTCCTGCTTTTGCGTTATCAGAGATAACCAAAGTAGCTCACACTACATCCCTGGATGAGTGTATTATGTTGCCCTTCCGACCACCCACACACAAACACAAGAACACACACATCTTGCGTTCCTTCCTATCGGCCCTACACGATAAACCCTTTGTTGCAGCAGAGGATTAGGACCGCATGGAAAAAATGTATTCGCGTTCAGAGATTCTTCAGAGAATTCCGAGTTTTCCAAACTTTCCGGGAATAAAAATATAAAATATTCTCACAGCATCTGATAATGAACCCGGAATGTTAATCTCAGAATCGTAATTTACGTCTTAGAATTGTGACTTTAATCTCAGATAATGGGATTAAAATGTTATGATTCTGAGAATAAACTCAGATTTCTGACTCTATTCCCAGAATTCTGACATAAAATCAGAAGCGTGAGAATTTTGCACGGCAATAATAGTCTTCATGTGGTCCTAACCCTCTTTCATCTTCAGTAGAGACAGCAGTCGTAGTGGGTGTAGCAGGCGGCTGTTCATCATAAGCTCAACCCGTATATATATGTATATATATATATATATTCGGGAGTCTCGGTATGCGCGCCAACCGTGTGTGATCGCAGCGGGGGGCGGGGGGCCTTGACTCAGCTCCTGGGTTTGTCAACCCCCGACTTCTGAGGGACGGAGGGGGCGAAGGGCAGAAGAGTGACGTCCCGCAAAACCTGACTCTCCGGCCTCTAATCACAAGGCGACGTCAATGCCAGCGTCCAATCGGAAAACGGCATACCGATGCACATTTCAGCAGTGATTCCGCCCCGGACTCCGAGGCCAGCCTGATGCACGGCCGCATGTATAACGGCAACGGTAGATTATTAAATCTTTCGCCGTTAAATCTCGAATCAATATCTGGGCTCCCTTTAGGCAAAAGATCGTTGAACAAATCCTTGTTCTCCTAGAATTGTCTGCACTCTGAGAGTCAACAAATAAGCCCTTTTGTTTGGGCCCGATGTTCGTCGTCTCACACCACAGACCTCAAGCTATAACACGGTGTGCCAGTGGGAACGTTCCTCTGGCGTTTGAGGGGACTGGGTTCTGACTAACGCCCGCTTGCCGTTTGATCCCAGAGCCCCCGGTGACCATCACCAAGCTGCTGGACGACGTGCACACAGTAGTGGGTGAGAGGGTGGAGTTTGAGGTGGAGGTGTCCGAGGAGGGAGCCAACGTCAAATGGTAAGGAGGGTCAACCCGCCTGAAGGTTTTATTTGATGCTACTTAGATAGGTGTCCACTGTTACAATTGGATTTGATTAGAGATTAGACTAGATGACATTTGATTACAAATACTTATATAAACTATATAATGTTATAGGATAAACATGTACTACACTACTACATTAGATCACAAATATATTCGATTATATGAAGTTAAATTAAATTATATTAGAGATCAGACTACATTAGATAAGATTACACATAAATTATATTACAGTATATTATGATAGATTATATATATGATATTGATGATATGATGTTATATTAGATTACATTAGATTCATTAAAATGAGGCTACGATAGGTTATACTAGATTAGATGAGATGAGATAAAATGAGATAGCATTTTATTAATCCCCAGATTACATTGTAGTGGCAGCACAAAAGTACAGAATCAAACCATAAAATATCACAAACAAGATGACATTTTTGTATTAAAGGATGGATCGAAAATAGAATAAAATAATGATCCAAACGTGTACAAACAATACTGTATACCGAACATCACCAACGTGAGACTGGGGATAACTGAGATTCACGTATTTCAATATATTATGACTGTTCAAGTTCATATTATTGCTAAATATCTCTGTGGATTAATAAGCAGACTAGCTCTTGGGAACCGTGGTTGGGGCTCTTGCACAGTGCAGGGGAGATTAAAAAGGCGAGGAAACACATCCAGATGTATCCAGGCGTTAACCTGGTTAATGCTGACGTACGCACATGGCCACGGGGTCTCGGGGGATTCCTGCTGATACATATGCAGGACGCAAACATGTCATTACGCAGAGCACTGATACAATTTTTTAAATTGCATCACGCTGAAATTATATTGCTTCATATATTGCGTTATATTGCATTGTATTTGCCGCTAACGACAATCCCCGTAACCCTTGCATAAAATTACAAAGTATTTGAATAAAAAATGTAAGACATTGATAAAGCGTTCGGCAGTGAGTTGAAAACATATTTTGATATATTCGTTGGTGACAAGGGATAAGAATGTCATGTTATCCTTAATGGGAATCTATGTGATGAAAACTATGTTTATGTATAGTTTAGTGACAAAACAATGTCAGCAACATATAGAGACCCATCTCTCTTGGGTCCTGAATGCAACGTAACTGAGCAGACACATCTGGACAGGAATAGATGGTGTGTGTGTGTGTGTGTGTGTGTGTGTGTGTGTGTGTGTGTGTGTGTGTGTGTGTGTGTGTGTGTGTGCCCGCGCACGTGCACACGCGTACGCACGTATTGGCGGCAAGGTGTTACTTCACTGTGACTCAAAATGATGTTCCTATAATGTTTGTGGAGCAGGATCAACTATTTTAATACCACGGGTCTCCGGGTTAACCGCCAGTCTGTCTTTTAAAAAAGCACAACACCACGATTCTATTTCAGTAATGATTTTACTCTCACCTTAAAGTCGAAATCTGCTAAACAGCTGACAGCTCCACAAAGCTAAAGATATCAGAGAGACACTTCCTCTGTGTGTTTCTACCTTTGCGTGTTTGTTTTTGTGTGTGTGTGTGTGTGTGTGTGTGTGTGTGTGTGTGTGTGTGTGTGTGTGTGTGTGTGTGTGTGTGTGTGTGCGTGCGTGCGTGTGTGTGTGTGTGTGCACGCTCTCCACTCCCCCAGGATGAAGGACGGGGTTGAGCTGACCAGGGAGATGGCGGGTTCAAAGTATCGCTTCAAGAAGGACGGCAAACGCCACATCTTGATCATTAACGAAGCCACCAAAGAGGACATCGGGATGTACCACGCCCTCACCAACGGCGGAGAGTCCAAAGCAGAGCTGGAGGTTGAAGGTAACCCCCGGCTCTACTTTGGACCAAAATAAAAAGTGCCAACAAAGTTAAATACCGGCAATTAAGGCTAACACACTGGCTTGTTGCTGCTCCTTGGTGCACTAGACGTTTGAGAGTTTTTCTGCCCCCAGCTGCCCTTAACTTATTACCTTACACATGCTGCAGTTCGATTACTTTATTTTCTATTGTGAAAACTGGCCCAACGCAGCATTTCCTAATAACTGCCCTTACTGCTTACTAATAGAATATAATAGAAAAGAAAACATAGGCCTTATACCTCTACCTTTTTGATGCCTTAGCTCGGGTATCTAACTTTTCATTGCACAATTCACCAAGTTTGAAATCCTTGTATGTCTCAATATACTTGGCTGTATAGTGAGAAATATTCATGCTGGCACTTGTGGTGGTTGTCGCAGTGTGGTAGCCAACTAAGCCATTTGGAGCTGGTTTATGGAGATTTATGATGGCACCGCCTGAGGTTCTCTCCTTATGCGTACTGTAGGGACGAGTGTGTGAAGTTGTTCGGCTAGACTGGGTGAGTGTATCACCAGGGATTTAACGTCAGATCCCGTGTGTTATTGTAGGAAGACTTGGATTGGATTTTCTAACATTTCCAAAATAAAAAACAAATCCACCTCAGACAATGGTGTCCTCTCTCTCTCTCTCTCTCTCTCTCTCTCTCTCTCTCTCTCTCTCTGTGTGTTTCAGAAAAGGAGCTGGAGGTGCTGCAGAGCATAGCCGACCTGACAGTGAAGGCGGCCGACCAGGCGGTGTTTAAGTGCGAGGTGTCGGACGACAAGGTGACGGGGAAGTGGTTCAAAGATGGCGTTGAGGTGCTGCCCGGCGACCGCATCAAAATGACGCACATCGGAAGGTACAACCTGGGATCCCCGAAGGTCCAGATCGCGGCAATAAGCATGTATAGCCAAGGCGGTTTTGGCCACACAAGGTAGAATATAATGCTTTTCATGCAACCACACTGGATGCCACCATGCTCGGGAGTGCGTTGCCAGGGTAACTATATTATGTATAATGGTGGGTTACAACGAGGGCTGTCTCCTTGGTAACATGTGGCAACATGTCCCCAGGACCCATAAGCTGACAATTGACGAAGTGAAGCCGGAGGATGCTGGGGATTATACATTTGTTCCTGACGGTTACGCACTTTCTCTCTCTGCCAAGCTCAACTTTCTGGGTGAGAGCGGGAGCAATGGTCAGACTAGACCGAGAAGTTTGGGAGTTTAAATAATGCCGATTCATATTCCCCGTCTTGTTTATCCTCAGAAATCAAGATTGACTACGTTCCCCGTCAAGGTAAGCGCCCGCTTTTTTCGGCAAAATACATTTTAATAAGCTTAAGGCACCGTGTGCACTAAACCGCCCTGGGTCGGCCCGCCCTGTGACAGCTTGCATTTTTCCCGTTTCCCTCCTCCTTCTCTTGTCACGTTGACAACCGCAGATCCTCCCAAAATCCACCTTGACACCAGCGGCACGAGCAGCAAGAACACCATCGTGGTGGTGGCGGGGAACAAACTCCGTCTTGACGTGGAGATCAGTGGAGAACCGGCTCCGACCGTGTGCTGGATGAAAGGGGACACTGTGAGGCTTCTTCGTCTTTCCGCCTGTCTATCCTTCTTTCTTTTCCTTCCTCTCTCTCTCGAACACACACACACACACACACACACACACACACATCCCTAATTGCCTCTTTGGTGGAGACCAACGGTATAGGACATTTTTAGCCATTAAATGTTGTCAAGTGGAAGCTGAGCTTGTGTGGGGGGAAAGGGTGATTCATCCGTTACTGTTGCCACTGGGGCAACCCAAATCTGCCCCCGCCTCATCCCGCCTCCCTCTCTCTCTGTCTCTTAGGTGATATCGGAGGCTGAGGGGAGGGTGCGGGTGGAGAACAGGAAGACCCTGTGCAGCTTTGTTATTGAGGGGGCGGAGAAAGTGGATGAGGGCAAGTACTCCATCACCGTGACCAACCCTGCTGGAGAGGACAAGGCCGAGCTCTTTGTCAAGATCGTGGGTCAGTGGCTCTTTGTTTCTTTTCCTCCTTCTCGCCGCTCATTCCCTTTGCATTCCGGGAGTCTGGTGTTTCCAGAATTGTCAAGACAAATAGTCACATGGTTTAATTTGTTATTCGGTATTTGCCCATCTAACTGAAATAACTAAGGCCAAAGCAAAGGCATCTTGTTCAAGAAGGGAGGTAAACCTACTGAAAGTCCGCCGGTTGGGGTTCGACTTCGATAATCACAGGGCTGGCTTTGTGTGTGTGAGCTGTAGTGGAAAAAACTGCATCTAACAATTAAACTGAAGAAGAGAAGTTCGAGAGAGTCGAGCTCTGAAGATATAAGACTTTATTATCACTTGCAAGAAGTGACAACAGAATCTGAGTTGGTTTGGCAAAGAACTGCCGAGCCGCTCATGGACTCCTCCTTTTAACCTCTTTCTGTTGGTCAAGAAAGTACATCTGTATACTCAATTAGGATCCCTTCCTTCCTCCTATACGGTCAATAGTGCAAAGAAGCCATTTGTCTGCATTCTTTGACATCAGTTACAACAACAAACCTCCCGACACTAGTCCAGGCCACATTTTATGAGGGGATGGTTGCATTCACACACCTTCCCATGTCACATGGCCCACAGTCAACAAAACACTTATTCATGTCTTTGCTGACCCCTGTCTCACACACACTTACTTCATTCATATAGCATATGGGCAAGATAACGAATGCTCTTTCTTATTTAATGGTAGAATATAATGAACATATTTCTTTTAAATGTACTAGTAAATTTCTCCCATAGAGCTTCATCGCATCCCAGGCCTTATCTCATTTTATTTGTGCTTTGAATCTTTCCAGATGTGCCCAACCCCCCGGAGAACGTCAAATGTACGTCAGTTGGCGAGGACTGTGCAGCGATCACATGGGACCCCCCCGCTTTTGATGGCGGAGTCCCTGTTAAAGGTACCGCCCCCTCCCCGAGCCCGTTTTCATTCCCACACATCCAACACACAAACACAGGCACCCGGACACACACGGAACATCTGATCTCTCTTACCCCCAGGAGAGTTTGATTGTGAATCCAGTTGCATTCCAATGTTTGCGCTCGCTTCTGAAAACGCAGGGGAGGCTATTTCTTAGAGGAGCTTTAAATGAGCCCTTCATCCCAGGTTACCTGATGGAGAGGAAGAAGGTCGGCTCGTCCAGGTGGACAAAGCTCAACTTTGACGTGTACGAGTCCACCACGTACGACGCCAAGAAGATGATCGAGGGTGTCCTGTACGAGATGAGGGTTTTTGCCGTCAATGGCATCGGCATCTCCCAGCCCAGCGCCAACTCCAAGCCCTTCATGCCCATCGGTGCGTCCATGGCCCCCATTATCGTAACGGTTAATTAACCAAGGGTTTCATTAGACAACGTCGACTTTGAGGCGACGCCCCCGCCCATCCGATTATGTATTAATTAGCCGTTTTGTCTCGCCCAGCCCCCACCAGCGAGCCCATCCGCCTCGTGGTGGAGGACGTCACGGACTCCACGTGCGCGCTGAAGTGGCGTCCGCCGGAGAGGATCGGCGCGGGGGGCATCGACGGCTACATCATAGAGTACTGCAAAGAGGGAGGTCAGTGCTCAGTCACGCAAAAAAAATAAACGATCGGTTTGACACTGATTTTGCATCCTAACTGCGTCATGTCTTCAGATCGTTTACTTGTTCCACTTGCTGATTCTTTTTCTTTCCTTCCTTTTCTCTGCTCATCACTGTCAGATGACCAGTGGGTGCAGGCAAACTCAGAGCCAATCGACAGGCACCAGTTCCGGGTGAAGGGTTTGCCGGTGGGAGAGAAGATGCTGTTCAGGGTGGTGTCCGTCAACATCGCCGGGCGCAGCCCACCGGCCACGATGTCCCAGGCCGTCACCATCAGGGAAATTATGGGTCAGAAAATGAAGCTTTTTAAATCTGTTCGTCCCAGTCATTATCGTCAGGCGTTGGAAGATATCGTCATGTGGTGTAAGTGCAGATGCATGCGTGCACTGCTGACTGTAGACGCGTGCCATAAACGTAATCTTGTGTGTGCAAACCCAAACGCCTCACTGCAAGCCTCAACCCCTCCAATGAAAGCTGCCTAAAGTTCTCTTTTTTAAATTCCTTTCTTTGATGTGCCGCCCCCTCCGCCCCATCAGAGCGGCCAAAGATCCGCTTGCCTCGCTCTCTCCGAACCAAGTTCATCAGGAAAGTGGGCGAGAAGATCAACCTGGTCATCCCCTTCCAGGTTAGAGCTTTTTGCGAGCTCCAGCGCTTTTTGCCTGCAGCTAATAATAGCACAAGCAAAACGGTCGCATCTCACGAGCGCCGTACGACGAGTTGAACGATTCCCGGCTTGTTTGCCTGGTGTTGAGCAGTTTCAACACAATTTCAACTCAAACTCAAGTTTGGATTGTTTGGGCGGTGAAACGGTTGTTTTAAACAGGGCTTTTATTGATCCCTGGAGCCGCTTGTCTTTCTCTTCCCTTTTCGCATCCATTTCATACGTCTGTCCAAATGCATCTGGAGGTCTTGGTGGGCTTTTAAAGGGACATACAGGTTTCAAATTGAACTTTAGTCTGTTAGCTGGTCAGCACACACATTATATAATATAATTACACATATATTATATAACCTGCATTTTCAACCTGCATTCACTTTGTTATATAAAATGCAACCTGAGACCATTTTCCTGAGATAGCTTTTCGATTTTTTTAATTGTTTAATTTGGGGTTTTGGAAACATTCTCATTCAACATGGTGTTACAAATTTACCTTAAATTTATCTCCTGGTCCTGCTGGCAACAATTTTTTATTTTTTTTTCCTTTTAATCAATGTTACTTCATTTTGCCCTATTTTGTA
Organism: Zeus faber; assembly: GCF_960531495.2. Lineage (NCBI taxonomy): Eukaryota > Metazoa > Chordata > Actinopteri > Zeiformes > Zeidae > Zeus > Zeus faber. The sequence goes on from NC_137205.1 coordinate 13,807,938, forward strand.
TGTGTTAATTCCATTTGAAAAGGCGGAATTTGCCATTGAATTAACGTGGGCTAGTAAATGAGCCAAAACTAATTATGACAGCTGTAATCTTATCCTGTCTTCGTTGGTGTAGACTGTACACAGTTGTTTACTTACCTGTAACACCTGCAGTAAAAGAAAAGTCCAGTTGGAAATGACGACAGCCCCGATAACGATTCAATGTCTCCAAATCACCAATCACCATTTCGACTGGAAATCACCAAACAAAAAGACTGACTGGTCTTATGGGAAACAGAAAGGCGAGAACTAAATTGTCACCACTGTACCTGCAGGGGAAGCCCCGCCCGGTGGTGACCTGGCAGAAGGATGGCGTGCCCCTGGAGGACAACGCGGTGGGGATTCGAACCACCGACGTGGACACCATCCTCTTCATCCGCACGGCCGCCAGAGCCCACTCCGGAAAATACACCCTGTCCGTTCAAATCGAGAACATGTCGGATAGCGCTGACGTACACATTGAGATAGTAGGTCAGTTCCATTGCGATGCACCACCCGCCCGCCCACCCACCCACCCACCCAGCCACACACACATACATACGCACACACACACACACGCACACACACACACGTTCTGTCAATTTACATATGTTCCCCTTTGGGATTAAAGCACTTCACACAGCACACCACTACACACGGTAGTGTTGATAACAGGCTTGGAAGTGGGATGATGGCATGAGCCCAAATCTGTGACATGTCAGACTTTTTAATTTGATGATAATTCCTAATTTCATACTCCCGGGGATTGGTGACTCAAGGCAGTAAATCATCAAAGCGTCGCCTCTCCCCTCTCTCTCTCTCTCTCTCTCTCTCTCTTTCTCTCAATCTCTCTTTCTCTTCCTCAATCTCTCTCTCCCTCTCTGTCTCTTCCTCCCCTGTCTCTCCCTTTCTCTCCTAATCTCGGCTCCTGAAGCGCCACCGCGGCCCGCGGCTCATTCCTCCGGCTCTCGGAACGTTGTTCCAGGTCTTCGGGTCGCCGGGCGGATTATGCCACGTGGGTTTTTTTCCGCTGGGATTATTTACGTGGGAGTCCGGGATTAGTCCTGGATTTCGAGTTGGCGGCGCCGATGGCGGTGGTGGTGGTGGTGACGCGGGTGTTAGTGGTTGGGGTGGTGTGGGGTGGGGGTGATTGTGTCACTTCTCGAGCCGTGCGGAGGGGAGTTGAGGTGCTAATGGAAGGTCACGGCGGTGCCTCCGCCGGTGTCTCCCGAGCCGTCCTGTCGCGGTGTCAGAAAGAAGGATTAGCAGCGTGCACGCAGGTGGCGCACAGCGGAGCGCGGGAGAGCACCCAGAGCGACATCAACGACAAACACATTAAGATGCACTGTGCTGTACACAAGCCACAACAAAGCAGGATCGATGCATAGAGTGTGCTCTGCTGATGTAGGTATGCATCATGTGGGGAAGCAATCTGTCTATCTATCTATCTATCTATCTATCTATCTATCTATCTATCTATCTATCTATCTATCTTTGTTTTTTCAGTGCTCGGAGTGAGTTTTCTCCCCTCTGGATTCATTTCTCCAGACACGTTTTCCACTCCCCTCCCCGTCCTTCTCACTTGAACTATCTCATTTTCTCTTCCCTGATTGTCTAACCGGCCTGTCTTGTTCAGCCGCTCTCAAGCGGCAAGCGCCAACTCTATTTCACCCATCCTCATTCTCTGTACTCCCCCCCCCCCCCCCCCCTACCCCCTTTCCCCCTTCCCCGCCCAACCCCACCCACACTCCTCCTCCCCCTACTCCAGAGAAGCCCGGCCCACCGCTGGCCGTTATGGTCACGGATATCTGGGGTTTCAACGCCGCGCTGGATTGGAAGATCCCCAAGGACGATGGCAACTCCGAGATAACTGGCTACACCATCCAGAAGGCCGACATGAAGACCAAGGTGAGCCTTCCCCACCCACCCTGCCCTGCAGGGGGCGCACTGATCCGGGTCAGGGTCGCTCTGTGGGGCTCAAGGTCTCAGTGTCGACAGGTGAGCAAAAAGTCCATGTGGACCACGGGGAGCTGAGCCACCCGACAGGGGGATTGGATCAAGGACCCTATCTTCCTCTTAGCCTCTGGAAAGCTCGACAGCCCTTGCTCTCTCTCTCTCTCTATCTCTCTCGCTCTCTCTCACACTGGCCCTTCCTCTCTCTCTCTTTCTCTCTCTCTCATCCCATCCCATCTCTCTCTCTCTCTCATCAGGAATGGTTCACGGTCTTTGAGCACAACCGCAGGCCCAGCTGTACCGTGTCTGACCTGGTCATGGGGAATGAGTATTCCTTCCGCGTGTTCAGCGAAAACATCTGTGGTCTCAGCGACGAGGCCGGCATCAGCAAGAACACCGCCACGATCGGAAAAACAGGTGATGAAATCACCAGGGAATGTAACGCGATACACCGTGTCGCCCCCTCCGTGACTAAGCAGTATAATGCAAACCGAGTGTTTTTTATCATTCACTAGAGCAAAGTGATGGCGCGGCAGAATATGGGGAAGAAGTGACTTGTAATGGGATTAGAGGAATGTGGTGACAGAAAAAATGTTTGGTGTAAAAACACAGTGATCAGATTACATGTATTTGGGATTACATGAGATTAGACATTCGATTATGCAGGCAAAGTAGGAATAACTGCACTGCAAACCCAGATAAGCGGTTTACTTGACATATTGGGAACATGTTCCCTTTAAGTAATGTATTTTAGAGTAAAATGCACAGAAATTAGGTCAAATTTGGCCAAGTTAATCAAAAAATTGCTCCCTCCTCCACTCACCCCAGCCACTGGCCCACCCAAAAATAGACTAATAAACCAGTATAAAGGAGATGTAGGTAAGGTAAGAAAATGACAAAAATAAATAAATATAAAAAACAAAGCTATATAATTTAAATGAAAAAAATATGTTATGTTTTTTATTATATATATATATATATATATATATATATAGTTATTATAAAATGTAATTTAATTTAACTTTTAGTTATAAAGACTTTATTATACTCCTATCTCATATTTTGAAGAGACATATTTTGAAGAGACTCTTTCATCAAGTTATCAGCATCTTTTTTTCCCAGTCAACACCCAAAAATAGACAAATAAACCAGTATAAAGGAGATGTAGGTAAGGTAGGTAAGGTAAGAAAATGACAAAAATAAATACATGTAAAAAGAAAAGCTATATAATTTAAATGAAAAAAATATGTTGTGTTTTTTATTTTATATATATATATATATATATATATATATATATATATATATATATATAGAGAGAGAGAGAGAGAGAGAGAGAGAGTTATTATAAAATGTAATTTAATTTAACTTTTAGTTATAAAGACTTTATTATATTCCTATCTCATACTTTGAAGAGACATATTTTGAAGAGACTCTTTCATCAAGTTATCAGCATCTTTTTTTCCCAGTCAACAATTTATCTTCCTATAGCGTCATGTTGACTAATATAGTAAGTAAATACATAGAATTATTCATAATCATATTTTACTCCTATACCTACACCAATAACCTATCCTGTACATAAGATTGTATTCTGTATATTTAATATATTTCACTTAATTTCTTGTTTCGCTTTTTTCAGCTATTTGCATAAATTTGGCATATTATATTTTATTTGTTACTTTTATTTTTATTCGATTTTATTGTATTTTTATTATAATTGTTTTCTCAGACTGGTAACTTTTTTTATGGTCATCGTGTGTACATTCCATCAATAATCTGATAAATGATAAATTCCTAGTGTAAATGCACCTGGCAAAATAAAATCATTTTGATTCTGATTCTCATATCCCAATCCCATTTAAAACAGTAGAGAAATATTGACTTTAATTTAAAAAAATGCACAGGAATAAATTGCACAATAAATTACACAAATTCTTAGAATAAAAGAGACTTTCTAGACAACACATCTCTGTATACACTTGTATACACTACTGTCTATCACACACTATCAATGCAGTTCAGTGCATGGGAAATTAGCCAAATAACAGACATATATAGATACAGTTATAATTACAGGACCACTTTGCATTGTGGGAAATTTGGCCATTCATGCATCATTGGTGTGAATGCATCATGCAAACTGCAAATTTTGCCACTATTCCCTTGTGGCTGGCAGATGAAAAATCACACTCTGATAATGACATCTAGATAAATATTACAATTTGATCATTAATATTTACTCTCTGAAGTCGCAGTTGTCAACAGGATAAGTAAATCGCATTTTTGTCAACAGGATAAACAGTGTGTTCTTTAATATGTTAATATGTTTAATAACTTAATAATTTCTCGCTCATAGCATGTAGAGACAAGCAGAGAATACCTGGCAGAGGTGCAGATTCTAAACTTGATACAAATGACAGACGCATGCTGTGTGTAAACAGGTGACATGTCTGTGTCCCACAGAAAAAAACACCTTTTGATCGTTCCAAGTTTACGTATAACTATTTTTGTTGTCATAAAAGCAAACTCAAAAAAATCTGTCAAAAGTGCGCACTCCAAGGTTGTCGATAGAATTGTTAGATCTCTATTTTTGTGCCATATTTTTTGACTGCTGTCAAGTATTGATTTTTCTCGAATTGGCAAAATGATAAATCAGACTTGAGTCTGGGCTTAATAAGCGGTCCTATGCATTCGGGGTACGACAGAAAAATGAAACTACAGCAAAACAGCAAAAAAAAACAAAAAAAAAATACTTAATCGGGTTAATCCTATTTATCGTTGAGTCTACAGCATCAGACAGCCCCTATTTAGTGGACTTTCATAGTGATCACAATCTCAAAAAATGAACAATCATGATGAACACAACCTGGCAAAAGTGGATTTATTAGTAAATTATGATGAGTGGAGGACTGTAACTCTGTCATTTTCTCTCTCTCTCTCTCTAGGTTTGGAATTGAGCTCAAAACCCTTCAAAATGAAAGACATGAACAGCTCCCCTAAGTTCACGGCGCCCCTGGTGGATAGGTGTGTGGTCGTGGGCTACTCCGCCGCCATCAGCTGCGCAGTCCGCGGGAGCCCGAAGGTATTCACCGCCGTCACGGAGACCGGTGTCGTGTTCTGTTTGCGCGGGCGCCCCCTCCCGCAGGTTCGCTAGTGAGCGGAGCACTGACGTCTTGACAAGTCAAGAGTTTTTACGCGTCCGGAACGAGAGGTGGAGCGGAGGGATCTTTGAACGAGCTTTTTTTCTCTTCTCTTCTTTCTTTCTTTTTTTTTTTTTTTTGTCTTTCTTCGCATGAATCGGTAAAGATTTGTCAAGCTGAAGTGTTGACCCAGTTCCACCTCCCGTTTGTTCGTCCCCCCCCCCCCCCCACCGGCTCGGCCCTCCTGCGACTGCCTCCGCTTGTATTTATCCTTCCTTCCCATGCTGCTCGTCCCTGAGACGCCCCCTCTCTCTCTCTCTCTCTCTCTCTCTCTCTCTCTCTCTCTCTCTCTCTCGCTCTCGCTCGCTCTGTCAGCCCAAGATCATCTGGATGAAGAACAAGATGATCATCGGCGAGGACCCCAAGTTCCTCATGCAGAACAACCAGGGCGTGCTGACCCTCAACATCCGCAAGCCGAGCCTGTTCGACGGCGGCAAATACACCTGCAGGGCCGTCAACGACCTGGGGCAGGACGAGGTGGAGTGCAAGCTGGAGGTCCGAGGTACGCGGCTCCCAAAAAGCCTGCCCGTCCGTTTTGCGGCGAGGAAAACCCCGGCGCGCGGACAAACGGCCCCGCCCGTCCGCGTGGAATACGAATCGTTTCTTTGCATTTGTCACTTAAGAGTTTCCGCGCCGGGGATGAATCGTAGAACCGTGTTGTTGTTTTCTTTCTTGCCTTTTTTTTTTTTTTTTTTCTCGCCAAGGAATACGATATACTAGCCTTTCACGCTGATTTATTCCCCCCTCCCTCCCCCCTCCCTCTTCCCCCCTCTCCCCAGCGGTACAAGAGAAAGGAGAAGAGAAGAAATGAGCGACAGCATGAAACGGCCGAGGATACAGTCAAACACGAATAGTAATGGATTATGTATAACCGGATAGCCATGAATAAATATGATTAGAATAGAACACTGTTGAGGTTTTAAAGCAAGCCAACTCCTGCCACATCAGTGGCGGGAACATAAATTATTACAGAGAGCTGCCATCTTGTCGTGTGTTAATTGAGAGGAGCCATTGAGTCGTCCAGTAAAGCTCAACCTTACTGATGAAATCGTCCTATCTGTGAAGTGAACCTGCCAGGAAGCACCCTTATAAAACCGCCATTTGCTGATCATGTCTTCCTCCCAAGTGTGGTCTCTTGGTGTCCGGCTGATGTTTTTTTTTTTTGGTAGACGGGAGGATACATTTATGACAGCAAGGAAGAAAAAAAAATCAGCTGTTGGGGTTGGGGGCAAGGGTAGGGGTGGTGGTGGTGGTGGTGGTGGTGGTGGGGTGGGGTCGGCCCCGGAGAACATTTGGGTGACATCATGGAGCCACGAGGATTTAAGGGAGGCTCTCTCTCTCTCTCTCTCTCTCTCTCTCTCTCTCTCTCAGGCCCATGTCAAGGGCACCGGCTCGCTTGCTTCACAGCGCATTCACCCCACGCACACATAAAGGGCATTTTCGGTATTGACTCAGGCGATCTCTCCGTCTCCTTGCACATCACCGTAACCCGTCCGTCTGTCCGTCCGGGCTCTCTCTCTCTCTCTCTCTCTCTCTCTCTCTCTCTCTCTCTCTCTCTCTCTCTCTCTCTCTCTCTCGCTGCACATGCACCGGCATACTGCGCGGTGTGACCCGGGACTCCCGGGCCTCCGTCGATACATGGCTTACACACCCTCGCGCACATGCAAACACAAACACGGTCTCTCTCGGAATCAGGGTCTCATTAGCATCTCACACTAGAGACTAATTAATGCACCCATCAACACTGCCCTAATTAGCTCTCCCACGTCATTACTGAGCAAACGAATTACCGCTAATTTACACACCCGCAAAACAAACACAGCACCGTCTCTGCTGGGAGGGTCCGCCGCCGCCGCCGCCGCCGCCACCGCCACTCGGCTCGACTCGACTCGGCTCACGCACCAAATTAAAGCCCCGCCGATGTGCTGCGAACCCAAACCGAAGCCAGGGTTCCCCCGTGGGAAAACACCCCCCGACACACACACACACACACACACACACCTCACTCAAACTGACGGTGAAAAAACAGATCAACCTGAAGGCAAAGGTGACAGCGCCAGCTCCGACTGGATGGATGGTGTGAGGTTTAACTTACCTCACACACATATACTCTCACACACGCACACACGCACACACACACACACACACACACGGTGGGCTTCCTCTCCATGCGGGACATCTGGGAGGGGGGAAGAGGTGTATGTGTGTGTGTTGGGGGGGGGGGGGGGTGTCCCCTCCTTGTCCCTCGACTCTCCAGCAGAGGGGGTGAGAGCCCAGTACGACAGGGTCCACCCGCTGTCCATCCCTCCCTCCGTCCATCCCTCCATCCGTCCATCCCTCGGTCTGTCCATCCCTCCATCCGTCCACCGCGTGACGGTGAGTGGCAGGCTCCTCGCAGCGGGAAAAGTGTTCCCCGAAACAAAACAAAAAACAACCAAACCAGGCGGACGGCGCTTCAAACCTCTCCCCGCGTTTCGGGGGGGTGGGTGGAGTTGAAAGGGAGTGAGAGCACAGGAATGCCCAAATAAAGCGGAAGGGGAAAATCCTCCAGACACCTGAAAGTAGGTCACGGCTGGATGTTTGGTGAGCGCACTAGACCTGGGAGCCGGGACGGCGAAACCCCACGGAGAAGTAAATGATGCTGCGGGAGCGCGCGTGTTTTGCCGTCTGGAAGTGCGAAATGTGTTTTGCACTTGTCCTACTTAAGTTTTTTCGCACCCCACCCCCGAACGACGACGCGCGGGGAAAGACTGGTCGGCGTCGATCGACTGTATCCAGCTCGCGAGCCCACCTCAACTTCATTACCTTTCTGATCTTTCCGTAGTGATGTGCTGTTGCTAGGTGATTAAACTCCTGGTATCACATTATCCACAGGCCATAAGACACTACTTCAAGCGCACACACACACATGCACGCATGCACGCACGCACGCACAAACACACACACACACACACACACACACACACACATACAAGCACATAGCACAAACTTTCAGGGAGCTTTAAAAACAAGTTGGGGGAAAAAAAAATAATAGAGGGATTCACTGTTTTTTTCTCCCTCTCTGACACACCTTTAGGCTTTTTTTAAGTTTGTGATTTCTGAATGAATAATTGATGTGGAAACATAGCTCAAGGCGCCAGTATACTCACAACGAAACCAAGCTTTTTAGAGAGGAAAAAAAAAAAAGGGACGCATTTGGAGCAAGTAACGAACTAAAAGACTTATGTGTTCTGAGTTATGATGTCATTCGCCGGTTTGCGTTTCCACACATGGTCCAAAGATCAGCGACTTTCACTTCGGTGTTCCGACACCTGTGTTGGGGAACGTGCTGTGCTAGCTTCAGGCGGATGAAGTCAGGAAAAAATAAATAAAAAATCGAAAAGTAAAAAACCATACAATGCGCATCCGGGGCTGTTTCCTCAGCGACGTCAGAACAGGCGAGTTTTGCACTACGAGACGGAAGACGTCTTCCTCACCGGGGAGAGGCAGAGAGAGGATGCTCCAGACGGAGACCATAAAACCGAAACGGTACGATGGAGAGAACTGTCATCATGCAAATAATTATACATGAAATCCCAGACTTAAAGTTAAGTGGGGGGGGGGATTCTGGGAAGGAGAGGCGACCTCGGAATTGGTCTCGTCCGTGCTGTCACGGCGGGAAAACTCGTGGGGAAACGACGGCGACATCGTATCGAAGCCGAGCTCTTTTGCCTCACTCCGACCATATCTTCACCTCCGTAGAAGTCCATCTGTTCGCACACCCACAGGTTCGTGGTCTCTCTCTCTCTCTCTCTCTCTCTCTCTCTCTCTCTCTCTCTCTCTCTCGCACACACACCTTGACTCACCCATGTGGCGTTTCTCACACTCGGATCATCTTACATTGCTATATTTGATTAGTTGTCCTGGTTGGCGCCACTCAATGTCAGTGTAAGTTATTCCCTGTGTCATCGTTGTGTCCACGCCCTTCCCTCCCTATAATGAGCTCCATGTATCTTAGCGTGGGTGTGTGTGTGTGTGTGTGTGTGTGTGTGTGTGTGTGTGTGAATGTGTGCGTGGGTCCGTCCGTGCGTGCGTGCTGGCGTGCCTGCGTGCGTGCGTGCGTGTGTGAGTCAGTGATATAGAGCAGGCCCCCACAGAAGACAGAGCTGCCCTCACATATCACAATAACAACTTAATGTAAGTGCGGCAGACCGAAACTGACAACTCTGTCCCCCTGTGAGCGTGTGCGTACGTCCTCTACACCTACGCGCCGCAAGCACAGGCCGTGCGCACGCTCGTGGGCGTCTCTTACGTGCTCAAAAAAACAAAACAAACAAACGTGTTGGGAGGCATCTGTGTGTTTAATAAGGTGGGCACGGTGTGCGTACGCACTTATGTTGGCTCGGCTCACACCGTGCGTGTGATTTGTTTTACAATCGGTGGCGCGCATAAGCCTCTCCGAGGCCCATCCATCCAACCAACCATCATGGTCAAAAAAAAAAGACATGCTTTCTTTTTGGTGTACTTAAAAACCCCCTCAATACCGCTCTATGACATTGGGGCGAAGATGAAGCGTGGGCGTGTCCCTTGGCTCAGGCTTCGGTTAGGGCTTAGTTTGGGTTGGTCGTCCCTCACCCTATTGAGCGGGGTCAGATCCAACCCCACGTAATGTAAATTCATTATCTAATTATAAGCAATTTCTTGAAGTTAATAAATGCGGCCCATTGTGTCTATTTCCCGCTCTGATGTTTTTGGGATGTATAAGGTGCATATGAGCACGAGAAAAACAAAAACGTGCACCTATATCTCGAAATGGGCTGTGTTCGTCTTCAGTATTCGTGCAATCCAACAGAGCACAATCTTCGGCCTTTTAAAAAAAAAAAAAAAAAAAGTTGAATCTCACAATAAAGTCAGACATTCTTTATATGTTTTTGGGAAAAAATAGCGCCCCCAAACCCTGCATGTTGTCATTATTTTGCACTTCAGCTCTTTTGGCCTCGTCCGCACTACCATGAGACTAGAAACAGGAAGTGGCACCGCTTCCCCCTGCCAACCTGCTGTAGCCAATGTTATGCTTTGGATGCACTGCAAAAAAGTTGTTTCAAATATAATGTGATATTTTTTCTATTTAAAACATTTTCACAGAATATTATATATAATATAATATAATAATAAATAATAAACGAGGCTATGAAATGATTTTAAATGTTATTTTTAGGGCTTCAACAATTGCCCTATTGGACTGCATTTTAGCACAGCGAGAAGCTGCAGCAGTTCAGCGACGTTGTGCTGACGGGATCCAACATTTTAATAAGGGTTGGAAAAACGGCAAGCTCATCCTTTATTCATTATCAAAAGATGCCAATGACAACATCTTCTTTTGCCATTCACTGTAAGTTTTTAAAAATGCAGGTTTTACAGAATGAGAGTCATAGGTTTTCGTTGCAGGTGTGAGACTGAATGTGAAATATATTGGTCACTTGAGGGGTGAATAAAGTTTCTTAAAGAGGGAGTGCATGAGAAGCGTGGCCTCAAAAGCCATCAGGGGAGGCTGGTCTTTGGTCTGCGGCCGCCCCGGACGCCTTCTGCCGTCTTGTTCACGCCGCCCTGTGTTTCTTAGGAGCCGGACCCTCGTCTTCCTCGTCTTCCTCGTCTTCCTCTTCCACCTCGCCTTCCTCGTCTTCCTCCTCTTCCTTGTCTTTCTCTTCGCTCCTGCGAAAGGGAGAGCGCTCTCTGCTGAATTAGTTTTGCTTACTCCTTCGCATCCGTCTTCAAAGGGCTGAGATAACTGAATATACCTTTTATTCATTTCACGGCACTTTAATTGTTTTTTTTTTTTTTTTTTTTTCTTCCTTTCATCCCCACTGAGCAAATTCCAAGTAGGTCTTTTGGGAATAGGCTTGTATATACAGTTGTGCTTTCATCTGCATTATGTTTTGTAATAGTTATTATTTTAGGGTATAGGTTTGCTCTTTTTCCTGTTTTATTTTCTTTTTTGTTATGAAATTTTGCTGTTGTTACAGATCCCCCCCCCATCCCGTCCCTCCCTGGTTTGGGGACAGTATTACGCTTCAGGTGAGCGGAAATCGTCTTCTTTTACACACTGGAGAAAAGCGCCGGGGGCTTTTTTCATTAAAACAATTACGCTAATTTCACTTTACTTGCTGAGATGAAAAAAAAAAAAGCTTTATTTTCAGAAATACAGGCATAGGGAGAGAAAAAAAAGTGTTGGAGAAATTTGATTAAAATAAGTGAAAGGAATAAAGAGGGATTTGGCAAGGGATTTATAAATACAAGCTGTGAGGGCACATCAGGATTGAGACGCTTCAGAAAACTCTCCCAAAATATCTTGAAACTTCCTTTGATTATTGATGATGGAATTCATCTAATGTGTACGGCTTTTGTGTCAGAGCCCGCTGTCACGTGGCGACGGCGAGGTATCAATTATCTATTACTGACGGGTCGAAAGTAGGACACGTTACATCTCACAGTAAGTAAAAAACACACATATCAACTCCCAAAATGTAGGTGGACATTGTAGATTTGTCATGTTCAAAGACACTTTTTTGCATTTAAAAACGTCTAGTGTCATCCAGCTCAAAACCTGGGTGAAAACAAAATGCATATTTATTGTCCCAGAGAGCTGCGTTTGGTAGTGGGAAAAGGTAAAACGTGTTCTCTTTGGGAGGGAAACACTGTAATTTGGAGCAGACACATCCAATTCATTGCTCTCTTATCGGAGGCTGGATCGGCATGAGCCGCTAAATGAGGCAGTAAATATGTTTGACCAGATTGTCTGTGTTCAGAGCCATTTGGACCAAAACGCCTTCACTTTACGCGCCCCTTCCCGTGGTTAAGCGAGCGGAACCTCGCTGTGCACTGTGAAAAAAGGATCCGGAGTCACACTCGTGACCCCCCATATATCACCGGGCGCCTGAGGCCAGGGGTGTTTGGAGGCGGCCCAAGCAGAGGGGAGCAGTGCCGGGCCCGGCCAGGAGAGGGCCGCCGTGCCTGGACTCTCGCCTCGGCCGGTCCGGCCGGACAGTCGGTTAGATCACGTGGCAGCCGGTCAACCAGGCAGGCTACTCAGTCTCTCTGCCTGGCATCATCAGACCACATCCCGAGGGGGGCGGAGCTAGCGCGTGACGGACAGGCGCCTCTCTGAAGCCCCTGAGAGGGAAAGCTCAAGGTAAGGGCTGCAGGAGGATTAGGCACTCACCATCCTAAACATGTTTGGCTCCGGAGGAACGTGCGCTGAAATGGGGAGAAACCCGTCTCGAAGACGGGCTCATACGGCACCTGCACAGGAAACAGGTAGAGAGGAGAGGTTTCTCACTCTATAAAGCAATTAAACATATGCGCGCACACACACACACACACACACACACACACACACACACACACACACACACACACACACACACACGCACATTCACACACACGGGCAGGTAGACTGCAAAGGCAGCATTGTTTGCACAGAGGAGGAGGAGGCGAAACGGAGACGGAAAAGAGAGGTAGAGAGAAGGGATGAGTGCAGCAGTTCTGAAAGCATTCGGCACTGTTCAAATAGTTGCCATGGTTTCGAGATGTTTCCATGGAAATGCTAGCTGCCAATAAAATGAATTTGAACAGAATCTTTGCGGCAGCAGGATGACAGGAAGGTGAGGGGCAGCAATGACATGCACTCCATTCCCAGCCTTGGTTCGTCGCGTGTGAGTGTGTGTGTGTGTGTGTGTGTGTGTGTCGTCTGTGAGCCAAAGAGAGGCTTTTTTTTTTTTTTGCACATGTGCGAGTACACGCAGGGATCGGACGCAGGTTCGGCCGCTGCTTCATGAAAGCAACGCCCCGCGAACGAGCTGGATGTGCCTTGACGACTGTCAGATCACAAAGCTTCGTACTTTCGCGCCTCCTCCACGGGCTCAACAGGGCTTTTAATGTGCGCTCAGCCGCCGAGCATGTCTGCTCCCCTCTCTCATCCCTCCCTCGCTTCTCTCCTGCACCCTTTGTCTCACCCCCCTTCCCTCTCTCCTTTTACTCCCTCTCTCCCTCGCTCTCTCTTTCTCTCTCTCTGAAGGACAGAGGTATTCCCACATTTCTCGGTCACCATGGTAACGCTGCAGCAAGAAGGAACGAGAGGCCGCAAGAGGAAGAGGGGAAGGGAGGGGGAGGAGAGGGGGGTGTGGAGGGGGTGGGGGGCTTGGCAAGGCAGGGGATGTGTGAACAATGCTAATGCTACTTTACTGATCATCGATTGTCTATGCCCCCCACCCACCGCCACCACCAGCACCACCACCAGCCCCGCGCCCTGCAACCCGCTTCCTCTTCTCCGCTATCTTCTTCTCTTCATTTGTATCCCTCGCTTTTGATCTTCATCACTTTCCTCGGCCCCCGTCTCCCCGCGGGTTTTTAAAACCCGGCCTCCGCATAGAGCTGTCATTGTTGTCATTATTACTATTGGGTCATTTAGAAGCCAGCGTCAGTATCCAGGGCAACCCGGAGAAGAATTGACGCCGGCTCGCCGGTGAATACAAATATAGACAAGCATCCATCAATTTCCCAATGACTCATTATCAGTCTAATGTCGAAGCTGCTCCTGTCACGCCACACTATAAATAATGTCTTCTCATTAGGCTCCGCGGCTGCCGCCACATCCCGCGCAGGCAGGTTCGGCCAGTGTGCCGGGGGGCGTAGCGGCGCTGTGCGGTCAACAAGTGGGAAAGGCTGATTGTGTGTGTGTGTGTGTGTGTGTGTGTGTGTGTGTGTGTGTTTTGTTGTCATGTTTGACCGCAGGGGGCACAAACAATGCTGCGAGCGGTCCGGAGCCAGACGAGTTAGCATCCAGCGCAAGACGGGGAAGCAGCCTGACTCAACAGAGCTGCTGCCGGACTCAACAAGCTTCTCACATCGGTGTTCATCACTGTAGGCTACAGCTATTGTCCGGGGGTCCACCCTCCCCCTCTGCTCGCCGATGTCGTGCACGCACGCGGGTGTGCACACACACACACACACACACACACCCACACACACATGAACACGCATGTAAGCACACACACGCAAGTATTTCCACAGCACTGCAGTGTCTGCTGCCTGTCAGTACCTCTATAGCAATCAATAGATTGAAGACGAGAAGGGGGTGGTGGGCGAGAGAGGGAGGGAGAGCGGGTGGGAAAGAGGGAGCGAGGGAGCACTGCCATGACCCGCAGTGTACGACGTGCAGCCGGGGTTGCGCAGTGCTCCGTACTACTTGGGCTCTTAAAGTGTACAACAGACACATGCGCCTCGCACCGAGCGTCAGCGGGATCACCTTGGGGAAACAAACACAAAGCGCGGAGCGAGGGGTCGCAACTCTGCGCTCGTCAGTTCCCCGAGGGGGGTGAGGCAGACGTATTGCGGCTAAAACTATGTATATTGCATGATCAATTCATCGTTGGAATTCTCATGAATCTGAAGATAATACTGTGCGCTCTCTCAATTTCTCTCATTCCAAGGTTTACCACTGACTTACTTCCATTACCGTTACTACTGTCTCAAACCATATGTTGTTTTTCCTTCATCTTTTTTAACCAGTGATGAGATCACTACCTCTTGACATTGATCCGGTCGAGCCACGATGCAAAGGCAAACAGCTACGGCTCCGACCTTAACGGCAGCGTTTTGGCTTTCAACCAAATAGAAAAAGGAGAAGCAGAGGATGGCAATGAGGCAATTGGCAGACTTTTTGCAAGGAATATAGGCTAAATGTGAAAGACGCTCCAGATCCCCACTCTCCGCTCCCATCTCGGAGGCGACATCGTCCGACGGATAGAGAAGTAACGATATAAAACCAGATAAATCAGATTTAAAACTCTGAGATTTTTTGCAGAAGATCTCATTGTCGATGTTGTGCGTGTTTAATATGTGATGTAATGACCCAGACAGAGCAGTTGCCACACAATTCCAACCCGCGACTCTGTGTCTGAGGGGCTTTTTGTCTGCACCCGGAAATTTTGCAGAACTTCAGGGGGAGGCTTAGCGGGGAACGTTTAACGCAAAGAAATTGATGCAAAATATTGCAAAGATGAACTGAGCTTTGCATCAATTCCTTCCGCAGCATCCCAGGATTACAGCTTGTAAAGGATCTGTCAGGGATCAATATCACAGTGGACGCCAGTCATCGTCGATTACACCCCACGCCCCCCTTCGCCAAGGCCTTGTGTCTCATTCCCCCATTTATTCTGCACGATTAAGCCCGTTTTTTAAGCGTTGGTGTCCTCATCAAACCGCGTCCTGTTTGTTTTGCACAGCCTGACTCCTCCTCCGTGGGGAATGGTGAATATCAGAGATAATTACTGGAGATAGCAGTCCTCAACCCGTCGCTCGCCGGAGCGCTTTTGTCTTCCCGTCACCGCCGCTGTCTTGCGTCGGGCGAGGGCCGCGTGATACCGTCACATCGCACGCGGACGGCGCCGTGAACGCGGCGCCCGCGCGGCGGAGGAGGCTCCCCGGCTCCTCCTCGGCCGAAACCGTTTTGCCCGTTTTGCCCGACGCTCTCGGCCCCGACACCGGACCCGGTCTTGCGTCGCTGCTGGAGCATATGCTCGCTCTCGGGGGAAGAGAGAAAAAGCCGTCTCTTCGCGGATAGCTGTGCGTGAAATAGCGTCCCCGGGTAAATCCCCATGTATTACCTCACATGTTGTTTTCAGCACTTCTCCCACCTCAAACCTTCTGGACGACGCAATCCGTACTTAGCCTCACGACAAAAACTTCAGGAGTCGTGTGTTGAGTGTGCGTGTTATTATCGCTCCTCCATCGTGTCGGTGTGCGTTACAAAAACCAAAATAAACGATAAGCGTCTCAGGGAGGGATCCTCTTGTCACCTTTTTTTCCCTGTATGTGACAACAGCCTGTGCGAGTTAACATGCACATATGTCACGGCACGTGTGTGTGTCTGTGTGTGTGTGTGTGTGTGTGTGTGTGTGTGTCTGTGTGTGTGTGTGTGTGTGTGCGCGGTGGGGTGGGGGGTGTGTGTTGCTATATGCAGAACGTGTTATTGGCTTGCCTGTGTCATCCTGTCTTCCCCCTCTCTCTCGTCCCCTCTCACTCTCTCTCTCGCTCTCTCTCTCTTTCTCTCTCTCACTCCCTCGCACTCTCAAGCTCTCACATGCCCATGCCCCCCCCCCCCCCGCCCCCCACCCCCTCCTACCCTGCAACCTGCTTTCTAATCAATAACTCATCTCTGGACGTCAATTCCCCTTCTACCCCCATAGGAAAACAAATGTCCTTCCACAGGACAAACAAAGAGAAGGCGGGGGCCAAGCGGTAGAATGATACCGTAATTGAGAAGATACTGTACAAAAACCAATGAAATATCTCAGCGCCCTGGCGTGTCCAAACAGCAGGGGGGGGGCGGCCGGATGAGAGATCCCGGAGAGCGATAGAGAGGGGGGGGGGGGGAGAGAGAGAGAGAGCAGGTGGGGGTCCAGAGGGGTGTGATTGAAAGGGTCGCAACGGGATTGATGATTAGCCCCTGTCGCCAAGGTTACACTTTACAACTGTATCAGGGCGGAAACGGGCCGGAGCAGGAAGGAGTAATGGGGGTGGCGGTGGGGGGGTGGGGGGGGTGGATCGAGATGCTGGGGTGGGGGGTGGGGGGTGACACTGACTGTTCATCACACAAGACTGAATTAAAGAAGACAGAGGCACCTTCTCCAGGCACTGACCTTCACACGGCGGACCAATGCCAGTCCCGACCTCCAGTCTCGGCCGCCGTGTCCAGAACCGCGAGCACGCGCGCCGACGCCTGCGCTAGCGACGCCGCTAATGCCTCAGACACACTAACATGCACACGCGCTCACGGTAATGCTAACCCTGAGTACCGGAGCAGAAAGCCATAAGACGGCAAATGGAAGGGAGAGGAGGAGTGACATGTGACGGCCCCCAGGAGGGAGGAGGGCTGAGCGGGAGAGAAATCACTTAGATTCCAGCCAACTGCGAGAGTTGGCCTTTTCATGAGAGGGGGAGGGAGAAAAAAGGATGAAAATTGTTTGCCGCTTATCGCCGGGACTTTCCTCCCCTGTCCTCCTCCTCCTCCTCCGAGGCTTTCTGAATTCCCCAGAAGCGATTCCCCTTTTTTTCTTCCCACGAAACAAATTGTTTAACTTTAGACAAAATGATCTCAAAAGTCAAAATTAGGACTGAGAGATGATGGGACTGTAATGTTGCTATTTACTCCGGACCTTTGACTTGGCACCCTGAGATGGACGGGTGTGTGCGAGTGTGCGTCGCACATACTCCCACTGCGATTTACAGTAAAATGGACGGGAATGGATGAATCTCTATGCAGGGATTGCCGCTCCACATCGCCGCAGCATCAACATGCAGACGTGATTTAGCCGTTTTCACAGCGCCGGCTCCACTCCTTAACCGAGCGTTCTTGCACCCCGGGTGCATGTTGTGGAAGGGGTGAAAATGAGAAATGTGGGATAGGTTTTTTTTTTTTTGCATAATCTATGCAGTGTGACCGTGTACTGCACCCGGGATGGCGTGTACGCCGAAAAGGGTGGTGAAGCATCAGCACTTTAAAGGGTGTACGCATACTGGGGGGAAAAAAAAAAAGAAAAAAGAAAGAATAGCCTTTTCCGACTTACCTCCAGCCGACCTTCAGCCAAGTACGGAGACATGAGCGGCAGCATGATTATGTTCTTTGGCGACGGCGAGAAAAAATGATCAGATCTCACACATGTGGCACCATGTTACGCTGCTTTATGCAAATGGCTACGCTGCTACGTGGTTGAGGCAAAAATGTTATGCAAACAGGGGCGCCGCAGCCTTCACCTGCGTTTCCATTGTTGTTATTATATGGACGCACAAACACACAAACACACAAGAAAATGTGTGTTTATGTGCTCACCGAGCACTTTTTAAGGGACACCATGCTAATACCGGTAGGGCCTCCCCTCACTCTCAAAACGGCCTCAGTTCTTCTTGGCATGGATTCCACAAGATTCCTTTGAGATTCTGCTCCATGTTGACATGATTGCATCAGCATTCCTGCAGATTTGTCAGCTGCACGTTCATGCTGCGAATCTCCTGTTCTCATATCTCTCACGTCCCAAAGGTGTTTACATTGGATTCAGATCGGGTGACTGGGAAGGCCACTGAAGAACACTGAACTCATTGTCATGGTCATGACACCAGTTTGAGACAACTTTTGCTTTGTGACACGGTGCACTATCACGCTGGGAGTAGCCATTAGAAGCTGGGTAATGAAGTCATATAAAGTAAAATAATGACGTGGCTATGAAGGGATGCACCTGGTCAGAAACAAACTGAGTGTGCTCAGACAAAACTCCCCGAACCATTACACCACCGCCACCAGCCTGGACTGTTGACACAAGGCAGGTTGGGTTCATGGATTCATGCTGTTGGCACCAAATTCTGACCTTTCCATCTGTGTGCCTCAGCAGAAATCAGGATACATCAGACCAGGCTACGTTTTTCCAGCCCTCAACTGTCCAGTTTTGGTTAGCCTGTACCACTGCAGCCTCAGCTTTCTGTTGATGTCAGACAGAAGTGGAACCCGACGTGGTCTTCTGCCGTTGCAGCCCTCAAGGGTCAAGGTTCGACATGTGTCGTGCATTCTGAGATGTCTTTCTGCTCACAACTGTACAGTGTGGTTATCTGAGTAACCGTAGCCTTGCTGTCAGCTCGGGCCAGTCTCGCCATTCTCCGTTGACATCTCTCGTCAACAAGGCCTTTTTCTTCCACAGCACCGCCGCTCACTGGAAGCTTTTTGTTTATCGCACCATTCTGAGTAAACTCTAGAGACTATTGTGCGTGAAAATCCCAGGAGATCAGCAGTTACAGAAATACTCAAACCAGCCCGTCTGGCTCCAACAATCATGCCAAAACACTGAGATCACATTCTTTCCCAATTCTGATGGTTGATGTGAACATTAACTGAAGCTGCTGACCTGTATCTGCATGATTTTATACATTGCACTGCTGCCACACGATTGGCTGATTTGATAATTGCTTGAATAAGTCGGTGTACAGATGTTGTCATGGTTTTGCCCTGTTTCATCACTAGTTTATTCTGTTCCTTATTTTGCGCTGTTTAGTTACAGTTCTGTCACAACTTCGGTTCGGTCACAACTGAGGTGGCCAAGTGGCATTCTGTCACTTATCCTGTTCTCCTCCTGCCATTTCAGACTCAAGTCTTTCCTAGAGTTCTGCCCCTCCCAATCGGCTTCAACCCCAGTCCGCACGGTGACATCATAGCATTGTGACAACATGTCGGTCTGGGCCTGTCTATATATACCGGTCGGTTCACTCTCACGGTGTCAGATTGTCTCGTCTCTTCCAGCTCGTTGTCCGGTGTCCTTGCCTCCTGACCGAGTTCCTGCCTTTCGGATTCTTGACACGCCCCTTCGCCGGCCCCTTTCGGATTGTTAGTTGTACGGACTGATGTCCTGGTTTTGACCCCGGCCTGTTTTTTTTCTAACAAACCATTGATCCTTGCCACCTACTCCTGAGCCTCCGTTGTGTCCTGCATTTGGGTTCACCAGACAGCACTCGTGACTCGTGTCTTGAAAGGCGTTCCTAATAAGTTCTCAGTGATTGTATACACGGACGTAGAGAGAGATTCAAGATGAAGGAGTAATGATGGACTCTTAACAGGATTACAATGATCTGATTACTGGAAACTCACACATGTTCTCCATGACAGTTTCTGGTAAAAAAAAAAAAAAAAAAAAGTACACCGGAGTCAGATCAGATTAATATGAAATTCGATTTATTTTGCGCAATTATATGAATTAATACCAGTTTTTGGGAGTTTTTTTTTTTTATTAAAAGTCCACGACTGAGAAGGAGGTTTTAATCTACAGTACAAGCCTTAAGAATAAATTGTTTTTCCAGCTAGAACTATGAATGACTTTAATAATTAAAAAAATCATGGTTTAAATGCATTGAAAATCCTTTAGAATAAAGTTCTGGGGCGTCTGTAATTGATTGCCTTTAATGTAATCTTCTATCTTTATTCTTTACTTGACACACACACACACACACACACACACACACACACACACACACACCTTTAGTCGACCCTGAACACAAGATAAGTGTTCACCGCGGGCTAAACACAACATCAGCCCACAACAACATGCACATGAACACACATACACAAAGACATCAGTGGAAGGCGGAGATCAGCCGCTCGGGTCGCAATGCAGCGAGTCCAACAGCCGAGCATCAGATCAGCATCAGCACTTTGCATCGCATGGCCGGACGCGCTCCGACACCGAGAAGCAGAACCCGAAATCAAGTGAGAGGGGACACAACAGCTATGCTTTCTAGGTAAAAGGACATTCAAATATAACACATATTCTAACACTCACAGGGACTTCATTGTTAGCGAAAACATTTAATTGTGTAGCACGTGAGTTGCTAGAACTCACGTTAAGACTGAAATGTTGGGCGCACGCGCGCGCGCACGCACGCACTCACACACAATGCACGCACAATCACAAAATAACCTTCAGAAACAAAAGTTTCCATAAGTGTCGCTTCCTCCATAGGTTACTGTTAGGTTTGTCCTAGTGGATCTTTAACGAAAATATATCACACACCGCTGTCTCACTTTGAATTGAGTGCAACGCCCCACCCCCATGTTTTTATTTCATAAAATGTCCCAGTATAGCATGTGAACAGAAGAAAAACAAAAAAACCCCAACTTGGAACAGAACCTTGAAGCAAGAAAAAAAATCGCCCTCCTCCACACAAACGCAGCAGGCGCTCCCCACCCGCTCAGACCTCTGCAGCCGGAACAGGTTAGAGCGCAAGTCTTCAGAAAACAATCGCACGGGAAACGGGTCCGCAGTCGATGTTGCAGAAAAAGAAGAAAAAGAAGTAGAAGCCCGGGAAAAAATTAAAAATTAAAAAAAATAACAGCAGATGGCGGCCATGTTTAATTGAACAGCGGGAAGAAAATATCGGAAAGCCTTGATTTGTCGATGGGTTTGCTTCTTTTTCCTTTATTCCCCGAATGAACTCATGGTGTAATGGTGGGACCAAGTGTATATTAATATATATATATATGTGTGTGTGTGTGTGTGTGTGTGTGTGTGTGTGTGTGTGTGTGTGTCTCTGCGTGTCTGTGTGGAGATGTTGGAGGGGGGGGGGGGGGGGTGGGGTGGATTCGAAGAATTAATATAGAATCACAACTTCTTGTCTCACTGCAGGTGGTAATACAACAGAGGAGGGTGGAGGCGGGAGGGAGGAATGAGGAAGAGATGGAGAGAGAGAGAGAGAGAGAGAGAGAGAGAGAGAGAGAACGGGGGCTACGGTGGGGAGGAGAGCGAGCGGGAGCGGGCACGTGCATGCTCGTGGGCGTGTGTGTGAGGAAGCGCGTGTATGTGTGTAGGTTTGTCTGTAAAAGCATCTGTGTGGATACGTGTGATGGCTCGCATTTCGACGAGAGTATGTAAGACGGTGCGGATACTTGTGTGTACGTGTGTGTGTGTGTGTGTGTGTGTGTGCGTGTGTGTGTGTGTGTGTGCGTGCGACTGTGAGAGAGCCTGTGACAGGCCATGACAGAGGCTTTAGCTGCATTTACGAGGGAGAAGGTTGAGAAAAGCGGGGAAGCAGGAGAAGTCAGCCATGCTCCGCCCCTGCCTCCGCCCGGGTCAGGGACGGAGGAGTCATTCCCCCTCCGGCGCTGGGTGACATATAAGCAGCGCAGCGGCCCCTTCCTCTTCATGTCTTCATCGCTGCCTCACGCAGACACACGGGCGTGGATACCATGTGCACTCGAGTGCACACAAGAATGCACGCTCACATGGACGAACATAAATATGCATGGATATGGCCAGTCACGCATCTCACAACACACACACACACACACACACACACACACACACACATACACACAACAATGCATTTGTGCCTGGCAATTAGTGTCAGCGCACACATGCAACATACCAACTAAATGTGCGTGCCCTTACATGCACTTCCACACACACACACACACACACACACACACACACACACACACACACACACACACACACACACACACACACACACACACACATTCCTACTTAAACATGCCAAGATGGGATCAAGAGTGACAGGATGTCTCTCAGCGTCTTCTGACAGCCATCTTTCATTGCCATCTTTCATTTCACCTCTTCTCTATTCAATCCCTCTCTGTCTTCCCTTATCTATCTCCCTCTCTGTCCCCTCTCGCTCTCCTATCTATTTCTCCATGTCTCTCGCTCTCTCTCTCTCTCTGTCTCTCTCTCTCGCTCGCCCTCTCTCTCTCTCTCTCTCTCTCTCTCTCTCTCTCTCTCTCTCTCTCTCTCTCTCTCTCTCTCTCTCTCTCTCTCTCTCTCTCTCTCTCTCTCTCTCTCTCTCTCTCTGCGTGTCATCCCTTATCACTGTATTTCCCTTGGGCTCTGATGGGGTGGGGATTCCTGCTAGGCGGAGGTGGGGTTAGGAAAGTGGAATCGGATGCTGGCACAGCATGGTGGGCATACAGGGGCCATACAGGAACATGACCATTTCAGCATATCAGAACCCGGTGTTTTGCCAGGTAGAACGCAGCCACTTGCCAATCGTTAAAAATATAGCATGGAAATGTGTCAGATATACTGTGGATGGAAATCAGAGCAGACCTAGAATAAGATATACCCAGGGCACGCCTGGTTAGATAAGTCAACACCACATGAGAACCACTTGTGTGAGAGTATGTATGAGAGCGGGGGTGGGGAGCAAAAACAAACTTCTAAATAAAAATCTCCTGAAAAACATTATTTCATATTGACAAATGTTTTTGACCACTTTGTTGTTTCCCCCTTTGAGGCTCTTTTTACGTTTAACTTGGGGGGGGTAATGTAAATCAGATTCCCGGGTTTAGCGAGGACAGTTATCTGGGTCAAGGCTGATTCCCTTTCCTTGCTCCACCTGAACCCACAGAGTCCAGGTCCCTGGCGCTGAGGTTCAGCCAGGGCCGACCTTCCCGTCCGGTTGGACCTGCAGCGTCTCGGCAGAGAGGCAGGGTTGCATCACTCCGGCCTCCCGCTAAGGGGTCCGTGACATATTGCTTCCCCATTCTCCTCGCTGCCCTTCATCCTCCATCCCGCGCAGGCACCAGACCTACATTTGCACTTCAAAAGGTTTGTAATGTAGTCTATGGCCCCCGCCCAGCTTCGAGCAAACATCAGACACAGCAGAGTGCGATTATGATGCTGAGCCAAGGTACCCATAAACAGTAAATCTAGGGGCCGGGGCTGCTTCGCTCTGCCTATTTGTGTGTGTGCCTGTAGGGGTGTGGTGGGGGGTGGAGGTTGCATTTGGAGACTTGTCTGTGAGCTTGTCCTCTGGGAGGGCTACTGCTGCTGCTGGCTCAGCACATCCTTTAATAGTTACCGATGGTTCAGGACACTGCGATACAATTCCCCCAATCCTGCGCGCTGGAGAACACGGAAGGGAGCCTTACACAGCATTCCAGGGAATGAG
Organism: Zeus faber; assembly: GCF_960531495.2. Taxonomy (NCBI): domain Eukaryota; kingdom Metazoa; phylum Chordata; class Actinopteri; order Zeiformes; family Zeidae; genus Zeus; species Zeus faber. The sequence goes on from NC_137205.1 coordinate 13,831,583, forward strand.
GCTTGTCCACAGATGTTGCTTCCAATTTCTCAACAGTGGATAAAACATCCCAGATAATCCTAGAAGGTCCCCCCGACCCCCACCCTCACCGCCTCCACACCTCCCCCCTTCCCCCGGATCCCTTCTGGAAGAGGGAAAGGGAGATGGAGAAAAAATGGAGAAAAAAATGGAAAAATCTCGTGGAAGTGAACATCAGCGAATAAGACTGCTCCCTTTCCTTGTTGCCACTTCACGATTGTGTCAGGTGAGAGTGTGTCCAATTCCGCTGCTACCGACAAACTAACCCCCAACCCTGATCTGAGATGCGCCGCCGAGCCCCTCAGCTGGGTGGGGAGGCAGTCATCGTTCATCACGTCACAGTTCACACACGCGCCCTGACATGCCTCCTCATCTCCAAATCACAAGCTCACAAGTCAGCCAAGACGGACATCTTGTGACCATTGCTCCATCGGTTACCACGGAAACAGGCCAACTGGCTAGTGTTTCTGACATTCACGAATTAGGGACACATTCATTTGAGATAAAGTCCACGCCCATAAACCGACGCAAGATGAGAGCCTGGATGTTAGCCCCTAAAGTTGACTGAAGCCCTGCCTCGATCGATGAATCAGGAAGACAGGAAGTGTGTGTGTGTGTGTGTGTGTGTGTGTGTGTGTGTGTGTGTGTGTGTGTGGTTGTAAATGCATGCATGTGTGCACCATGGTTTGCGTATGTGTACACGAGTGAGACACTATAAATGAGTCTATATGTGTTTCTAGGGCTGCGTATCTGCGCATATACAGTATGTGTGTGTGTGGACGAGTACGTGTGTATCTATGTGTGATGTCGGTGGGATAGAGAGGTTGTCGGTGTGTCTGTGTGTGTGCGTGTGTGTGTGTGTGGGGGATGCATGTCTGTGTCTATGTGGGCATGTTTGATAAGTAGCTTTAGGACAAGCTCTTCACACTGATGACGCAGAAAAATGTCCATGTGAATCTCGTCTTGACTGCAGCAAAGAGCATTGCAGTGACAAAATGCCATAAAAAAGAAACATTCTTCCATGACCCGTCTCGCAAACAGAAAGGATGGGGAATTATCTGAAAACTGGTGGCATCCAGATCTAAATCGGGCTCGTGCAGGACAAAGTGTAGCCTGCCAAAAGTTGCACAGCGGTTTGTGCTGCATCGAGGATGCTACACTGCAGCTTTACGTGGCCGTTCAGCACCATGGACAGTTCCCCCTCCGTGACAGAGAGCAGCAACACAAAGCATTTAGCAGCTTCTTTACTCATTAAAAGGTGCCTCTGGAGAATGTAAGTATGTAGAATATGCCTGCATTTTGAAATACATAGAACACTATTTCCACCTCCAGATGAGTTATGCCCCCCCCCCCCCGTTTCAATAATATAATGACCTCGACAACTACATAACTCATGACTAGAGCCCTTCACCGGGATGCTGATGTACGACGGGTGGTGTGCAGTGATGTGCATTATTCCTTAGATCCTGTTTAGCCGGCATTGTTTGATTGACGGACTGATTTTCTTTTATGTTTGATGGACACAGAGACGGCTCTACTAACCCTGGCTTCCTCCCTCCTCACTCTGCTCCAGCATGACAGCACAGTCGACCCCTGGAACGCCAGATGCCAACGATGTTATTCTCGTCCTGACCCCACCTCCATTTGTCTTCAATTGACTTTACCCACATGTTTTGTGCGCAGGATTAAGGGAGTGGGATGGCCTGACAGCAGCCTGGATGGAGACAGACACAGTGGCACACAAAAAGCCCCGCTAGCCTTTACTACAGCCAGCCGTCAGGACCATGCAAGGAGGCAAGCTGCTAAGTTTGGCTCCGGATTTGGGGAGTGTCTGTTGAGCCACATGAAAAACAATAATGCGTATAATGTATAAATTACAGCTCCTTCATGCTTTTGGCCTTGACGACAGGGAGAAAATTAGTGCTGCCGCCCAAGCGCATGCATCATTGACACCATGCGTATCAATAATGCATTACGCTCCACTGTCGGTTCACTGCTATTTTTAAATGGTTGGGTGACAGAAATGAAGCTGAGTAGTGGGATGGCACAGGTTGCCGTGCTCAGGCTAGCGCGTGTTAACATCCTCCCCGGGGGGGCGGTGTCGATGGCCTCTGAAACCACTGGCCCTGGCAAGCCCGCCTAAACTGGGCTCCAAAAGACACTACACACATGCACACACTCACACACTACCTGTGATTGAAGTATCACATACGGTCTCATTAGAGAGCAGTGTCAAATTATTTTATGTGCTCCATCAACATAAATACCCAAAGTCATCGCGCTCTCAGGGCTATCGACCATACACACAGCCATCGCTCAACAGGTGTTAAGTCATCATGTATCTGCATGTCCTCGGGCCAATACAGATAGAGGGATGCTTGAGCAACATTGAGGAACATTAAGAAACATAAGAACAAATAACTGCCCGCCTTAAAAAATAATCAGCACAACATGTAATTAAATACACAGCAGCAGAGTGAAACAATTAAGACAAAGGCCACAGGACTCCATTAGCGGTAAAATAACCTTGATGGGAAAAAAAAAAACCTTGGAAAACAATAACAGAGATGAACAAAACTGTCCCCAAAGCCGGCCCCTCAACTTTTACACGCACTTTGGCGGCAGTTTACTTTCGAGCGGGGACACGGAGCGGGGAGGCCGGCCGTGATCAAACTGACCTTTCATCATTCAGGTTTATTCTTTAAATATGCGGAGAGAGGCATTCACTTAGGTAGAAAAAAAAATACTGTTTTTTGTGTCAGGCAGAGGATCATAGAGTAGCCTGAAGCAAGGGGGAGACAGGCAGAGCTGCTTTAAACCAGGGATTTAAAATGGAGGTCTCATTGCCCCTCCTCTCTATCTCTTTCTCTCTCCCTTCATCCCCAACCCATCCGGCGTGAGCTCACCTGAACGTGCATTACATACACGTGCATACGCACGCACGCACACGGGCAATGGAAAAGGTCTTAAATCTTTTGCGATGAACAAAGCACTGACTTAAACGTCCTGATTTCTCCGCTTCTTGTAACGACCATGCACACATCAGCACGTGCACACGACAGCACGCACACACGCACGCACGCGCGCGCACCCACGCACGCACGCACGCACGCACGCACACACACACACACACACACACACACACACACACACACACACACACACACAGAGATAAACACACACACACACACAAATGCACAAAACATTACTGTTGTTTTTCACCTATTCCCCGAATGGGTGAAGGAGTGGGTCCCCTCCTGCATGGTAAACACAGCATTTCCATTAGAGTGTTGGGAGTGTGCATGTTGCTCTGTGACTCAGTCACTGCAGCAGCCCGTCTCTCTGGCACCGCTGCTCTCTTTGCTGCTGCACCTCCTCAACGCGGCCTTTGCTTCGTAGCTCTTCACACACTGGGAGCTATAGGGACGACTGCCACAGTAACGCTAACGATAACACTAACGCTTTTCAGAGACAACAGATGACCACGGAGAACAGGCAAGCCCCCCATACATTACTTCTGGTATCGCAGGGAAATTGCTTTAGTAACAGCTCTTGCTCGACGCCACTGATCTATACACAACCGATGATGAAACACACACACATTCCTGTGCCACTGCGCACACACACACACACACACACACACACACACACACACACACGCACACACTGATACAGTTGCACGAGCACGCACGGTCGCACAAACAGACGTACATAACATAAATACCCTCAAGCCTGTTCACATGACAACTTCTCCATTACTTGTGCACACAGACGGGCAGAGGAATATGGAAATGACTGGAGGAGAATATGGATCCCATGTGCGGAGAGAAGAATATGTTAATAAGTGGTGCAACGCGTGAGTGTTGATCACAAGTGCGGAGTATATAAATGTGATTTGGCTGCGGTGTAGGGGCCATGTCCATTACACATGTAGGGGATAGTGGCATGTAAATGACATGATTATGCGACAGAGATTCCGGGCTGTGAGAAACAGAGTTGATGGTATGAACAAATTGAAAGCATTAGTTAGGGAACATTATGGCAAGAATTACCGGTGCGGACAAGACGGAAAGGGGAAAATCTTTAGGATAAGCTATGTATGCATGCAAATGGAATGGTGTGTCGCCTGTTAGCGCTATTTGAATTCCAACCTCATAACAAGACCCTGTGATGAGGGCTGCTGCAGCGACAATAGTTGCCAGGGTAACCTGCCAGCAGCAACCTGCAGAGGTATTATGTGAGGACATGGGCACAATCTGAGAGGTGATTTACTGCCACTGGAGGAGCGCTGGCCGCCGTGTAGAGATACGGCATCCTATAGAGATGTGACTGACAGGGGTCATCGACCACCGTACACGGTTCTAGCTGTGACGCTGCTCGCCGCATTAGTGTGAGGCCGGGTAGCCATGGCAATGAGGGGTTGTTGACATAGCGCAGTCGCACTTCGAGGGCTGATAGCGATGACATTCTGGAAAGCACAGAGCGGGCGCAAGTAAGCTTGTAAACCAAAGAAAAAGCGATTCCTGCTCCCATCGTGTACCAGAGACCAAGACGCTGACCATCTCACATGAGCCACGCTTCACCTCGAAGCAAAGCCGACGGGTACAAACAAGTTGTATTTCAAATAAAGTCGATTTGGACGACAACAACAAAAAAAAGCCACTGAGGTTCACAGACTGCGACTGCCATTTTATGTGCCACGTTTTTTTTAATTTTCAAAGTGACTTCTACTAACAGAACATCTCTCATAATTATAACCAGTGTAATTAGCTAATTATAATAACAATAACAATATTACAATAAAGAGAACACTTGATTAAAAAAACAAAAAACAAAACAAATAATAAACAAACTAGATAAAACCTGAAAATGAAAAACACTTATTGTAATAGTTTTTGTCTTTAAAAGAGATCTTAAGAGATAAGGTTCTATATTTTTTTATTTAATTGTCATTTTTCTTTAGAAAAATCTCTCATCACTCATTGCCGTGTAGTGTCATCTCGATCAGTCTTTCCGGCTTGGCTTACCTTAGAAACGCCGGTGCCCGTCGTCCGTTTGTTCCCTGCTGCCGTGATTTCCATTCACACATAACACTGAGATTCAACTCTGAAATAATCCTCTGCGAAAAGGAGCAGGAGTCTGGTGTCCCCCGTCCGCAGGTTCGAGTCCTGTCTTTTAAAACACGAGTTGTCCTGCCTGTGACGGGTGGGACGTCCTGATCGCCAGAGGGATCAGGACCAAAGTGTGTGTGTGTGTGTGTGTGTGTGTATGTGTGTGTTGGGGGGTTGTTTTTGAGAGAGTCCCGATATGTCCCTTGGATGCACAGAGTTCAAATGGTTTGCACACGGAGAACGTCCTGGCGGCGTCCATGTCGCAGGACTGTGGCGATAAATCGCACGCACGTACGCATGTACGCACGCACGCACCACACACACACACACACACACACACACACACACACACACACACACACACACACACACACACACACACACACACACACACACACACACACACACACACACACACACACACAAAACACACAGCGGCCCACGTGTCGCCAAGTGTGTTTGCTGTCGCAATGTTAATCAAAAACAACTTCACTTTCATATACAAATGGAAAAGACGCACTTCTCAGCTATTTGTATATACTAGTAGTAATAATGATAGTCACACTAATGATAATAATGATAACATAAGGTAATCCCCTAATTATATTTGTCACCGTCATGATATATATATATATATATATATATATATATATTACATTATGTTGAAAACACTGATTGTTGAGCAAATATTGAATATTATCCTCATATTATAAATATTGAATATTATCCATGCTGAACTATCAGTGTTTCAGGAAAAGGTAACTATTGTATTATAATATAATTTTGTTATTCATTTACCGCCCGTTTTATTACTCCGAAACAAATTGAGCTGAGACAATGTTATCATTATTATCATCATCATCGCCATCATTATTCTCAGTACTATAGCCGTGTTGTATATCAAATGGTGAAGAACAATAATCATATTTTTTTATATTTTTTCGCAGTATAGCATCGAGATCACCCTTCTCCAACGACCCTGTTTTAATTAAATGAGACAGGAGAGGGAACACTGTGTGGCTACAAAAAAAAGTCGAGACCAAAATAAATCCACTCAACACTCCGTAAAGGCTGCCCTCCCCGCCGCGTCCTTCCACAGCACAGTGAGAGAGGCCATCTTGTTTGGAGCTGTGGAACGTCTTCTGAGGATGACCACTACCACAGCCGCTTGTCCGCCGTCTCAGAGAGAGTTGTTTCTGGTTCTCCGGTTAGAAGCGCAATAAAGATTCTTTATAATTTATTTCTTTGAATGAAAATATATTTATATATAATATGTACTTTCAGTTTTTTTTTTTGTGATATCGCTCCTCATTCCTCTTGTTCCTTCTTCTCCTCCCATTCTAATTCAACGCAACGTGTCTCTCCCGTTCCTCTGACAGTTGCCAGGTGGGTGTGAAAGGGCCGAAGGTGTGAGTGTTGTCAGACTGCACTTGAGTTGAAAAACTCAACTCTTCCCTCCCGACTTAGGAGCGTCTGTCCGTCTGGTACCTGCATACCTGGACTCTCTACTCCTGCTATCACATCCAGTTCGCCGCGTTCTAACACTTCACCACTTATCACTTCTGGGAGGCCTGGGACTACTCCTGAAAAGACCCCATCTCCCCGACCAAACACCCTGTATGGTATTCAGTGTTTCTGCTGAAAAACCAACCTGACAACAACAGTGTCCAAAGGTGTCGGGTCCTCAGATTGTATATATATTTACACAGGTGGATCTGATTGTGTCTGGTAATAAAGGAGGTGATCTGTGTAAACCCGGTGGAGTTCATTGCATGTGCGCGTTGTTTATAACTCGCTCTTTTAATTGGTGTATACTGGTAAACAAAAATCTAAATTGGCAGGGCTTGTACTTTGGCACATATCTGAATAGGTTTGACATGTAAATGTCAATGCATTTTGATAATTTTTCTCTGTATTTGGCTGTGTCATTGTTTACGTGCATGTCTATATTGAAGTGCCTGGGCAGATGCTATTGACAGGTCTCGCGGGTCAGGTGGAAAAATTTGGCCTCACTCTCTGTATCTGCTGCTCTACATTGACAGATTGACAAATGACTTATTTTCTGGAGTATATCCACGTGGACGTGTAGGCTACAATCAATCTTACACACTCTCTCGTATACTATCACTATATCTATCTCACTGTGCTCTCTAACACACTCTCTCTCTCCTTCTCTCAGATTTGAGTCTCTTGGACGTTTTCCTTGGAGCTACTCTTAAAGAGCAATGGCTCATTCTGACCTTTCCCCATGAGGCCTTTAAGAGAACTGTGGAGGCCCAACTGTGGCAGGGGCACAGGGGAGGGCAGAGAGCCCCCGGTCGGTGTCCCCCCGCTGGTGATATTGGGACCCTGAGAGCAAGAGCCTACCGCCTTTCCAGAGCAAGGGGAGGAATTTTTGTTGTTGTTGAGGCCCATGCCAGAGCCCGTACCCATTCCTAGGCCAATCATGTTGTTGTTGAAGTGATGGGTTTTGTAGTAGTGGTTGAGGTGCTCCGATCGGGCCAGGTTGGGCAGGTTGACGATCTCCGGGTGATGCATCCTCAGGCTCTGGCCTCCACCTAGCCCCCCGCCTGCACTCTGCGTCACGGTGGACCCCCCTGAGAGGCCGCCGCTCCGCCCGCTGGACCCGGCCCCGAGCTCGTCCTCCACGTTGACGATCTCGATAGCGCGGGCAGGGCCGTGGTGCTTGTGCAGCTGGTGCTGCTTCCTCAGCTTGTAGAACACCACCAGCATCACGGCTGCCATGAATGTTATCGCTACGAAGCAGCCGATGATGATCTTGGTGGTCTTCATCACGTCGTCCAGGCCCGAGAAGCCCGGCTCAGTGATGGGCACAGTGAAGGTGGGGCGGGTGGCCCGGGGAGAGGATGAGGACCAGCCGGCCGACAGCGAGGAGGCCGTCGTAGGGACTCTGTCAGGCCACAGGTGTCCAGAGGGAGTGGGGCCCGGGTGAACACGGATGAAGGTCTCATTGATGGCAATCAGGGCGGAGTCTTCCTCCCCGGTGGACTCCACTGTCTCCACTGTGACAGTGGTAAAGTAGGTGTAGTTGACACTGACATCAGCGGCAGTGACATTAAGCACAGCAGTCGCAGTTGTGTTGCCGGCAGAGTTGGTGACCATGCAGGTGTACTGGCCCGTGTCTCGCAAGGTGACATTTGTGAAGTTGAGTGTGCCATCGTGCAGGACAGAGATGCGGACCCGGTAAGAGCCATGGGTCATCAAGGTGCCGTTAGGTGTGATCCAGTTAACAGAAGTCATGGAGGTCCCGGTGCGACACTTCAGCTCTGCAGCCATGCCCTCAGTCACATTGAGGTCAGTCGGTGGTTCCACAATCACAGGGGCGTAGCAGGTAAAGTGGCTCTGGTCAAGCTCTCCAATGTACCTGCCCTTCAAGCCGGGTGGAGCATGGCAACGGGCGCAGCACGTGGTGTTGCTGGGAACTGTCTCTTTCAACCACCAGCTTAGCCACAGCACATCACAGTTGCACACCCAGGGGTTGTGGTTAAGATGCACTCTCTCCAGCTGGTGGAGCGGTGTGAAGAGGTCATGGGGCAGCGAGTGCAGCGAGTTATGGGACAGATTTAGCTCTTCCAGGTTTTTGAGGTCATCGAAGGCGTTGCGCTCGATGACCGACACCTGCGAGTGCATGAGCCACAGCTTGCGTAGTGACACGAGGCCCTGGAAGGAGCCGGGTCGGATGATCTCCAGACGGTTCCCCGAAAGCTCCAGCTCCTCCAGACGCACCAGAGCCGTGAGCTTGGGAATGTCCTTCAGTCCGCACATGCCCATGTTCAGGTACCGCAGGTTGACGAGGCCCACGAAGGCGGCATCGGAGATAAAATCCAGCTTCTTGAGCTCGCCCAGGTCCAGGCGTCGGAGGGAGGGCACGCGGTGGAAGGCGTAAGCGGGCAGCGTCTCGATGGGGTTGTTCCGCAGCCACAGCTCCCGTAGCTTGCTGAGGTACTCGAAGGCATGGGAGGGCACCAGGGTGAGGCGGTTGTCGAACAGCTCCAGCGTGTTGAGGTTGGGAAGCCCATTGAACGCTCCAACCTCGATCTGACGGATGTGATTCTTGGAGAGCTGCAGGATCTCGAGGTGCCTCAAGTGCTTGAAGGTGTCCGACTTGATAGTCTAGGTGGGAGAACAGGGTACAATTAGTGAGTGATTGGAGACTGAACTGACTCTGTTTAAAGACGACACCGCCAACAGGAAAATATCCTACAATATTTATTTATCCCTTTCGCCCAATCTGATATCATCATTTAAAACTGAATCAATATGACGCTGTATGGATAAAATCAGTATCCTCATAGATGCCTCTCTCTGCGAAAGCAGCGAACATTTCCGATTCCGGGGGGGTGAGATGTTTCTGGACCAGAGATCCAGGAGCGGTGGTTCAAATGAAGCTCATTTGGCCAGAAGTCAAATGCGCACAGCAAGTGAGCACAACTAAAAGCCCCTTAAATCTCTGACTGTGCGAGATATGTGGCCAAAGCCCACTGCAAGGCACGGAGAAGCCCCTGGAGTCAGGCCATCGCCTTTTCTGTATGTAGAGCAAGTGAAGTGCAAGTGGGGGGGCGTTGAAAACACAGGGTTTGTGTGTGTGTGTGTGTGTGTGTGTGTGTGTGTGTGTGTGTGTGTGCGTGTGTTGGAGGGGTGGGGGTTGGGGGGGGGGGGTGATCTATCAAGGCTTTGCTCTTATGGTACTCATTGGAGGAAAAAAAATAAAAATAAGCCAGAGAATCTAGGATGCCTTCAGGTGTTAAAACATTTTTAGATTTTTAATCATTTCAAGTGGTGCTTCGGGACACAACAAACCAAATCGGAATTTGCAGGCGGGAAGGGGGAAGCGTGGTAAATGTTTTTTTTATTTTTATTTATTTTATTTATGTTTTGGGTTTTTTTTTCCCTTCTTGGGGTTAGGGATCTTCTCAACAAGTCAGTTGACTCCAGCTCCCTTAAAATCACATCTGGCTCTATTTTAAAGGGGTTGGAATTATATTACACAAAAAAAGTTAGACATGGTAGGAGATGTACTGAAAGAGTATTTTGTCATTTGCATGTGTGTGTGTGTGTGTGTGTGTGCGCGCGCGCGCGCATTGTGTGTGCGTGGGCAGTGAAATACTGAATTTCAATTGTTTTCCAATTGCAAACATTTTTTTGACCTAAATTACCTACATTTTTGGCAACGATTGTAAACCAACCCACTCAAGATTCATGAGCATTCTACTGAGAATCTGCGGTCCACTCGTTCTGCCAAGTCACAAACACTTAACTGGTAAAGTGAGACAGGAAAGAGATGAATACACAACGTTTTGATAATCAAAGGCTTTGTTCTCCATCGTTCTGTAGATAATTAGATGCTACTGCCATCTTATTTCATCCTTTATTATCCTGTTTTTTTAAAGGGCCCCCTATTAGTTAACCTGCATGCAACAGGTTGATCTGCACATCCACAAATGGCAGCTCAATGGATGGACACACACAAAAGCACACACTTGAGCATGCACGCGCACGCGCACGCGCACGCGCACACAGACACACACACACACAGACACACACACACACACACACACACACACACACACACACACACACACACACACACACACACACACACACACACACACACACACACACACACACACACACACACACAACAGCGAGGTCGACACTCACCTGTATGGAGTTCTCCTGCAGGTTGAGGTATCGTGTGTTGACCGAGATGCTGTCGGGCACCTCATCCAGGCTCTGTCTGGTGCAGATTACCCGGCTGGCCTGGTTGGAGCAGGTGCAGTGGGCGGGGCAGGAGGAGGCGGCGGCCCCGGCGAGCTGCGGCCCCGGGGGGAGGAGCCTTAGTAGCAGCTGGGCCAGCAGGAGGAGGAGGGGGGGAGGGCAGGGAAGGCAGGTCACCGTGCTGATGCGCATGGCAACAGGAACATGACCCTGCTCGTTTTCCAAAGGTGTAGGTGAGTTCGCTCCACGCTGGGTCCGTGGCTCCGCTGCCGTGGGTGGGGGTGGGGGGCGGGGCTTGTTTTGCGTCGGTCCTCGAGCGGCAATTTGTTTCCCCTAATTCCACATCCTCGGAGATGCTTTGTCCACCCGTCAATCTATGTTTTTTGTCTTGTTTTTTTTTCCGGCATCGAGACGCGTAGTTAAACAGATGTTATTCCGCCACTTTTTTCTCGTTGTCTGGGGACTTGAGTGTAACATTTGAGAAGTGAGAAGCATCGAGGAGTTACTGTGAAAAACAAAAAAGAGCAGAGGGAGAGAGAGAGAGAGAGAGAGAGAGAAAATATTAAAAAACAGTATACACACTGTTTCCACCAAGAGAGTATGAATAGAACAAATAGCAGCTAAACATCTACAGTAGAACACATCATGGGGGGATTGTCAGAATGTCTTTGAGAGGCGGTTCTATTTGTGTCACCGCTCAAACCAATTCCGATACAATCTCCGAGTAGACGAGTTGTCAGAAATCAAAAAAACCTTGCGCACCCAAGGCGGGCGGAGGCGGAATCCTTTTAATTAACGGATCGAGGTGCCGGCGCTAAACTACAGACCAGGAAGCCAAAGTGTGCACCGTGACGGTATCTGCAGCTGCTGTTATGTCAGCGGCAAATGAGCGCCGGCCTCTTTTTAAAGCAGCCAAGTGATCGCTGGCAAGGAAAAGCAGCGCTGAAGGTCCTAACTAACAATGTTTGAAACAATGTTCTTCTTCTCCAAGAGGCGGGTGTGTGTGTGTGTGTGTGTGTGTGTGTGTGTGTGTGTGTGTGTGTGTGTGTGTGTGTGTGTGTGTGTGTGTGTGTGTGTGTGTGTGTTTGTCGGGAGGAGGCTGGCACCGCTCATTGTATTTCCATACTGGCATAATTATTTCATGCTTTAGGGTCAGGAGAGCGGCGGCGGAGGACAGTGGCAGTCTGCGCCAGCGCTAATAGACGGCCGGCTTCAAATCAGACTCGGGCAAACACGGGCGACGCGGAGCGCCTCCCCTCGCCTCAGCGGGCCGTTTGGACCCAAATGACCTTAGATAAGGTCGTCTAGCAATCTAGAGATGGATATTAATGATGGCCGTCGTAATGACGGAACTCTGACACACCGCTCATTTGACATGGCGAGCATTCTCACTTGGCACGGTGTGGAGAGAGGTGGCGGCGGCGGTGGTGGGGGGTCATGAGAGAGAGAGAGAGAGAGAGATTATTAATCTGATAGATGACTGTATGGCTGCAGGCGGAGAAGGGAATTATCAACACTACAGTAATAGATGAATACTGAACAGCTGCAGAGAGGTGGCCAGAGAGAGAGAGAGAGAGAGAGAGAGAAGGAGAGAGAGAGAGAGAGAGAGAGAGAGGGTGATGAAGTAGACAAAGAAGTAGATAGATAGAGAGAAGGTTGAGAAGAAAGTGGTGATGAGGGATAAAGACCCGGAGAGTGGTATAAATAGTTGGAAGAGGAACAGAGCCGCGTAGTAAACGAAAACAGAAAAAGAAAAAAAAAATAGAAGGGAGGGGGCGGGGGGAAGGCACATTAATATTAATAATGGCTCAGAGATAGAGGGAGGGAGAGAGAAGGAGGGGGAAAGACTCAATAGAGATGCATATAAAAGAGACAGAGACGGAGGGAGGGAATCGGCAACACGGAGACGCATATAAAACAGAGAGGAGCGGAGGGAGAGCGAGGCCAAAGACAATAAGGGGAAATGAATATGAAACAGGTGGAGCTCGCCGTATACAGTAGAGAGAGAGCGAGGAGCGACTTTGAAAGGAAGAGTGTGTGTGTGTGTGTGTGTGTGTGTGTGTGTACGAGTGCGCGTGTGTGATTTACTAGGGGTGGGTGGGCACGGGTTGATCAATAAAGTGAACGCAGGGTGTGATGACATTAGACGCACAGACAAGGACACGGTGATTAATCATATCAGCGGCACCATCTCCGGTCCGGAGAGCGAGACGCTGGCCACCGCCAAACTGGCAACCCGGCAGAAACAAAAAACAAAACCTTCTCTTTCTCTCTCTCTCTCTCTGTCTCTCTCTCTCTCTCTCGGCCACCGCCGCAGTGGCTTCCTGCCCTTCCCCCCCTCTCCCCACGCCCCCCCCTCCCAACCCCCACCCCATGCTCCAGTGCTCCGCCAAGAAGCCGCGGCACTAACCACCATATAAAATTAAAAAAAACATTTAAAAAGGTGCTCGGGAGTTATTTTTGGAAAGGGCCACACCTTTTTATTTAAATTTCTAACAGCCAGTGCAAAGAAGAAAAAAAAAAAAAAAAAAAAGGCTTGCCAGAGCTATTTCGGGGTAGACGCATAGACGTGAGTGAGGTGGATCGGTGGTGACGGGAGCAGGGGGGTTAAGATGGAGGCGGCGGCGCTGGGATGAGGGCGACTTCCTCACGTCCTAACCCCCCACGGGCGCGGCGGGCGGCTCGCGGCGTCCTCCGCTCCGCTGATGCACTCGCTCGCCCGCCTCCCCCTCTCTCTTTCACTCTCTTTCCTCCTGTGTGTGTGTGTTTTTTTTTTTTTTTCGCAGTCCCTCTTGGCTGTATCGCTTAATTAGCTCCATATAGATTTTTTAAAGTGAGAATGCTATTTTGTTTCTCTGCTCACTCTTCTCCTCTGGCCTCTGCTAGTGTTCACCACAAAATGCTTCTTAAGCTCTTCCTCTCTCTCTCCCTCGCTCCCTCTCACCCCCGGGCCTCCATTTTCCCTCCTTTTCTCTGTGTTATGTCCGTTGGCAGGGTGAACGTGCGCTATTACCCCTCTCTTTGATGGCAGTTTAACCTGGCACACTGACACATATTAACCTTTAACCCCCTCTCCATCCCTCCCTCTCTCCCCCACCATCCCCACCTCCACAAAAAAGGACACTGCAGCCTCATTCGTCTCTCGCGCACGCTCTCTCTCTCTCTCTCTTCCTCCTTCTGTCGCTTTCTCCCCCCTGCATTTAAATCTTATTCAACAGAGTTGCCATGGTTACCTATTCACCACAGTCTCCGGCTCACTCACTCACTCACTCACTTACTCACTCACTCTCGCTGATGGACTTTCTCTTTCCAGCTGTATTCCACCATTTTCGCATCCTGCGTCCTCCCCCTCCCTCATCACCGCCCTGACACACCCGAAAACGAATGGCACAGACGCGTGCGCGGATGGCTTCAACACTCCAACGGCCAAGTTTGATGGGAAACCGCCGAGTGGACAAATGTTTTTTTGTTTTCCCCCGGAAAGTTATCTATGCAGAAGAAGTCGGTCACCCACACCCGGTGCTCATCAGCGGGGGCTTTGCTGACACTGGATGCAGCAGATGGTTAAAGGGATACCCCGCTTTGTTTGGGAAATTTGTCATGTGTCAAAATTGATTTGTCAAAAAAGTGACTGTGTTTTAAACAACTAAGATCTTGTTTTTATTAGAGCTGCCAAAGTTAACGCAATAATAACGCGTTAATGCAAATTTGTTTGAACACCACTCCTTTTTTTGACGCATCAACGCATGTTTTCTGACGACCGTAGGACTTCTTTTCGGGGGGGAGGTCCTTGGCACAAAATCCCCGCTGTCTGATCTGTTTGTGGGCGTGTGTGTAATTTACAATCGCGTCAAGCCTGTAGTTGCCGTGGCAAAGTGACATATGAGGGAGTGCTGGGGGGGTTATATTGGTTATATGATTAGTTATATTGATTAGTTTGCGTACCGCATCGACACAGACACGTCTCACTGATATGACATGACATGACAATGCAACATACTTACTCTCTGTCTTTCTCACACACCCACTCGTGGCATGGTAGCAGACGCCGAATATTGTGATAATCCATGGATGGTGCCATAATGGAAGTTTTTCATCAGCACAATTTAAAAAGTGAGAAATAAAAGACTGTGCTTTTCTTATGTGCGCCGTGATTGGCTCAGAGACAGAGAAGGCGGGACATCCGGTGTCGCACTCTCTATGTCCTCACTCGCCATTGGTTAAACAGTACTAAAGTACCTTTCAAGGGTTTCTGGAAAATATTTGTCATTGTTTTGGGTTGTTAATTGATTTCCAATAAATATACATTTGCATAAAGCCAGCATATTTTTCCACTCCCATGTTGATACAGCAAGAGTATAAAACGCTCCCTTCAAGGTACATTTTGAACAGATAAAAAACTGTGCG
Source organism: Zeus faber (assembly GCF_960531495.2). Lineage (NCBI taxonomy): Eukaryota > Metazoa > Chordata > Actinopteri > Zeiformes > Zeidae > Zeus > Zeus faber. Next base: position 13,846,858 of record NC_137205.1, read on the forward strand.
ATTCATTTGCGCTTAACTGAGATTAACTATTTGAATTGATTGACAGCCACAGTTTTTATGTTTTAGGATGCAAGACGTATCACTTCGATAGCTCCGCTTTTGAGATGCTGGAAGCTATATTTGCTGAGTTTCACAGGCAGCAGCTGCTTCCCTCTGCAGCCATGCATTGAGCTAACACAGTTAGCATGCAGCCCGTAACTATCTCTGTTCTGGACACACATGAAATGAAATTGGTGTCGACCTTCTCACCCAAATCTGGGATAAGATCGACAAAAGGGGAATTTCCCCAGAAAACTGGAGAATCCCTGAAACAATGGTGGTTACATACGTTTCTGACATTGGGGTACAGTGCATAGTAGGAGTGTACTTCTTCCCTATAGTGCCCGCTCTCCCCGTCGGCTTGGAGCTGGGAGCAGGTCCATCAATAATGACTCGGCACACACTCCAAGATGGCCGCGCACGCTACCGCAAGGAAGAGCTCATCATGGCTGTTGTGTGCAGGAGGAATAAATCCCTGAGCCACGCCGAGTCGGGCTGCACTTCCAAGGAACTGAGACTTGAAAACAGGTCCGCTCTCCCGCACTCCAAATATATTGATTTTACACCAAATCGTGACTTAAGGTTATAGGTACCGGGTATTGTTCAATACCAGTATACAGGCACCTTGTACACCTGAACACCTCGACTTTGATACTGGTACCTATTCTACCAATTTGCCATTTTTTTTTTGCCTTGAATAAAAATGACTCTGCCGAGCTTAAAAATAATCCCATGCCACTTTTAGTTTAATTTTTAACTCAGCGACGCTGAAGAGTCTCGGGGGAGTCTCGATAAGCGTCGGTCTAGACGCGTGTCGCCTCCCCGAGGACTTGGTCTTGACTTGGGGAGCCTTAAACGTAACGCCCCATATTAATTACATCCTATGCAGGTGGCTGATGATGGAAATGAACCAACAGGAAAAAAAAAAAAAAAATGTCAGTACCGACTTGGGGCTGGTGCAGGTGGAAGGTGGAGGTGGCGTTTGCCTGGAAGTGCAGTTGAACCCCATATTCGAGTCGGCCGGTGACTCTCCTGCTCCAGTGTGTAAGCTGAGGGCGAGGAGGGGATGTCTTCAACACAAATCCACACCGACCCACTCCTGGCACCTCCAGGCGTTGCCAGCGGGGCGAAAGCCTCCTCACTGTGCTAAGTCCTTTGGTTAAAAGAAGAAATCGCACCACTCTCCAACTGGTTTTATTCAGCCTCATTTAGCCGACGCGTGGGGGAAATCCACGATGTTAAAACAACACGATAGAGCGGACGGATCCTCTGGTTGGACAGATATGAAACCTGGGACACTTTTGCCAAACAATCGTCGTCACATATTACGGACTTCGGTTTAAAGGCAAACAGGTGGAAACCGGGATGTAATAATGAAGTCAAATCCAACCATTAGATCTATCACTTTCCCAGATGTTAATTTCCTCTAAGAAATCCCCTTCCGGGCTGGGCCTTAGGCTACACCGCCATGAAGATGAGCTCTGTGCAGCACGCAGCGCGGCAAGGAGCTGACTAATTTAGGACAGATAAAGCGGCACTAATATGGCGAGGCTGGCTGTCACCTGGTTACAGTGAAACATCAACTGTGTTTGTTGGTCTGCAATCCTTCACTTGTTCCAAACGGGGAAAAAATGTCAACTATCAACCCTCAAGCCCCCGCCCCGCCATATGTTACAAATACAGCAAAACGCACTGTACTGTAATCAACACCATTGAAGAAAAGTTCACAATAATCCCCCCACCCAATTATAATTCCGTCCGGACCTCTGTAACGTAAATAATTTTACGTTTGAACTCAATCTGCTCGACAAGCCTCGCTCCTGTCTTCCCATCGGAGCCTCCCGCTCTTCACCGGCCCCTTTAAAAGCATCGAAATCATATGAATGAACGGCAGGCCGATGTGACTTGGGGACAAAAGACCAGGACCTTTTACACCCCCCCCCCCCCCCCCCCCCCGCCCCCTGATTTTAATTAGAAAACCCTCTCAAAAAAAATGGTAATAAAAGGGAGCTTTATTCTCTTTAGAGGAAGGAGAGTCTCAACAGTTTTTTGTGGGGGAGGGCGGGTGTGGATGGGGGGGTGGGGGGTGCTTTTAAATGGAAACAACACCGGGGAGATACCCGCCTGGTTGTTATGCGAGGCGGAGGAGAGGAAGAGGAACCCCGTCCCCTTGCCCTCCCCCACTCCCTCCCCTGCACCCTCCCAGAATGACTCCCCTCCCTCCCGTCCTCCCTCCCTCCCACCACCACAGCAGCGAGGCTGGACAAGCCCTGGCCTTGTAAGTGAATGAAGACCTGACGTCACATGCCCACACACTCAGACAGACAGAGATATATACGCACGCACGCAGACACACACACACACACAAGCACACACACACACACACACACACACACAATGCACAAGCTGTAAGCGGTGTGACTAAGAGCATACTACTTTCCTTTGTGCTGCCTCCGTAAAACCTGACTTATGTCTGAATACTGCGGCAAGTGGGGGCAGGTTATTGAAATATTGAGCACAAGGTTTGAGACAAAACGTCAGTACAAGTGAATCAATGACGATTACTGGAGGGGGGCGCGTGCGTGCGTGTGTGCGTGTGTGTGCCTGTGTGTGTGTGCGTGTGTGTGTGTGTGTCTGTGTGTGTGTGTGTGTCTGTGTGTGTGTGTGTGTACGTGTGTGCGTGTGTGAGAGAGAGAGAGAGAAAGAGAGACAAATCCGGGTCAAAACAATGCGGCTGTAATGTAGTGATTCAGCTCCGGAAAGCTAACAATGGCTTCCTCTTCCTCACAGTGAAGGTAAACACTGAAGCAACTTTGCGTGTCTCTGGCAGCAGAGTTATGGGGTGGATTGGGGTGTGAATATGGCTCGGCGTAAGATCTTTACTAGGGCGATAAAACAAATGAATTGTGAAGGACGGTTTATTTTTTCTGATATTACATGCATTGCTGCATACACACACACACACAGACACACACACACACACACACACACACACACACACACACACACTCACACACACGCACGCACACACGCACGCACGCACGCACGTACACACACTCTGAGACGTGTTAACAAACAACTCCCAGCTCTGTGTAGCCATCAACCACTAAATAAAACAGACATGCACACTTAAGCATACAAATACTCTCTCTCTCTCTCACATACACACACACACACACACACACACACACACACACACACACACACCAGACACGCACACACACCAGACACACACACACACACACACACACAAGAGAACCCACACACACACGCACACACACACGCATACACACAGACACACACACACACACACACACACACACACACACACACACACACACACACACACACACACACACACACACACACAGTGCGTTTATCAACCCTCGCAAAGTTCTAATAAACTGTTAATTGAACTTGCTTGAATAACCAAAGAACAGAGAAGGTCAAAGGCTCGACTTCATTTTACTTTTGCCTTAGTCCCATTAATTGAGTTACATTACCTCAATTCCCCCAGCGTGCAACATTTTACTTTTTAACCTGTTGTGGACGCGTGAGAAGGAATGAAGTAAAACATTTTTTTTAAATAAAACTAATTTAAAAACATTTTCAGATATGGATACTATTTTTGGGGCCGACGGAAGGAGGAAGGAGATGTGTGTGTGGATCTAAAGCCGAAGGCTAGGGTTTCTCCCGTTTTCTCAGAAAGTGGGCGGGGCTCCCCACACCAATTTGTGTTAATCCAGTTTAAACTGTTGGGTGGGCGTATCTCTCAGTTAAAGGTGGCAGGGCCGAGAAAATCCAACCAATCTGAAACTTTTCATTACAAACCATGGAAACAGCTGCTATAAACCGTGATTTTCAATTTCACATGTTTTTGTAGTTTTGTTCGATGATGTTGCAAAAAAATTGAAAAAACGTACTCGTTAGGTATTTTTTCATCATGGGGCAAAATTACAATGTTTTTTGCTATTATTTCAAGGCGCCCCAGATACAGAACATGAGGGAGGGATTTTTTACTTTGACAATTTTGGATTTCCAGGCATTCGTGTCACAGCGTCTTGGACCTCGAATCCCACTCAAAATGTCTGTGCGGCGGCTCTCCCTCATTAGAATGCAGGACGCGGGAGGAGCCCTGATCTATTCAGAACTGCTCATACAGGAGCAGGGACCTTCTCCCCCTTCAGTGAGGGCCAAGAGCAGCAGATTAAAAGTCACTGTGTTCATCGCCCCGCTAAAGCGCTCCCATTAAGAGACATTACATTACCTTCCCTGCACGCTCAAATCCCTAACTGGCGGCGTGGCACCCCTTGTCATTACACGCTGGGATAAAAGGACTTTTTAGCGTTAACATCTTCACATGGACCGGGCGAGCTCGCCAACTTCAAATGGAATCCAGTTATTACTGTCCGTTCTGTGGCACTGCCTGCTCGGGGAATGCCGATTTTGTGAACAATTAATCCGTATTTAAGTTGTTAAGAGTGTTGATACACTCAATTCCTGCGCACCGAGGGAGGAAGCCCGAGTCGACAGTTAATCAAAATGTCTTTCAGCCATTTACAGAGCAACGCAAACTGCACAATTTCGGTCTGAGCATTTGTTGCTCCGAGCTGTTTTGAGAGAGAACTTGCTTCAGCGTTTCCCTCGTTTCATGTTGCCCTCGCTTTTGCTGGAGAGAAGACGCGCGAGTGTTTGTGGTTCCTTTTGTGAGGGCAAAGTGTGACATATCAAATTGACTGTATGTGATTGTGTGTAGGTGTTTGTGTGACATTTTTTCATCTGGAGGTTTGTGCAGCGGCATGTTGGGTTTCACTCTTTGAGTGAAGTCACTAAGTGGAAACCCGTGCTTTCATTTTTTATTTAGAAAGACAGTATTCAATGACTCCTGGGTTTGCCCCCATCTGTACGGTTGCGTTAACATTGACATTCCGGTGCCTTTAAACTACAGGCTGATGTCGAGATGTAAAGTAGCAAACAAACGGCGTGTGTCTCCAAGAGGGAAAAGTAACACAATCTTGGCTCCCGTCCATTCGGGCCTCACCCCGGCGTCCACTATGAGTGGCACGCTGACTAATACAGACAGATAAGCGCTCTCACTGACAAACACGATAAGGCTCTGTCCAGAAAACAGTGGCACGGACTGACTGATGGACGTCTCCATGGAGACCCCTCGCCGAGACTGACACAAGGCCTCTCAGGAACGTGCCAACTATCACCAGAGAAGTGGAGAGAAAGGGGGCACACGATGAAGACAGCCAGATAGGCGAGACGGAAATAAAGAATGACAGACGGGGAGAGGGAAGAGAGAAAGGAAGGAAGCAAGGAAGGAAGGACACCATCAAAGAGGAAAAGTGCCTCCGGTGCCAAAAGAGCATCTACTGGAGCGGGAGGAAGAGGGCGTCGTACCTGAGCAGAGTCCAGCTCTTCCTGGCAGGACACGTGATTGGTTTTTCTGCCCTCTGCTCCTCTTCCCTCACACCTCGGTCTCACCCCATCACTCACACCTACCGCTGGGCCTCCCTCCCTCCCTCCACTCTCTCTCTCGCCCTCTTTGCGTCGCCTCCCCTTTCTCACCACACCTCACCTTCCTCTGCTGATTTCTCCACCCTAACCCTCTCCACAGGTTCTCTCTCTCTCCACCTCTCTCCCACGCTGTGCGAAATGGAAGCTCTCGTAGAGACCCGGGGGTTGCCATAGTAACCTGCTCACTCACCATCTTGCGTGTCTCCGTCACAAGGCCAGGGGCTCTGAGCATCCGAGGCCTTGTTCTGCCGCGCTCGACGCCGGGCACTTCCATCGCCGTCCTCAACGCCGGGGGGACGCCGGAGCCTGTTCCTGGCCGTACTTCACCGCGCCCCTTCCAAAAACTACCACATGAGAAAGAGACGCAAGAGGGGCAGGGTTTATAAATAAACCAGCGCTACCGAGTCGACACTACATAGATCGTGGCCAACAGGAGGGTCGGGGAAAATGGAAAGAAAACCGTGAAGGTTGTGCACGTGAGGAGAGTAATCTGGTGGGGGGGGGCAAAAAAACTCTGCACACCTATGTAGAGGGGAACTGTTCAAAAAAGAAGATATTCTCGCAAACACGCTAAACTAGCAGTTCAAATACGTTTAATGAATTAAGCCAGGTTTCCGTTTAAGCCCTTTTATAGAAGTGGCTGTCAAGGTAGCTTTCAATCCAAACATGCCGTACAGTACTTGTCAGATCAATGTTTGGACCTATAGAAAACAAGGTACCATCAGACCCTACAAAACAAATATATATACAAGAATCAAATACCAAAAATACTGAAAAGATCACAACCAACTGAATACCCCTCCCCAGGGCAATGCATCCTGGCGGCCACCGTGGAAGAGATGGTTGGCGCGAAGAATGTGGAACAGCCCTCAGTAGAGCGGGTGTTTGGTTTGTCCGTTCCGGGCTACCGTTGAAACATGGCGGTACAACAGGGTACAGCCCCTTGTGAAGGGTACCCGCACCCATGTAGATAAAAACAGCTCATTCTAAGGCAACGCCAACGCACTAATACACTATACACTAATTAAAACATACTTGTGAATATTATATTCCATTTCTGCCACGTCTGTCGTATAAATTCTTCACACTGCACCTTTAAGAGTAATCCTCCCAACAGATACCTCACATTGACAATGTTGTGTAGAGTCACCCGCGGTTCTCTCTCCGCAGCCTACGGTGGCCAACAGGGAGCGCTTCTGGGGTGTCTCATCAGCATTCCTCACTGTGACATCAGCAGCCCCCCCCCCCCCCCCGCTCTGTAAATATGACAACCTCCAACCAAGAAGCCAAAAAGGACTTCTGATTATGTGTCATTGTGCGCAACAATACTCCCACGCATCTCCGCAGGCGTCTCATTGGGTCTCTCTGAGCGACGCTCACTCTGGAACACAACCTGTCTCCGCCAAGGTTGAAACGCAGGGAACGAAAAATAAAAAAAACCTGCTACGCGTGGCACTTCCACGGCCGGGGTTATCGTTTCATGTTTATTGTGCCGGCACGTCTGTTGCTCGGTGTTTATCATTATTTGCATTAAAATAATCCACCTTGCCGCCTCAAAAAGGCTGCCCCCCCCCCCCCCAACGTCGGCAGTCCACAGATACAGTATATGCACTACGAGCGGCTAAAAACGAGTCCCAGCCAGGAGCCTTATTCTCAGCACTACGCTGCCCTGCGCAGCCACGGACCTTTGGGCCTCGCTTGTGGTCCTAAACCCAATTTTGACAAAAGTGTGTGCGCAAATAACACAACAAATAACAGGCCATAACTGTTTCTGTCTACAGGCTCCGCAGTGCTGCACTGTTCGCCCTCTGCTGCCGTTGACCCAGAACAAACTCCCCAAGACGTCTTGCCTCAATGCAGTCGAGCCGCCCGCCCCAAACCAAAAGGACGGCGGTCACCGGAGCCCGGCCGCATTCACTACCCGACAGCATTTAACCGATAATTAGTCCGAGCGCAGCCTTTATTGCGAGATCGCTACGTCGCCGGTCCGAGCGTTTTCCCCGGCCAAACTTTCTTTCTCTCTGACCGCGTGCGGGGCCGTCTACAACTTGAACGCTCCGCTCACTCAAGTGTCCGTGTTGACACAAGAGCTGGCAGCTGCCGAGCCTTTTTTTTTCCCCCCCTCCTGTCGACTGTCTTTACTAACACATGATTGGATCTTGACCCCGGCGCTGCCGGACGGCTCACGCACGACTCGCTCACCCAGTCACGACGTGAAAAGGACCATCGCCTCGGTCCCTTGCCTGCCGCGCCTTTCCGCTTGGGGTCACCGTGTGAGCGTTTCCCTTGTGGGGGAGGCGGGGAATGCACCATTCCCCATCGTGTCCATCCAGTGGATTGCGGCATTCATCTTTAAATCATTAACCATTGCTGTTCCCCTTAACTATCATTCAATTATTAAAGCCCAGACAAGCCATCACGAATCCCCAAAGCGCCAATGCCCAGGGCCCTCGGTCTGGGAGACTCAATCAAACCAATCACCACTAATAATATCTACCGCCGCCATCATGGGCTGCTTAGCATTTCAGCCGTGGACGGGTCAGCGCTCATGTGAGATCCGGCCCGGGGTTATTGAGATGAGAACGATGCGAGATGAAGCGGGAGGCACATTTCTTTTTCACCCGCGTTATTAAGGGACGGAAAAGCCGCGGCTCCCCCCCGCCGTTCCTCGGCCTCCCAAAGCTGATCGGCGGCGCTCGGCGGACGACTCCAACCTTCAACCTGTGCACATCAGCGCGTTGCTCCGCCATCAATCAATGACACCTTCACCCCGCGAGGAGATCAGTGACCGGCTTGCCCTGATTAGAACCATTCTGCCGTCACCTGTTTTCTCTCTCTCTCTCTCTCTCTCGCTTCCCCTCGTCTTATCTCTCTCTCACACAACACATAAACGGGTGTCTGTACGGTACATTTTTCTCTCTCTCTCTCTCTCTCTCTTTCCTCAAACGCACGCAAAAATACACACGGATAAATGCGCACGTATGCACATGCACGGCGCACAAACCCCGTGCGCTCAACGAGGGGGGAAAATTTAGGGCAGTAGTTATTCTCCTTTGCATTTTAATGTCGGAGCAGCGCAAATGCGACACTTTGTCCTTTTCAGTACAGTGAGGAGAAAAGGAACGGCGCCGGATTACACGGTTTACAGCAGCTCTGTCTCAATTATACAAGAAATGTCCAAATAGACACAGTGAGCTTTATTTATGTACCTCTCTTTCACACCGGCGTTAAAACAGTGTTAAACCCATAATATGAGGCTCAAGTTTCATTTCATTCCGCCAATCCCACGTTGGTAAGAGCAACGTTTAGAGCAAACTACTCCTCTGATCGGGGTCTTTATTATTAATTGAAAACTGAATTAAAGATGTTGGACATGTCGGCAATTTGGAGAGCAGGTCCTTATAAATGACTAGAGAAGATATGCAACTTCCTTCTGCATCTTAATGATGACCATATAGCTCCTAATGGTGAGTGTGATCATTTCTGAGTCCCGGGTAATGAAATTAACGGCACGGCGGTGAACTGCGTCTAGTGGCGGTGGCAGCGTGGGTACACAGGAGATCTCCAGAGTCAAGTGCTGGCACCACAGTAAAAAGTCGATTGTATAATCTTTCCCGACTGCTCTTGAAGGAAAGGCGAGCCGTGTTCCCCCCCCGGTAAGTTCGGGATCGGGAAAATCAAATTTGGTCCGTTTCGGCTCCGATGTGGAACATTTTTTTCATTTCAAATGATTTCAGGTGGAGCCATTCATCTGGTTGTCTCCTATCCTCCACACTCACGTGCGTTATCGGGGGGGGGGGGGGATATTGGGCTCTTTGTTTTTCATAGTTCCTCTTAAACAGTTCAACAACAGTTTTTAGTCGTTTGAGAGGGAACGGGTGGGAAGACGGTGGCATTATGTGAAACTCACACCTTCCCTCGTGGCCAGGTGGGCAGGTGTAATTCACCATGTCGCCGTTAACCCGCCGGCTTGTTTTCATCAAGCCGGTCGGCCCCACGTGAGTCCTGAGCCTCCCCAGCTAAAGAGCAGCCTGGCCTGATTCCTCAAATGACTGAAATTGCTCACCCGACGCTTAATTTGTGACAGAGGGAGGACTCGGCGCTTGATTCGGTGGGGCGCAAGTGCATATGTGTTAGAATTAATGGCTGACAGTTAAAATTAGCAAGATGAGTGGACACAGATGACCAGCTCCATCCTGAAGTCATCAGACTGGTTAAAACGTTTAATGCGTTCATGCTAAGACGTGCTCCGATAGAGTGTTTCTTGAGACGGCCGGCTCGAAGGGGAAGACGATTCTAAAGCCGGGGAGAAAAATAAAAAACAACGATATTTACAATTTTCAGACTATGCACCATGGGACCGCCGGATATTTAAATTATAACCTGTGTTTTCTGGTGTTTGGTTTGAGCCGTGCTGAGCTTGAGACGTAAGGTCTAAACGCAGAGCTGCTCCAATGTGAGCTGAATAAAACATTCCTCCGGCATTCCAATACCTCATTTGCATTAACCTTTTCCTTGTGAATCATGACATTGTTTAATTTTAATAACATGCATATTAGCTGAAGAGGTGTCATGACTCGGCACCTTTGAGACTTAAGAGGAGACTTGGTCGGCTACGCCGTCGACTCTCTCTGCTTTTAGGCCTTTTTACTAATTCAATGCAGGTTGTCGCTGAATTTGCTTTCCTGCCTCCTGCACAGGTCACTCGATACAACTAAATCTTGCAGGATCTCCCAGGGACACTGGCACCTAAAAGAAATAACATGTCGCAGATTCTAAATAAAGCATTTCTTTTTCTTGTTCTTTGGTGGTGCTGCCCTTTAGTGCTGGCTCTGTTCCAGGCCTAAACAATGTGTTGAATTCATAGAGATACTGCAAAACTGAAATGGGACAATTTTTGTTAATTACAGATTTGTGTAATTTGTGTTAATTACAGATGTGATTAATCCGCTTCCCTGAAAACAATATGTCTATATATATATATATACTATATATAATTACTATATATCTAATCAAGGCAATATTATAAAGATGTTTTCAGGATGCAACATAATATAAATACCAGCCCTATTACTTATAACTGACAAATGCAATTGAAGACGCTAAAATTATTTTTACATAGCAGTTCTTGCATTCCCACATTCTACAACTGATAATATTACAGGGTATTATATTAATATACATATATTACAATTATATTATTATTAGACTTAAAATACCGACAATACAATTTATACCACAATTGTAACATCTGACCTATGCAGGGGTGCCTCAACTTCAATGGAATATCATGACATAACATCATCACCTGATATACCTCAATTTATTACATGGCCTGGGTGAATGCTCGATTCTGATTGATTGAATGCTGTCCATTAAATTAGGATATAATGACACCTACTTTACTAAGTTGTTACTGTCTGTTTGCCATTCTAAATCAACATAGTATCTGATGGTGCATCCATCCATAAGGAAGTTAGTCTAATAACTGTAAGCTGTGTATACAGCGCAAGATTCAATGTTCTTTATGTGAAATAGACATCAAAATAGCATCCCTACCGGCATGCAACTGAAAAACACACATTGGAATTCTGGAAGGATTCTCAAAACTCCCCTGTCTGGCCATAAAGCCACAATCTGAGCATACAGTACTTGCCCAGTTACCAGATTCAAATTTTGAGGTGACTCTGAATACACCTCAATTTCCTTCCACATGACCATTCACACATAAATCAGTTGGATAACATAGTGAGTTTAAGATAGTTAGATAAGATAGATGTTCAGCGGGCGAATTGTCAAAAAACACAGGACACCACTTCTCTGGACCGTAATCCACGCAGAGAGGGCTGTCTCGATGCTTTTCACATCACACGGGTGATGAACGCACGTCCGTCTCGGGATCCCACTGCTTGAATCCGGCGAGCTGACAGCAGACATACTGTACGGATCTACATGCTCCTGAAAATTTCGGCATCGTTATTCGGATGAAGATATTCCATTTGGCAAGCACATCTTTCTGTCAAACGTAATTCAGGATCATATTCACCGTTGAACAACCGCCAACCATGAACAACATAGAAGATGTAAGTGCGCGCGAACATGACATCAGCTCGCTGTTGCCAGGTAGTAGTCACATCAGCAAGTTCCTCAGCAACGACACAATGTCTTTTAACTTTTTCGTTTTAAATGAAAAATACGCTAAAATATGCATTACTTACCAATCATTGGCAAGTGCCAATGGTATAAGTGAGATAATGCCCTTCGGAGTGTATGCTTGAATGGGATTTAACGGTTCTCCGCTTCCGTATCGTCCGTTGAATCGGGATAACGTACACCTAGTCTGGCTTTATCCCTCACACCATGCAGTGTTTCAGTGATGTCATATTATTAGGTCATTACCACAATGCAGCGTGCAATACCGTCACGTTTAGTCCCCTCTGTAATGCAGTGTGCCTGCATAGTGTGGTTGCATATGTGGGAAGGCCAAGCCCCTTTGTCCTGTGAGAAAATATCACTTCTTCCCATGCACAGTATACAGTGAATTAAATAGATACTTTAAAAGGCAGGCTAAAAGCTTACCACCCTTCTATATTTAACATCTTCATAAGTAATCTGACATAAGGGAAACAAAGACCTGTGCAGTGTGTAGGCCCATAAGTAGGTATGGTGGGTAGATGAAGTTTGTTCCAAGAATAACTTTATTAATCCCTGTGGGGAACTTCCTTTCCCATCCCAAACTACCTAGAAGAAGTGGGCAGCCACAGCACGGCATCTCTGGACCGATTCCCAATCTGGAGCCAGTGCCTTGCTCAGGGGCATCGGCAGGAGTGTGAACCTAACGCGCGTGACGTAAGGGTGGGTGGAAACCAAAGCATCCGATGCTCAGGGGCATCGGGGGGAGTGTGAACCTAACGTGCGTGACTTAAGGGTGGGTGGAAACCCGCGCATCCAGAGGAAACCCTGCATCAACACGGGGAGGACTGTGTGGAGTCCGCACGGAAAAGGCCCCGGTCGGATTCGAACCCAGAACCTTCTTGCTGTTAGGCCGCCGAGCACCGAGACACCATGTTGGGGTTGATATCCACGGGGTGCTCAAAATGGAAGGAAACGATGGGCCTACCGTATATCGCACACATACCTAGATTAAAAGGAGCGGACGCAAAAATCAAGTCGAGAAACCCTGGCATCTGGGAGAAGGGGGGGAAAAAAAAAAAAATAAAAAAAAAAAAGATCATCTTCAAAATCGAATTCGGTCTCCATCTGTAGGATGCTGATGCGGAGCAGCAGAACTAGTATGGGAACATGCTCGAGGGGTCTCTCCCTCGCGACGCCCGGACCGACGCTCTGAACCCGCGGCCTACACCCCGCTCTCCGTCTAATCCCGCTCCGGCGCCCCAGTTCACCCTCCCGACGCCCCATTAATAACTCAGTCTCTCGACCGGGGGGGGGGGGGGGGATCATCCGGCGGGCCTTGCAGAACGCCGCCGCGATCCGCCCCTGCCAAGTATTCCGTGAAACGCCGCACATTAGCATTTAAATCCTCTCATAGCCGTATCATTGTGTTGCAGATAGAGGCAGAAGATCTCCATTCATCAGCCCTAATCTATCTGCTCCTTGTTCCCAGCCGGAGGGGCCCCAGGCTCTGACTCAGAGGCGAAGCCCGGGACCCGGCGCGCAGCTTAACCCGCGCGCAGGAAGCCGCAAGGTGCCTCCCGCGCTTTTTCCCTCTAATCTGGGGGCCATCCGCAAGGCCATCCAGGTCGACTGAACCGGAACCAATTAACACTAAATGGCGATGAAAGGTTTGAGTGTTTTGGTTTTTTTTTGTTTTTTTTTCCCAGATTCGGCTCTTGAGGAGCCGCTCAGTAAAAAAAATAATAATAATAAAAAAAAAAGAGTCGTTTCGATTTTCCGACTTTCGTTTAATTCAGAGGGTGTAATGCACGAGTGAGGGAGGACTTCCGGTGAACGGAATCAGAGGAGTCGGTTCAGCTCTGAGCAGTGAATGGAATTCTCACAGGAATCATTTCGTTCTGTCCAAATTATTAATTTAGGCCGCAGACTGTAAACTATCCCAGAAAATCTTGAAGCCAAAATCCCTCAAAAAAAAAAAAAAAAAAAATCTGGGAGAGAAATGCTTAATGTGAATCATACGAATAAATTGACTTCTGTCAAAATAGCAGTCAAAGTATCAGTCAATATGAATTAGGCCAAATGCCTTGGTCTTTTTTCTTTTGCTTTGCCTCGGACTCTAATTTAGTCCTCAGTAAACATTTGCAGATTGTGAGGCGAAGATTCCCTCGCTCGCCCCACTTTTTTTGCGAGTTGAATCCTGACCCCCGAATCATTTGAGATTCGTTCGCCACGAACAAATCGTTCGCGAGTCTCCCATCACCCACACTAAACTGGCCTCGTTAAGAACGCCTAATTGTTTATATATATATATATATATATATATATATATATATATATATATATATATATATATATATATATATATATATGTATATATAGTATAAGTATATAAGTATAAGTCTGGATAACTAAAAGATTAAGCCTATCAAGGTTACACTAACTTATATCTCCTTTAAAACACACAGACAAAACACTCAAGTGCCATCTGTCGTGTAAACCAAAAAAAAAAAAAAAAAGTTTGCGTCAAGGGTACAAGTATGGATTTAAAAATACTAATCCAAACGATACCGCACGTGCATTTATTTTTATCGCCGAATCCCCCGTCGCAACAACACAAACCAATGCTGTAAAGGGTCCCGGAGCATAGTTTCACGTCCACCAAAGCGTTCAAACATAACACGCGGTGATGTAGAATCGTACAATACACTGTATATAAACGGGTAACATACAACCATATAATTACCCGGGGCTCTAAAGGCGTCACCATTGAAAAGCACCTGTGCAACACAACACCAGGCTGTACTTCCATCCGCGCAGTGCACAAACTGGACACACACACACACACACACACACACACACATTTCACATTCGGCCCATATTAATATCTGTCAAGCCGTTGTAGCCTACACACACACACACACACACACACACACACACACACACACACACACACACACACACACACACACACAACAAGTATAACGCCAGCGGACAGTGCAGCGGTCGATGGAGCGTGTTTTTTTGGGTTTTTTTTAGGGGGGGGGGGGGGGTGATATGTCGAGATGTTGCGGGGGAGCCGGACACGCAGCTCGACCCGCAAGCTCGACCCGTGAGAGAGGAATTCCAAAACATTCCCGGTCATCCGACTTTTCCTACCTTCTCTCGAAACATCCGAGTGGGTATTCCACCGCAGAGGGGTCGAAGCGCCGACGCCGTCCTCCGCACGCCGCTGTTTCTCCCACAATGGCTCTGCTCTCCCCTCTCTCTCTCTCTCGCTCTCTCTCGCTCTCCCTCTCTCTCTCTCCCTCCCCCCCCCCCCCCCCCCCCTCCGTCTCTCGCTCTCTCTCTCCCTCTAATTGATTCACCCTTTTCAAGATCCCCGAAACCGGACGCTGCCGCTGCCGCCGCGGCGAATGGGAAATGTCTCACAGAAACACTCGCGGTCCACGGACGGAGCCACTCGGAGCGGAACCGCCGCCCGGACCCGAGACGCGTGGATTTATTCGCGTGTCATAACGAGGCGCGAGGGATAAACGTCGCTGCGACAATCTGCAGGCGTCGCTCCGAACTTGCGCGCGCCACAAGCGCAAACAATTTACAACGACAACGACAACAACAATAATAATTATAATAATAATAATAATAATAGTAAGAAGAAGAAGTAATCATCTGAAAAGGACATGTTCTTCCCTCGCTATTCCCCAAATCTGAAAAGAATATGGCTTAAATTCTACATGCTGTGTGTGTGTGTGTGTGTGTGTGTGTGTGTGTGAACATGCTCAGGTGCTTAGCCGGTTCCCTTGGCAACGTTCAAGCGCAGAGCGGACGGACCCACCTGTATGTGAGCTCACGTACATAGTGTGGATTGATCGCTCGCCCGTGCGTGCGTGCGTGCGTGTGTGTGTGTGTGTGTGTGTGCGCGCGCTCAGATGGAGGTGATTAGAAATGGATTGATAACTTTCTATATTGAGCAGCGCACAATCGGTCATTCTCACACCCTCACGGACACGCGCGTTAATCGTTGCACGCACGTACGCCCGTCCACGCGCTCCTCAGCCGCGCTATCGCACACACCGGAATTAAGGCTTGTCATTGAGTCTGCCCGAATATGCCCTTCACGCACACTAACCCTGGCTGCTCTCACGCACTTGACATTGGATGGCAACAATTACCCCTTCACACACACACACACACACACACCCCTCTCAATATGCAGCAACCTGGCATTGTGCACAGCATAAACCAGTCTTATGAGATCCCACACCAATGGGTGCTCTGCTCTCCCTCGCCAGGCTCTGGCATTGCGTCTCTCTCTCTCTCTCTCTCTCTCTCTCTCTCTCTCTCTCTCTCTCTCTCTCTCTCTCTCTCTCTCTCTCTCTCTCTCTCTCTCTCTCTCTCTCTCTCTCTCTCTCTCTCTCTCTCTCTCTCTCTCTCTCTCTCTCTCTCTCTCTCTCTCTCTCTCTCTCTCTCTCTCTCTCTCTCTCCCCTCCCTCCCTCCCCGACTCCCCTCATGCCCGCCCCCCCTGCTCCCTTTCTCTCCATTAAATTTCCAGTCACACAACAGTGCAGTAGATATCCCTCCCTCTCACCGCCTCCCACTCTCCCTCCCTCCCTCCCTCCCTCCCTCCCTCTCTCACACACACACACACACACACACACACACACCTCTCAGTCTTTGGTGCCGTCTCCCTGGATCTCTCTCCGTCGCCCGCTCTTGATTTAGACTGTTCCCTCCACCCCGCTTTGAACCTCTCAATCTCGCTTACTTTTGATATAAACTTCTCTCTTTTCACCTCCAATCGTCTCACATCTCCTTCCTCATTATTTAAAAGAGCTCCTCGCGTGTCCTGCCCCTCTCTCCCGCACCGCCGCCACCAACCGCCGCCGCCCCCCTCTAGTCTGTCTGTCCGTCAGTCTCCCTCTCTCTCCCCCCTCTCTCGCTCTCCTCTCCCTCCCCCCCCCCCCCCTCCCGCTCTCCTGCAGTATCTGTCTCCTCGCTGTATAGAATAACCCCCGTCCAATGGCGGCGTGTCCGTGAGGACCGCCTCAGAGTGAGTGATTGAGTGGACCCCAAAGGCCGATAAATGAATAAAGATGGGGGATCAATGCGCCCAATGTAACAGCAAATGGTTCTATGTGGAATTTCCGGAGCCTCCCTTTGGGATGTGTGCGCCGCTTCCTTTCGGGTCGAGTTCAGCCTCGTCCACGCAGTAGCTGCTGCCGCCGCCGCGGGCGTCTCTCAGGGGGGAGATGAGACGAGGGACGTCGTCCGCGTGAAGTGGGGCGGATAAACCGGCCGGAGAGCGATCCCCCCCTCTTCGGTTCTCCACATCGCCCCGCATTACCGTCTCCCGGAACTGAACTCCGAGTGGCCTCCGAGGCCGCAGGTGCGCCCGATCCCGAACGTGACGGAGGAACGGGACGACAGCATCGGCAGCTGCCAGCCCGTGCGACGCATCTCCGGTTGAACCGCCGCGCGCTGCGGTCGTACTCCTCTGGGCCCCGGAGACCTGCCGCTGTTTTTTGTTTTTTTTTCCTCCGTCGAAAAAAAAAAACCTCCCCCAAAAAAACAGTTTAGAACAGATTTAAACAAGCTTGCGTCTCGGCCACTATGGCCAATAGAGCTCCTTTATCAGAAACAGCACTATCTGGCAGCGCGCGTCTATTAGGGCCTTCAGTCACATTGATCCTTCCACACTCAAGGCAAGTGAACCTCGACCACCAAGGCCCCCAAAGACAAATCCAATTTCAGTTGTTTTATGCTGCTCCACCTTCGACCCAGGCCTCCTCCTCCTCCCTCCACTTACCGGCTAAACTGTTCTATCACCAAGTCCTTCCAAACACATTTGCTCGCTGCCGCTTCCAGATGTGATAATAAACGGGCGCTCCGGCGCCATCATCTCTGGGTCCTGTCGGCGCCTCGTCGGCAGGCCCCGGAAACACACCGCGGCCCGAACGGGGGGATGGGTTTGACCAGTTCTGATTCAATTCTCGATCCATTCCTTCTGTATAGTAGAATTTAGTACTCTTCAATGACTCTGAGGGAAGACACCCTCCTCCACGACTCTACGTCAATTCATATTCACATGGGATTGTGGGATATGAGACTGATATATTTAGAATTAAAATGTTAAATAGGCTTGACATATTATACTATCTATATAATTGATTTGGAGCTGCCTCCTTGCTTAGGATATAAACGCGATAAATTCATATTCAACAGTTGCCAAACATGCAAGGTGGAACATCTGCACTGTGACCAGTAAAATCAGTTTTAAAAGTACAATAAGATTCTTATTTCACCTCGTTCTATTGCTTAAAGTCCTAAACGTGAATTGTAATGCGTAAAATCCGCAGTGCTTGCTCCCAAATAACATTAAAAGGATACCAAATGAGGTTGAGAATGCCTCGCTCTAAAGACATCATTGTGTAGTTCTTCTGTCTCATAATTCCCACTCTTGGCATAAAACCCTCCGCTGCTCAAGTGGTTTAATGAAGTCTTGAGTTGACTAATGTTCTGCGATGATGACACCCTTAGCTGTGCGCGGCGGATTTTCATATATACCGACCTTGCTCTTTTGGCAACACAAAAAAACAAAAACGTATATCCAACGCCAAATGACGCCACTTGTCGATGGCAGGACACTGGCGGGGTCAAGCGAAGGCTGAATTTCATAGCTTTTCGAGAAGCACGCAGCGAGGAATAATATTGATTCTGGTGAGCCGGGCGATTTAGAACAACCTCCAAATCGCCAACCATGTCTCAATGCCCAGTCCTTGCCCCGAGACCCACAAGCGCCTCATTATGCCTGAAACGTGTGGCGCCGTCCTACACCATACGTCGAACTTTAACCCCTGCACCCCTCCACAGCAGTACCTGTTTACACCTGCACCACGAGGACAGATGTGACCCACATCACCCCTGCCAAGGTCAACAAACCTCATGAGAACCCGTCAGCATACACACTCCGGGCCAGGAGGCGGCCTATCCGGCGTGTGCGAATGCGGTTTTAATCGAAATGGACTGTAATAGAATTGGGGGGGGAGGGGGAGAAAAAAAAAAATCTCAGACATGCACATATTACCCACATCCAAAAGTGAGACGGAGATAATTAGATAAAAAAAAAAAAAGGCGCGAAGCGGAGAAGGAGGCATGATGATGAAACGACGCTGCGCCGGCTTCCGAGAGCCATCTAGTGATTAAGCACCGGGCAACGTGCAGCAGCAGCCACTGAGGGACCAGTGTCTATCTGCGAGCGTCCATGTGAAAGCACGGCTGAGGAAAAGCTCAGAAACAAGAGCCCACTGTCATGGTAGCTTAGCAACTGTCTCCCAGGTGACAGGGGGCTGACATCACTTCCTGTTGGTGAGAGCGTGCAAATGCGAGTCTGTGTACGTTTAAGGTGCAAGTGTGGAAAAAAAAAAAAACACAAAACGGTTACAAACCGAGACACAAACGCTTTGCATGTGGGCGGGGCGGCGGTAAATGTGCATGCGCCTCGCGTCTCCGCAGCCGCGCACCGTCCGTCAGGTCGCCGCCCGACGTGCGTGTGAGCGGATTTGTACATTTGTGCGCGATCCACCTCACCTTCAGCTGGTTTGTGCCACGGCCGCACATTCGGTGTGCGTTTAGGGATGAAAAGCCCCTTCCAGGAACATATGTAGACTTGTTGCCAACTGCGCATGCGGTCAGCCTGATTGTACGGCATGCCAGAAACAAAACAATGCCAACCGAGGCCATCTGCTAAGACTACTTGGCACCCGGGACTTCTCTATCGTTCCATGACATATTGGACGAGTTAAAATTAACTCTGTGACACCATTTGGCAACATGAAAAAAAAAAAAAAAAAAAAGATAGAAAGACACTTTAACATTCTATTATTGTGTCTATTTTGGTCCCTCTGAGGATCTTTTATCTACTCCTCAGGAAACTAAACCGTGCAGATTCACCAGCCTCAGAACAGAAACGCCTCTGTGATAAATGAGCATTTCAATTGAGCGTGATTTACAATATTATTGCATTTTTTTTTTTTTATTTCATATGAATAAAACAGCCAAGTCTAAAAAAATATTGTAACCAGAATAGAAAAAATGAAAAATAATAAAAAGAAGAGGGGGGGGGGGGGGGGGTAAATGTCTTGATTGCTAAAATGCAAACGAGATCAGGTGCGGATGAGTGTGTTTCAGAGCGGCCACGCTGAGTAAGATACTCGGTGGATTACGGGGTGGCGAGGGTCTCTGTGTTTGTATGACTTTGTGTGAATGTCGTACAAGTGAGTGTTTACATGAAAAACTAATGCTAGTCTTGTGCGCCACTAATTAACTTCAGCCGCTCAGTCCAGTGAAATAAACAACAAACAACTCATTATTGGCCTAATCATTACTTCAAACATTTGGTACAATACAGCCACAGCGCCGATGTGTATTCCAAACCGGGCAAGACGGCTGCTGGGTTGAGAGCAAAAAATATAAAACTGGAGGTTGTTGGAAGATGCGGTGAATCTTCAGAGTTCCCCGAGAAAAAAAACACAAACAAAAAAAAAACAAAAACAAGATGACTAATGCTCAGATAAGGTCCATTAGAATTTCATCCTCCATGACGCTGGAGACCTGGGGCATCCCGGGCGGGGCCACAGGCCCCCTCTGCCCCGCCGCCATCAGCATCTGACCTGAGGAGACAGAGACAGAGAGAGGAGCTTTTTAAGAAGGACACTGAGAGCATTCTGGCCTGATTTGTGCTCTTTGTTATTCTTTGGTTGTTGGTTATTTTGGGCACCGAAGGTTTTCTACCGTTCTACTATTTGTCTTGCCTTCCGCATTTTGAGCGAACAGCTTGTGTATGAAAATGTTATACGTCTTCACACCGGGGGGGTCAGCGATGACTCAATAATATCTACCGGTTTTTGGTGTTCAATTAATACACAGTTAAATTATTGACCAGAGGATGCGGTGCACCCATTTCTCGAGTTTAGTCCTTGATTGGTTAATATGAGCTAGGACTGAGAATAATATGAGTCACTGGAGTGAGAATGACATTAACCTATTTGAAATGGGCGGCGCGACGCCACGTGCACGCCACATCCCCAGATATACAAAACCGCAATTACCACTTTAAAGTAACTGTTTTGTGAGGTTACATCATCTATATCGCTGTGGATTTAATTCCTCTTTTGACTTGGGTCCCAGTTAAAGTTGACAGATTTGGTGTGCTGAGGTTTGGAAGCCCACCCGTCAGAGGCTGCCTCCACTGGCCCTGCATTTGAGCGCCTCCTCCTGGCGTTTGGTGGACCAACTGCTGCCCCAGCCCCTGGTGAGACATCATGCCCGGCATGTGGGACACGCCGCCCTGCTGAGAGACGCACAGAAGACACGTTTACTCCTGTGAGGAGGGAGCCTTTCGCCAACCCCGGTGTGAGCCTCGTCAGTATTTACGGAATGTTTTTACGGGGGCATTCTTACCGGCTGCTGTTGGCTGAGCAGGAGGCTGCGGAGCTGCGGGTTGGCCCCCGGGTTTGGGAGGCGGAGCATGGGACCCTGGGGCGGGGGTTGCCCGCCCTGAGGCACCTGATTGGACGGCGCACCCACCACAGGTTGCTGCTGGTTGGCCGGCCCAGCCGCTCTCATGGTCATCTGAGTGGAAGCCACACCGTTTGAGTGATTGTAAACGGGTGAGAGGAAAAGTACAGGACGCGTTAAACGCTTAAAAGAGATCGATCCCCGGGACGGCCACTCAACACGTTTTTTTCTGGCATACAGTTCTGATACACTCCGACTCCTTTTTTTTTTTGGAGTTGCTCAAACAATTGTGTGGTTTGGCTCCTCCAGGAGGAGAGAAATGAGATCCCCAATGCACTGAGTTACTTGAAAGCATGCAGACACATTTCCCGTTCGCTAAACTAATTGTGTGATGCAAGCACTTTTCCAAATCACTCAGAATGAGGACAGCAGCTGCATGCTCTACCTGGAAAGGACTTGACAGGAAAGGAAACAAGGTGTTTCTCATGCAATGTGGAAAGGAGCTGTGCACTCGAATGCAGCATGTGTTTTTCTATACACCTTATAAGGGTTATAATGTATATTTTATTTAGTTATAATACTAATTAGGGGTTCACTGAGAGCAATACTGCTATCAAATATCAGACAGAAGAGGGAAAAAATAAGGCTCCTCCAAAACCTCCAATACAAAAATCCATATTCGATTTTAAAGGGAGGAAACTAAATTTTCTGAAATATATATATTTGTATTCTGGATATAGATATGGATATGAGAGATAATCATTGTTAAATTATCGTTAACTTATTAAAAGTCATGAATCGGATCTATACTTGTGGGGGTGGGTAAAAGAAAATCGATACCGCATAGTATCGCAATTTTTTGTGTGGCGATATTGTATCGATACACGGACACCAAGTATCAATAAGTATCAGTAATCAGCACCAGGAAGTCCTGAAGAAAAACTAGCGACAAATGACACGATGCGTCCGCGATTTGTTTGAGTTTCTCCGATTTTCTCTTGCTGCTCTGTTCATTAATGTACGTGAGCAGCCGTGACAGCTACAAAGCAAATATCATTTTCATTACCGTTATCCATCTTTTGTTTGTTGACGTATCAATTAACATGTTCTACGATTGGAAAATAAAGGATGATTTTATTTCAATATTCACAACACGACTGGTGGGTGGAAAGGAGAAAACGCTGTCGAGCTTGTCTTATACCACGTGAGTATTTTAACAATGGCGCCGTTGGAAGTAAACAGGACACGTATCGGATGTGATGTCTGTGTACTGAGTTTATGTTATGACATCAGCGTTTTCAAGAAGCAAACAGGTGTTTCAAAATTTTTACTGCAGTCAGATGAGAAATAAATTAATAATATGTTGCAATATCAGATCATCATTTTCCCAATATTTGTGGCAGTATCATATCGCAATAATTGATGTATTGCAAAACGTAAAGAATCGCAATATTATTGAATTGGGACGAAGTATCTCGCTAGTATCGTAAGGTCCCTGGCGAACCCCACCCCTAATACTTGATGGTAGATACTTAAACTTTAAAGACAGTGAGTACTGTATAAGAAGTGAAGACAAAAACGTATTTGTACATTTGTACAAATGACAATAATAATTGTGATGTCTGTGCTGGTGCGTGGCTCTCACCAGGCTGGCCTGCCTCTGCTGCTCCTCCATCATAGAGACCTGACTAACGGGGGGCATGCCCACCACCACAGACTGGAACACAGAACAGAGCGGGATGGGGGGGCAGGATGAAGGGAGGAGGGTGAAGGTGTGGAAAAAAAGGTGAGGAAAGGGGTTAAAAAAAAAACAAAAAAAAAATAAGCAATGCATGCAGATGTGACGGTGCGCCGGGAAGCTGAGGAGGATGTTAACAGGCTGCTGTGAAGGAAGAGGAAGGAGGAGGAGGAGGGTTCAACAGAGTTCAGTGCAGGCAAAGCGAAGCGATGCAGCCGGGAGCTCCTACCTGCTGCGGGACGTTGCCATGGGAGACGGGAATGGGTCCAGCCGGCCTGTTTAGGAAGTTCTGGTTGGGTGGTACTTGGCCAGGTGGCATGGGACCCCCAGCGCCACCCAGCTGCAGCAAGGTCGCACAAGAGACGGAGGGAGAGAGAGACATCAGTGCACCTTTTCAAATTTCTCTGGACACAATCCATATCGTATCAGTACTATGGATTTTTGGGCAGCCTTCCTGACAATGGCTGCACACTGGAGGTCAATGTGAGGAAGAGGAAAAAAAATAAAACCACCCACGATCAGCTTCCAGGCCCTCGAAAAGGACGTTCACCCTCCCGTTCCGCATGCAACGAAAACTTGATGCTTTGGTACCGAGCCGACGCCAGAATTCAGGAGACACGGCAGCAGTGAGTCAGCAACGCACCCCTGTCTGCCCGGCCGTAAACGGTGACATAGAGTAGAGCTGCAGCCCCCGAGAAACAACGACAAAGAACCATGATGACGGGACAATGCGCGGAGACGGCAAACTCGAACGCTAGTGCAGCGACAGCTCTGCCAAATATGCCGCCAGAATTGTCACAAAGAAGAGCAGTGCGTGGGATCACAGGTGCTCAAAAGCAGTCTGCACACACAATCCTGGGCTTTTGTCTCCCCTTCTAAACAATAGGAAAACACATCGAAACGTCACCCAACAGCGGGAAGAGCTGTGTGCCGATTAATTTAGAGTTGGACCAGAAGTCTTTTAGCTTCAATTATGTTCTTAATATTACAATAACGACTGGAGTTATTAACCTGAAATCGCTATTATTGTTATTATTATTATTCTTATTTTTTTAGGGAGCCGGCGTTTCTGTGTAGCCAACTGTGTTTTCCATAGGGTGGAAATGAAGTTACCTTAATAAAACTGTCATAGTAGGTTACAATTCATATCTTTCAGTGAAGTGCAGAATGCGAGACTCTAAAATAAATGTTTCCAACTAATGGCCTGTAAACATGTCAAAACATTTTCACTACCAGTTGCATTCTCAGAAAGAGCGTTTGCAATTTGATTTCAATGAATCAACACTAGTTTAGTTAAATAATTCTTGGATAGACATATTATACAAGCATTTCAGATCTACCGTCGATGTTAATTAGGTGTTTCCTAAATTATTTAATGGAAGCACGACATTGTTTACTACAAATTTTTTGAAGTCTATATTATTTTATTCATAAGTGTAAGCTGAAGTACATATTTTTGTTGTACTGTGGGAGTGAAATAAAAAATATTTTGTTTCATCATTACCAATATACAGTACAGCGCAGTTGAGGTGTGACGGTGCAACACAATTAAAGTTTCCCCATCAGGAAAACACAAAGCGCTTTCCCTGTTCTCGACTGCAATGTTTCGCGTCATCTCCTGTTTGAATGAATAACCTGAACAATCTTGGACTGAGATGTAGGGCACGGAACACAGTCTTTGGGAAAATATGCAGGTTTTGTCTGCTGGTGCGAGGAACAAACTCCAATCTGGTTTTCAAAGAATGTGACTCTAGGGCTTTGCTCAGACCTTGACTAGGGGTCCAAATTGAAATTTTAAATCATGTTTAGACTGCTGTAGCGTTTCCCCATTAGCGATGCAGCACTGAATACATGATAGCAAAAAAAGGTCTTCATTATAATTTACTCTTCTGCCTTTATGCACGTACACAAATACATACGCACACATGAACACAAGCCTCTGAGTTACTTATGGGCGTAGCGCCACTCTTTTGTGAAAACACATGCAATTAGCGGGGTGAGTAAACAACCCCATCAACATTTATTGGAACACAGATTCTGCAAGCACAAATGTCTTATGGATGTAAACCAACAGCGGTCTTTATTATTATTATATTACTCCACTAAGAGGTAACCCACGTGCCAATCGAAGACCCCCAGGGGCCCCTTCAAGAGGTTCCTGGGGGTCCCCAGAAAATTGTCTCATTGTCTATTATTTATATAAGTATATCTATTATATCTCTGATATCTATCTATTATCAATATCATTGATATCATTAATATGAAACAAATCTAATATTATAAGTGTCTATTTCTAACCATGCTGGATTAAATTTACATTTCCTTGCCATAATCAATGTCATAAAAGTGATTCTAGAATTTTACGATTTGAATTATATAAGGACTTATTTGAATAAGGACTGTTCAAGCACTTCAGCACAAAGTGGGCTATTTTCAACGTAATCCAGTACTTCAATTTCTGAGGACAAAATTCAAGCACCTGGTAAGAACCCTGTCTAGCTAGGATAGACAGGCATGGAACCCTGTCTATCCTATCTTCTCAAAATCTCATCAAATGGGTGTGGTCTAATCAGTATCAAATGTATTGATAAGAAAAAGGCAGAAGAATCCCTGCACTAAGCAACACACACGGGATGCTGATTCTCTGTCACCAAATCCACTGTTAATATGCGGCAAGACGGCTGAACTCAGACAAACATTTTTAAGGAAGCTCCGTCTCGGGGGACATCAGGAACCCAAAGGCGTCTGCTGTAATCAGAGGCCGAGTCAATATGGCGAGCGAGGAATTAGACGCCAAGCGCAAAAAAAAAGGCATTGGGGTTTGTCAGCCACAATGGGCCGAGCCAGAGGAGCTGGCCTGGAGGGGGCTGCCTTAAGCTGAGGGCCTGCTGGGGTCTCCACGAGAGCTGCTCCTGATGCCGTCTCCTGTGTTTAGTCCACCCACGCCACACACAGGGGCTGACGACAGAATGGATTTGAAAACTGTACTATCGATACTGTTCCGCTCATATTAAATACTAACATATCCAGAAATGAAATGAAATATTTTTTATGAATATACTGCATATTTTTTTATATTATATTATATTATTTCTACTTTAGACTCAATTTGTTCCGTCTAATATTTTTGCAACGAACGTCAGATGGTATACTGAAAAGATAGAATCGCATCGTAAGTCGTCTCATCAATACTGGATTGACCATTTGTATCAAAATCGATTTGTGATATCCTGGGGGGGATCCTACATCTAAGTGCTGTTTTTATTTTCTTTTTATAGATAAACAATGTGCTCCTAGGTTTTTCCTCCATATACTTTTATTATCCTCTCATCTCCAGTATGAATACAAAAAAGAAAATCACGGACACACACACACGCACGCACGCACGCACACGCACGCACACACACACTTACCGCTCGGTGCTGTTGGACCTGCTTGTGGTTGGTGATGACCTGTCGGATGCCGTTGACAAAGCCGCTCTGGTCATTGGGGATGAGCCCCATGAATATCCTCTTCTTGGAGGAGTAGAGCAGCATTAGCACTCGCACCTCGCAGGGGGATGTGGTGTGTGGGAAGTGGACGCAGCCTGCCTGTAGGGTAGAGACGGGACCGATCCAATCAAATATCGGTATCGGGGGCTGATGTCATTCACTCATAGGATATCGGACTGACATCGCTGATCCATGTGCTGATCCAAATTCCTTTCCATAGCTTGAGCTGGACCATGAACCCGCTGTTTTATTTCGCTAATTTAACGGTCTGCCTCGTCGAGAATTCAACTCAGCAAATAATTAACCTGTAAAGCGCAATGTGCGAACAGGAACTAGCAGTTGGAGTTGGGCAAACCGTCACTGCACAGCTGCCATTAGGCTTTGTTGTAGGGCTGCAGGAACAAAATTTTAATAGAATATCAAAAATATATATCACTAATTTAATGCTGAAATTGCCATATACACAGTGCGTGTATGTGCGCACACACACACACACACACACACACACACACACACACACACACACACACACACACACACACACACACACACACACACACACACACACACACACACACACACACACACACACACACACACACACACACACACTAGAGCGAAATATTCCCGGTGGTGGTGTGCGATGTCCGTGTCGGCGTTTCACTGTGTGGACAAGGGAGAGTGCGCCTTTGACCAGAATGTCCAGTTATTCCACAGATGTGGTAATGAAAGTGGGAAATAAACCCGACCATCAACGACGGAATGTCCTCTAGTGCAGAGGTTCCCAACTACTGGCTCATGGACCGTGCCGGGTCGCAGAGCATTTGCCACCGGGCCGTGAGAACGCGGGCTGGATTTTATCAGTAGCTGCAGAGCCGTGCATTACGCCCCACAGTACTACATTTGAGAATTAAAAATTGGAACATATTTGAATATTAAAAATAATAAAGCATACAAATTCCAATGGGATTATAGAGGAATATCTGCAGCTCTAAACAACAATAATAAGAAGAGAAAAGATCTCTGGTATCGGAATCAGTATCGGTACATATGTATCAGAATCCGATCAGAACTGAAAAACAGTTCAGCTCGGTGCAACTCTACTGTAGGGGAAGGGACACACTTCCCGTTTTATTGCACTGAGGGCCAGGAAACGAGACCAGTGTGTTCTGGTTGGTTGGACGCTGCCACCATAACTGCTTATCAAATGAAATAATTTGTTTGACTAGCCGAACACCAGTGGAATTATATTTCATTCGCTGGGTGCTTTCCAGGGCTGTTGATCAAATACGAGCTGGCAGCCATAAGCTTTAAATACCTCTGCTATTTCTCCAGGAGTTTAACTTAGCCTCTGATTAGCATTCAGAGATAATGCATCACAATGAAACACTCCCTATCATTACGCACCCCTCACCCTCCCGAACGGAATCAAACCAATTTAAATGTCTCACTTTCTGCAGAATGGAAAAAGCCTGTTTAAAATAGACTCATGTTGAGGTTGCGGGGGATTTATTGCACAGCCTTGTGCAACCCCTAGTGGGTCTCACGTACTAGTACAACTCAGCTTTGCCATTTGCGAGTCCTCCAACTGGACAGAGATTGGAACTGCACTCATTTGGGAATCTATTTAGGTATTGGCGGCAGTTGAATTTAAATGAGGAATAACATTAGGTAACTTACAAAACCGTTGGCCATTATTCGATACAGGCCCTTCAGCGACTCCATGTCTTTGTTGGTGAAGAGGAACTGAACCATTCGGGAGTTTCTGAATAGGTGACCTAAGGTTGTCTACAGAAAGAGAGAAGACAGAGAGTTAGCAATACAAGATTAATAAATCAATAATTTCAACACATTGAAAAACACACACACACACACACACACACACACACACACACACACACACACACACACACACACACACACACACACACACACACACACACACACACACACACACACACACACACACAAACAATCAGGAACAACAATCTCACCAACAGCTGCTGTGGAATTAGCTGCATGATAAGTTTCTGTGGCCACTGGTCCGTGTTTCTGTACACAAACAGGGCAGGAATGTTAAATTGTATTCATAAAGTCTAATATGAACCAGACATTTCTTCATTCTATTTGTTACAGTGAATAGCATGTCTCGTGTATTTCTGTATAGGCTTGAGCAATCATGCAAAATTCAAACGATTTTATCAGGAAGGGGTGCGTCCACGCACATAAAACGTAATATAATGTGGCAAATACATTATCCCTGTTACAGAAGTGCAGGATTTATTACTTATCGGTAAAGTATTTAAACAAAAAATCATCCAGTTTTTATTAAATTAAGTCACATCGCAACATAAAGCTACAGGGAGACGTGCGTGATGCCGCACAGGACAATGGGGACAGGAACGGGATGGAACAGTCAGTCGGTAAATTCAGTTGTGCTCAAATTTTTGGTTTCACACATGTAGGAAACCAATGTAAATAAATAGATCTAAAATAAAAACACAAGCGCGGGAGTCCGGAACCGGCATGCACCGTGCGCATAGCGCACCGCTCTCTGGGAGAGTGAGAAAAAAAAACAAAAAAAACCTTGCTCTAATTGAGTTAGGTTTATGTTTTTTCAATTTTCATACTGTACAAGTAAGAAACAAAACCTCTCTATGAGATAATATTACATATCGCTATATTATAATCATAAGATTTACATATAGAGTGGGGAAGTGAAATCCGATCACAAGTGGTTACTAGACAGCTCTGAGTGGAGAGGGTGAGAGCCTCTCTCTCTCCCCCTCCCTCCCTCCCTCCCTCAGAACGCGGTAAAATGCCCTTGCGTTTCAATGCTCGGATTTTTCCCAGCGTTCACACACACACTTTTTTTTTTTTTTTCTTTTAAATCGTCTATCATCAATGTCAATCGATTGACGATTTAATCGCAAATATGTCCAAGCCTATTTCTGAAGCTGAGGTGCTACTCACAAATTCTCTCCTTGGTTGACCTGCACCTGACACGGCAGAGAGCGCGTGAGTTTGGTGGCCGAGTCGAGAGATGAGGCTTTAGGTTTCTGTGAATAGGTGGAAGGTGAGGGCATTATGTTACAGAGCTCACAGGTGAAAACAACATACAATGTTAATGTTACTTCAGGCGACGGGTAGAAGAGAAATTGCTGTTTGTGGTTTTTTTTCGCCAAGTACCCCAAACCAAAAACCTATCTGGAATACAACAAGCTGTCACAACAACCTCGGAATGCAATTTTAGCGGGACAACGCATCTGTTCTGCTCGAAAAATAACCAGCCGCCATGCATCTTCAGGTCGTCAATACAGCATCAATAATTCATCAATCCCATATTGGCTCACCCTGCCAGAGCCCCTGTGCTGCCCATTGCAAATATATGGAGCTGGCCTTTCTTTAGCTGATGTATGGCTTGTATAGTTCCAGTGAGGGTTTAGGCCAGGTGTGTATGGAGCTGTGGTTCCTGTGAAGAGCAGACAGGCTCTGAATGAGCCCAAGGTCAGATGGAAATAAAACATGGCTACATGTCTGTCCAATAACCTGACACCATTATATGGTCAATTCTCTCTGGAAATTTGGTAGATTTCTCATATACAATGCATTATATTGACAAAGGTTTAGTTGGGTAAGCTCCAAGCAAGTGTATTGCCATACCGAGAGCGTTTCCTTAATCAGCTATTCCTTTAAGGAGTGCCAATCGCATAAAATCCTCCAACAATTTAGAGCACCTTGGAAAGAGATGTTATGGAGCTGTAAGCCAAGTGAAAAAAAAATGAAAGAAAAAAGAATGAATTAATGGCAAAGCTTTCAAGGTTAAAGAAAATTGTAACTGCATAGAATTTTGGGTTTCTTGAGCAACTTGACTGCACACAGATCATTTTGGCAGACAGGAGAAGGCAGCCGTCATAGTTACAGGGAATTGATCAAGTGTTTTCATGAACACAAACACCTGCAGGGCTCTTGTCAGATGAAATCCATCGGCATATGCTCACCTGGCTCATTCCCACAGGCGTGACATCAATCAATGTTTTGACCTTGGGCTAAACCAATACTAGCTGAGAGGGAAAATGATATGTGATTTATCAAACTCCACAGTAATCAATGATGGGCTGCTTTTAGACCCACCCGTGTGGAGGAGCCAAGGCACTCATGGAAGTGCAATATAATCATTGAAACGGTCGTATTATATGGCCGGTTTCCGCCTGAACGGTGCACATCTGCTTGAGAAACCCTTGGCAGAGTGTAGTTCATAGCCAATATGTGTACTTTTAGAGTAAAAACCATGTTGTTTGACCGGGTGTTAGTTCTTCCAAACAGGTTGTGGATGATGGGAGAGGCAAAATAAACTTTAGCTAAATTACTTTTAATAAAGTCTTACCTCTTGCCACTCCAGAACACCACTCCACGCTACAATCTTATTGGCCACACCTTGCTGCTGTCCGATTGGATTGGCATTGCCCGGTGCTCCAGAGACCCCAGGCTGTTGAGGAAAGAGGAAGTTATGTATAGATCTACTTGTAAATATCTACAAAAAACTTGATACAAAGTTATATGATGGGAACTAGGGCTGTGACGGTCTGAATTTCTTTCTTACTGCGACAACATATAACCGTGGTATAGCGGTTTACAGACGCTGTAAATGTGCATTATATGCAATAACAGGATAAAACAGATAGAAGCTCTCAAAAATGCACAGGGATAATTTTTCAATGAAGAATTATAAATAAGGGGAATCCTAATTATATTTTTACATGTGTGAATCGTCTGCATCCGGACATGGACACGAACACGGCGCTCCGTGTGCCCCGATCACGGAGTGTCATTCCCCGTTCATATTTGCATTGAACAGCCGATCCGATTAGACTGACAAAATTCTGAATGTGGAGTACAGCCCTAGAAATAAATTAATTGAATTCATTTAATAGTTACTAGAATCAATAGAAATTAATAGAAATCAGACACACACAAAACAAATCCCCCACATGTTTAATGGTCTATCCCACCCGCTCCTGCAAGGCGTGCAAAGCTCAATTGGCAAGCGGGAGGGAAGCAACTGAAAAGTTTCTCCAGAGGTCCATGAACATTGCATGGAAGACAGTCAACTAAACAAGTGTGTTTATATTTCATATCCTCCTGTAACTTTGATGACAAGAGCTAAATACCATGGTGATGTTACGTAAATGTTGTATTGTGGTTATCGTCACAGCACCAATGAGACGTGCGATTTTAATTATTACAACAAAATTAATGAAGGTTGTGAATGTCCAAAAAACTGAAAGAAACTCCTATGACAGTGAAACTGTAACTCTGCATTGGTCAACAGCCACTACCGTTTGCCTAATACCAGAAACTTAAGTATGGCTGTGTAGATAGAGACATGTAATCATGTCTTTTGACTTTTCATACCAGATACTGCCATCACTTAATACATCGTAATTAAACGTTTCGGAGGCAAGCAAAACATGAATATAATAAGTCAGTTCTCATGCTCAACTCTCCTTTGAGACATGAGGGCATTAAAGCATGGCTGCATTGAGGTTAAGCTTTCATATATGGAGGTGTGGTACAAACCATGTGGAAAGTATGAATTTCGGAGGCCTGTTAGTGGAGACCCTTTACTTTTTGACTCATTAATGTGATGGGCAATGTTATAAAAATATTCAGCTTGACCATGACCTTGAGAGTTAAATCACATTCGCAGTGAGATTATGGAGGCATTAGTTAATAAAGAAGAAAAAAAAACAAAAAAAACAGGTATATCCATAACCTGTTCATCCTGATTCAAGTTTTTAGAGTAACGTTCCTCAACATCAGACTTTCCGTTAGAAAAAAATCCTGTGTCCTGGAAGATTTCAATTTCCCGGAAAAATGGGAGATATTCCAGTCAAATATTATCTGTGTTTATTGAGCTTAAAAACAATTGATAAGCAGGCTGTATTGAGAATGACATGAATAATTACGAATATTACTACTTGAAATCAAATAATTTCTGTTCCTGAACAATAAGTAACAAGTGCAGCCGCTTAATTTAACATTTCACTCAAATAACATTTTGATCAATTCAAAAACAAAATAAATATGCCAAGTTGGTCAAAATAAATAATAAAGTCTGTGGTGTCGCTTGTCTTTGTCGGGACATCCCATCAACATATTTCAGATATTTACGTCTGCTTTGGGTCGGAACTTAAATATCCAAAACATTGCCAAACTACGTATGTACTGCATGTGTACCAACGATACATCATCTTTGTGTTTCTCCTCAGAGTTCTAGACGCTGTGGCTATGTCCGCTCCATGTGTGTGTGTGTTTACTGTGTTTTGGGGGGGGGGGTGCTTAGTTTTATATCGACAAACGAGGTGAGGCTTTCAGATCAGCTTTAGATCGCCTGAACTTATTGGCTTCCCGTTGGAACTTGCTGAGGGCGACAATGAACAGATCTGCTGATTAATCGAAATGATCCAAATTATTTTCACTGGATGATGACCGGAGAGATTTAAATATGTCGGACTTGGTAATGGAAACGCTGCTCAACACTTATCAAAACAGAGCATAATTTGAGATTTAATCATTTCATAATTTGGTATTTTCATTACCATGCCAGGCTGCGCTGAAAGAGGTGGTTGCTGATTGACTGAGGGCTGCTGCTGCTGCTGCTGCTGCTGCTGCTGGTTGGGCGGTGGTGGCCCTTGGGGCGGGACTTGCTGCTGCTGTTGGTTAGGAGGAACTTGTTGCTGGGGCATCATGGGCTGCGTTGTAGTGGTGACTGTGGACAGGCTGGGCTGGCCAGATGGGGCCAACTTCACACTGGCAACGGATGGGAGAGTTGGCTGGCTGTTGAACGGAGCACCTTGGACTGGAGGAGAGTAAATGAATGAGGTCATTTCCAGAGCCAGGCTCACATATGAAGTTAGCAGGAATCTGACCCTGCCATTGATTCAAGGACATCTAGCCAGCCGGGCTGTCAAAACAGTGTTTCCAGATGAGTGTAAGCCAATCTCTGCCAATTGCTGTCTGCACAACCATGGAGACATGGTTGCTGGCCGTTTTTGATCATTTGCTTGTCTCAACCCTCCCCCCTCCCGCCTTTTTGGCTTTAGATTGTCATGGCGTGTAAACTTCACTGTGAAATGCATGCTAACTAAAAGGTGTGCTGGTATCAGAAGTTGTTAACAAAAGGCCTGAGTGTTGATCTACTCACAAGGCCTCTTCTGGTTGTTGGCTGCCTCCACAGCCATCTGTGCTGCTGCCTGGGCAGCTGTCATGGAGGGGGGGGGGTTCTGGAGGGACGGAGTGAAGGCAAGAAAAAATGTTTGGAGATCGAACACTAGCACACAGCTGGCTGTAACCAAGTTAAATAACTCTGTAAACAATGGGTTTGTTGGGTTTTTTCTGGCCACCTTTACTGTATCCTGCTACTTGGGAAAAATACCTGATAAGGGTGGCCTGCATTGATGGGTGGAGGGGCCTGTGAAACTGCCCCAAGGGCCTGAGGCGGGAGGACAGGTTTAAGAGGCCCTGGTCCGGCACCTGATGAAACTGGAGACAGACACTTGAATCAGATCACAACATCGTTCGTGATTACAGAGTCTGCTTCCGATATCTGACCGTACGAAGTGGCTCAATATAATAGTTGGATTACAGGTAAAGCACAGGTGTGAGTTATCCATTTGCGTGTGTGGATTTTTGTGTGTGAGTAATGTGGCGTTTCTCACGAGGAAGTGCAACGCCCCTGACTAGGACCATATGGAAGGGGTCTTGGCTGTAGTCTGGATGGGGCTCAACAGCGCCTCCTACTGGAGACGCCCGCTCATACAGAGCCCGCAGCGCCGGAAGCTTTCTGGGAGCCACCACAGAGAAGTGGATTCCTCTCTGCAGAACATGAGACACTCAAGTTGCAACTTGATTCACAAGTGGCATTGATGATAACGTTATGATCAGTGGCTGAGCTTGTCACTCTGCATGCAAATGTAATAAATCAAACAGATGAGGTTTTTCCAAACATGGAGGAATTGATAGTTACTGTATATGAGTCCTACATCTGTTATGGAGACGCTTTGGTTATTTAGAAGATTATTTTTCATAACTCAGGTAGTTCACGCTGAATGTCAAAAAAGGACAGCCCGTCTTCTATCTAGCATCAAAGTGCACTTTATTGAAACAACTTAAAATGTAAAATTTAATTTACAGATGGAACATTTTATATAAATGTGGAAATACAACAGTACTGATGTATAAATATAACCCCAGAGCTGTCTTTCTTCACTAGCTTCAAAGTGTGGAAATTATACCAATGACCAAGCAAATGCATATTCCGCTAAGGGCTGCCGGCTTATGAGAATCGTCAAATACTACACGCTCAATATACTATCATTAAATATATTAAACATTTCTAATGGCCAAATAAAAAGGTTTTTCCTGGCACAACATTTTACACATTGTGCCAGGATAATCCATGCCATATCATCACTGCAACATGCAACACATTTAGTTAAAATTGCATATTTGTTTCCATAATGTGCTACTGTGGAATCAAACTGGGTGGAGAGAATAGTCGTATTTCCCTGATATTGTTGTCAAAACTAAAATATCTGGTATTGTGACAGCCGCAAAACTAATTTTACCACAACTGGTCAGAGCAATTATTATAAAATTATTGTCCAGCACAATGTTTAAAGCAATGGATTAAAGCACAGTTACTCACATCTCTGATGATCTTGACCAAGTTGTCCGCTGTGCAGCCAGTGTAGCTGACACACTCAACGGCAGGAAGCAGGTAGGGAGGAGAGTTGCATAACAGCACACACACCTTGTGTGTCTGACCACTGGTGGTGGCATAGTGAGTGGAGGGGGCATGGACAGAAAGATATAAGAATACTTAATATTTAGGGAAGCACCAACACCACTTTTTAAGTGGCAATGACAACTCGCTAAACGTTTTTAGAACAGAGTGTCATTCAGTGAGACCATGATTTCAGGCTCATCAGAACATAATGATCATGATAGTCTTTTTCATTAGAGATATTACAAAAAAAAGGCAGAAAAAGTAGCTTTTCTTTCATATCCAATGTGTTTGATACAGCCCTTGGTATATGATTTTTGTATTAAATAAATATTCTTATACCCTACCTGCATTCTGTCCTATTGTG
Source organism: Zeus faber (assembly GCF_960531495.2). Taxonomy (NCBI): domain Eukaryota; kingdom Metazoa; phylum Chordata; class Actinopteri; order Zeiformes; family Zeidae; genus Zeus; species Zeus faber. The sequence continues at coordinate 13,882,456 of NC_137205.1, forward strand.
TACAGGACGACAAGAGTGACAGAGGGTATAAGATTTGAAGTCAATTAACGGAAAAATCAGGTGGATTTCTTTTACAGTTCTCTGACTAAGATACAATAGTACAACAGCAAAAATAGCTCACAACAGCAGAAACGGCTTACATTTGTTCCCGCATCTTCTTAAAGTCATCAAAGACCTGCAGGGCCACGGAGAGACCTTCAGCGATCAGACTACAGCTCTCAGCTCCCCCTCCCATGAACCTGTGGCAAAGGAAGAGGGATACATCTGAAACGGAGATATTCAAAACTGCAATCTGGTATTAAGGATTTGATGAAGGACGCAATGTCCTAGCACAAGGCCATTGACCCTGTCAACAAACATACTGGATGCTATCGATCCAAGAGACAAACTCAAATGCGGAGCTGGTCGGTGCGTGACACTGGACATAAGACTCGGGTGCACAGTCGACTGTGTTAAACACCACCAGACCATACTGTGTACCTCCGTACTAGACAGGGGGAGAGAGAGAGGACGAGCATTTCATTAGCAATGGTAAGACGCAACCTCACATAAAAGTGAACTCTGAAAAAATCACTCAAAGCATAAAGTAATGTAAAATAAAGAATAACTTAATGACTCAAGATAAATGTGGAAAGACACACATCTCCACCAAAATCTGTTTCAGCCGGTGGCCCTCCATTGAAGTATCTGTGATAAAGAAAAGAACAATAAAGCAATTCAGTCATGGTTTGAAGGAGGCACAACCTTTAGCACAGAACAGCATCCCACTCAGCGCCACTTACTCTATAGCAGGCAATATGTAATTCTTCCTCAGAGATTCAAAGTACGGTCCAAGATTGGCAGTCCCTTCGATCACAAAGACCACGTCTGCGACCTGGTTTGCGCCAGACTTTGCGGACGGCTCCATCAGTGCGGAACCCGCCACCATGGGTCTGGAGGTAAGGAGGGGGAAGCTGGTTCTATTAATACAGCAAGAGGCTGAGGTGCCACTGACACATAGACCACCAAGCTCACCTCAACAAACACCGCTAAGATATATATATATATGTATATATATATATTTTTTTTTTAGATAAAAATTCGTTAGAAGCAACGGATTCAAAATGTCCAATTCTGAAAAGAGAAAAGTTAGGGTGCCGAGCATCAACACATTGATCCGGCGCCGAATCCAATGTTGCTAACAGAGTAAACGTACCATAATACCTACGGAACAGCACAACAGTAAGCTCACGTTGGTCGGGACTGATAGTTATTTCCAGAAACGCACAGGGGATGTAACATCACCCCACAGTTTTTAAACTGCGCGAACGAGCTAACGACGTAACGAAACGCATTTAAAGTGTCATTAGCCAACTAGCTAAAATGGCTTAGCATCGACCGGGGGCCGACGACTTCCGTCTACAAGCCTGTTAATTGTTGTGAATTATCGGCCCGCTAAGCGGGGACGCTCACCAGGCGGTGGAAGTCGTTGCTGCCAGCGGGAGAATAGTGTTCGCTGCGCCGGGGGTTGTGCAACGTTACCGCGCTAGCATGCACCGCGGAAGGGAAGACGCCGATTTGTTTTGAGACGCGAGCCGGAAGTGCGGGACCGGAAGTCGCTGCCTCCTTCGCGGCAGCCGTTCGGCAGCGCGCACGAAGTTCATGTTGTTGTTGAGTGATATTTGGTGATGTCGTTGTCATGTTTATGCAGAAACGAAATGGGGGGGAAAGAAATAGGTTTGTGTATTTCGCAAGCAACAGATTCATCATAAGCGAGGCTTTAGGCATTTTAAACTCTGTACTGGGTTTGTACACACAGTGACTGAGCAGCATGTTAGCGACACATGTTTTCTGCTTTTGTCAGCAGAACTTTATTATAATAATAATAATAATAATAATCATAATAATCATAATCATAATAATAATATGGGAGATTTCAATAATAAAAAATGTTCAAACGGTCTCTTGGGTTTTTCACCGGAACGTTCGCGTGAGATCAATTCACGTTGATCTCATATTTGGCTGAGACAGTGGCAAGTATCCTCTGGTTCGTTGCAACGTCAATGACTTATTCATTTCCCAATTTTCCGTTGTTGTTGTAAAATGTGTTCATTTTATCAGGTGATCTACAGGTCTTTGGCAATTGTTGACACGAATACTGAGTTCACTATTTCTGCAGTGTGGTGTAGGCAGGACAGTTAATTTCAATTCCCAAAAGCCCAACATTTAAGAATTATATTTAAACACTGTTTAAATATAGAGATTCAAGATTCAAGATTTGTATTCGTCACTTACATATACATACTTTCATACATATATGCAGTGAAATGTAATGCAATGCACCCGGTGATAACACACAATATGTCCTAGGAAAAAATTCTTTCTAATAGCCCAACTAACTGACTCCTAAAACGTAATACAGTAAGTCGAATACTTATAGAATAAAATAAAAATATATAGAATAAAATAAAATACAATAAATATTAAATGGAATAGATAAAGTGAATATGCTTATGTATATGGAATAGGCAATTATGTATATACAGATATGTGCATTAAAGTGGCATGTGAATAAAGTGAGGTAGTGTTTGGGATAATACAGCACAGTATACAACAGTACGGCGCAGCAATACAGTAACACCGAACAACCCTGAACAGTGACATAGTATGCGGTACAGTATGCTACATACAGTACAGAAGGTAGTGGAGCCTATGTGTGTGGCTCAGTGAGGACCCCTGGTGATATAATTGTTAAGGTTAGCGACCAACACTAACCTTTACCCAAACCCTAACTGTAATCCCAAACCCTAACCCCAACCCCAAGGGTCTCTACAGGAGACTCCTACTCCCCCCATGACCTGGCCTCCACCAAGAAACCCCCTTTGGCAACACATCAGCCATCACAAATCCAATGTAAGGCCCCAGAAGACAACAGCTAACCCACTGGCAAGCCATTTTGCGGAACTTGGATATCCTACATGTGGTTCTCAATTCTACAACACCCAACGGTCTACCAGGGAAAGAAGAGGGGCTGAAGCAAGATGGACCATCCGATTGAGAACCTGAACACCAGGTGGTCTGAATATCAGACCGTAGGGACCCCATAACAACACCCGACCCTCCTGACCCCCGGCTATTTTTTTCTGTTAAACGCTTTTGTGCCATTTTTTATTTAAATTGTGTCGCCGGAACACGTGTGAAGAGGGGAACCTCCAGTATAGAAGCGGCGAGCACATTTTCCTCTCAGCATTGGTTAGGCTTATCCCTAAACAACCTAACCCCTAACCTTAACTTCATCAGTCATTATCTGATGTCAGTTATGAAGTAGTCAATGTTTTGGCTCTTACAATCTCTTTTGTTCTAGTTGTTATTTAAGTATGACTTTGTCCTGCATAATGTATGCGTTTTCTTTCTACTTGTGCCAATACAAAACAGTATTGCAATACACCACAGTATGCCACAGGAACGGGTTATACAATTGTTGTAGTAAAGTCTTTACTCTGTTGGCAAATAGCTGTTACAAAAATCGAATTAAAGTAGATGATACACTGAAATAGACGGTCATAGTAAATAACAAAATGCAATCTACTTGATTTGTTTTCAAACTTATTTTTAACTTGGTTGTAGTGTCAGTGTCAGCAGTGTCAGTTTAACATTTTTGCAATCAGTTGCGAATTGGCCTGTCGAAACACATTCAAGAATTTTGAAAACTGTTGGTTGATGGCATGTTGTTTCAAATATATGAAAATAAATCATGCATATATAATTTATCTTGCGCTTACTGTGTCAAGACTTGGACAAGACAGTAAAACTCAGAATTGAAAAATGTAAAAAAAAAAAACCAAACAGTTCAATTTCTAGGTCTAGAAGCAATTTTTATTCAGCGTGAACATTATCAACACAAAATAGTCGTAAAAGAAAACACACACAAGAAAACACTGAAAACCATCTTGAGGAAACCTATTCACTGTTTGAATGAAGTTGAATAGGACTAAAGTTTCATTCAGCGATTTCTAAGTTTTATGAATTACTAAAGGATTATACCACAGTTTTTCACATAATATGTACAAAACTGTGATATTATCATTTAATAATGATTGTGATGCTCTCATTATTTCAGCCTGAAAACAGTTGGAAATATGAGACACTGTTCATTTTACTTCAGGGTACAGTGTTTGAACTGTCAACCAGTTAGGCGTGAGTTGATGAATTGGTGTAAACAACCAATTCATCACGACGCCCAACTGGTTTTCAGTCATAATCTTGTTCTTTTATAATACAAACAACCAATTCAACATGACGCCTAACTGGTTTTCAGTTCAAACACTGTACCTTGAAGTACAATGAACAGTGTCTCATATTTCCAACTGTTTTCAGGCTGAAATAATGAGAGCATCACTACGGCTTATCTCCAGGAGATGTCAGCATAGAGATACAATTAGCAGAGTAGACCTCCCGTCTGCAGTGGAAGCACAGGGTTTTCAGTCTCAGACTTGAATGTCTTTTTTTTTTTTATCCTCTATTTCATTATCGAGGCAACAGAACTTGAAATGAAGCTCCATTCGTCCGTCAAAAAACTGCTGTTTCCCTTTGGATGAAAACAAAAGCAAACAATGTATAGGCTCGGTAGTCTCATTCCAATAGGATGTATCTTTATTTTTTCGTATGTCATATGTAAATCTAGTCTTTACACTAGCTTTGTTCGTAGGCTTATCAGGCCTGGCCTGGAGCATTATTTTCAAATCCAGCACTTCCTTTCAGGCGGTGACCTTTTTCTACAAAACTTGCCTGTCCGCCTTGCAGAGCACGGGCGCCGAGAACCAGAACATAATAACTAAGTCAGCCGTGAGAGAGCCAACGTGCTGTCAAATCAGCACAATTTGCCGGCAGCTAACCTGTAGTGGAAACACTGTGTCCAACAATAGCATCTTTTCCCCTGTGGCGCTGCCAGTCAGCCGACCAGCCAGCCGGTCAGCCATGCAGCCAGCCAGCCAGCCAGCAGGCAGAGCAGCGCGTTCAGGAAAGGGCTTCAGCGCTCATCAAACTCAAAGCCTCCCACAGAGGCTACGCTCTGTTCTAATGTTGTAAATCATTCCAACGCAAATTCTTGGGAGTGCACCGAGCTGTGTTCTGGAGCAGCTTTCCTATTTAAGCATCAGTAACCAGGGTTATTTGGATGCGGGATCCCAGATCATCTGAAGGTGTGCGTGCTCAAGGCTACCCCCCACGCGCCAAATCCCCCACACTGCTCTTCAGTTCGACATGTGTGCCACGGCAAAATTAGATTGAGACATTAGGTGTGTGTGTGTGCGTGTGTGTGTGTGTGTGTTTCGATGTGTGTGTGTGCGCCTGTGTGTGTGTGACCATGCGTAGGCACCCCATTTTGTTTTTGCGACCTTGATGTTTTCCTTCACTCAAACCGAATCGCTGTGTCGGCCGCTGTTTTGAACTTCAATGCGCAGAACACAAGCTGCTGCAAAGCAATTATGGAAAGCCCACTCTAGAGGTCTGGCCTCATAAAATAAAACGAAAACAGGGGGAAAGAATAGAACAACGTTAACAAGCTTGCGTCCCTTTATGATTTCAGGGGTGTTCTTATGTCTTTACGGGTTTGTTTATTTTTTTATTTTTTGAGGGGGCTGAGACGGTGACCGCAAGACAGGGAGAGGAATATTGTCGGGGCCTCAGTCCTCCGTGTCTAGCAGGTCCAGGTGGTAGGGCAAAGACAATTGCTCTCTGGACTGAAGTGCCCAGCTGGAACGCTCGGAGCCAGATGGTCGGCTCACAACAAGTAATCACAGTCAGCACACCGATACACCGACATCCACAAACGGGGTAGCCGAGGCCCTTTTTCTCCGTTCGGAAAAGCTGTGATCATAATATCCTGTCATAGCGGGTCTCCTCAGCTCTTCCTCTCGCGCCGGTGCCGGTGGTGCCGTGCCAAAAAGCTGCGGTAGAGAATTGAGGGTCAAGATGAATGTGCCGTGGGAATGACATTGGACCTCAATCCCATTTTGTGAATGTATTTTGAAAACAGTTTTTTCTGTCTAATCAGCTTCACCATGGAGGGAAAAAAAAAGGATATGGTGTATGGTGAACAATACTGTGTCTTCAAGATAAGGTGCAATTTGTAGAAAATGCTAATCAGTGGATGTATGTATGGCCTACCGTTCTCCTGCGAAGGTACATGCACCTTCCCACCGGTTTGGGTTTCCAGTGTGGCGTGCTAATGGAATTCATTACTCTGAGAGGGGTTGGGTATTATTTATAGTTTTGGAATAAGAGGTCTCAAGGGGTGGCATAATAAAAAGGTAAGGGTAACAGTCCCTTCTTTGCGCAGTCCTTTTGTGCTGACAAAACAAAAGTTTTGGGGTAAGAGTTACATAAAAAGGGGCCATTTTCTGAAAGTGTGGTTTGTGGAGCAAAAGGGGTCGTAGCATAAAGTGAGCGTTATAACACACTCTTAATATAGAGTTAAGTTAACCTTAGATACACACCTCATCTGTAGCTACGTCAGGTCCACTGCACGTGGTGGTGACCCCCCCTTTTGCCATAAAAAAATTCCAATAACAAAATCTCCAACGTGGCATTCATTTTTAATGGCATAAAGGAATGAATAATCGTTATATATAATGATGAAGCTAATGGCACACTATCGTCCAATTAGTGGAATAGATTCTACCAGTGTGGCACAAACAGCTCCTACTACACATGCATACACACCTCAGCCCGTCTCTAACTCATCCTCCCTCCCTCACTGTTTCTTTCAGCTCACTGAACTGAGTGAAATGTCTTTCCGACTAAATGATTTTTTTTTTTTTTTTTGCACGGTGGGAACGTTGCCATGGAGACAGCAGTTCCCACCCCCCAGCCCCTCCCTTCTCTCCCTCTCTGCCTCTCTCCTCTCTTTCAATGGTTCATGGCATTATAGCAGTGCTAAGTGGCGTGTCGGAACTGTGTGTGTGTGTGTGTGTGTGTGTGTGTGTGTGTGTGTGTGTGTGCGCGCGCGTGCGTGCATGCCTGCACATGTTGCACAGGTGCATGTACTGCGTGCACCAATGTACATGTACACACACACACACACAAAGACAAACAGTTTGTCTGCGAGGACCCATCCCGCTCCCTGTCCGTCTTCCCACCCTTATCTGCGCTCTCTAGCTGCTGTGCATTGTCACATCTCCTTTTTCAGCCCTCCTCCTTCTCTCCCCCCTCGTCCTCATCTGCTGCACGACGACTTTCCTCCCCTCTCCTCTTCTCTTCTTCCTCTTCTTTCCATTTTCCAACATACTCCAGCCAGCGCCTTGCCGCTGGCCGGCGTGTACGCATGCATGCGCCGAGCCCGCGCCGTTCCTCTCCGTCCTCCCCGTCGGATCGGTGGAGTTTGCACATTTGCACAACCGTGAGACGTTCTCTCGCCATAAAGCAGCGCTCATGTTAAGTGGGGGATAATGGCCGCATGAGACGGATGACCATTAAAGGAAAGAGCGACGTAGCAGCTGGGTAGCGGCCTGCACGCAGGGGCCCGGGCGGCGGTGCTCTACTTTGCATTTAGGTAAAAATGTGCTCGAAATAAACAATTCATGAGAAAGTGACTAAATAATTACACACGACTCGACGCATGGCAGTAAGCAGAGAGAAAGGGCGGAGGAGATGGGAAGAGATGGGGGCATACAACCTCTATAGGTCAAGCAACAGTGCAGATGGAAAATACATCGCGACGCGGCAATGTAGTCAATTATAGAGTGTGCACTTTTCAAAGGCCAGAGGCTTCATGTGTGGTGAACAGCCTCATATGTGATTATAAAGCCTCATTCCACGTGAACACAAACAAATGCCTTTTTTAAATTTCCAATACACTGAATTATGAAGGATAAACAGAGTCAGGAGAATGAGACTGGATGATACATATCCTTTATTTCCTTTATCACTGTTTCAGCCACACCATAACGTACACATTCACCAGCATCCTCCTTCCAGGCGGAGTCGTTCCTGACTGAAACAATCACCCTGACTGAATGTCTCACTCCTGTTCATATTCTCAGCGTTACCCATAAAAAAGTAAACCTCTTAAATAAATAATATATTTTAAAAAAAACGAAAGAAATTTGAGAAATTCAAAACAAGAATACCGATTTCAAGAGAGAGCGTTATACAGCATTAACAATGTTATTTATCATCGTTGTTATCGACCACCGATCAGCATTTGCTGGATCTCCGCTTTCCGTCGTTAGTAGTATTAGTATCGAGTTTGTTGTTCGGATTTTTGCTTCACTTAAGCATCACTTATATAATTTTTCGTTGCATCAAGTTGACATCATTCATGTTAATATTAGCATGCAAACACGTTTCCCCATGACCACTCAGAAGAACTGCACTAACACAAAGAGAGAGAGAGACAGAGGGAGAGAGCGAGAGTGAGAGAGAGAGAGAGAGAGAGAGAGAGAGAGATTGAGGAGAGGAGAGGAGTGTCGTACACAGATGAGAAAAAAATAAAAAAAAGGAGGGCAAGATGGAGGGACGTGTCAGCACAGTGGCTGTGGCTGGAAGGAAAACTAAGCAGGAGGATAGAGGAATGGATAGGTAGGGGTGCAAAGGCAAGGAAGGAAGAAAGGAAGAGAGTAAACCAGTAATAGATGTGGGGGTGGAGGGGCGGGGGGAGTCTTTTAAGAAAATGGGAGACGAAGAGAGCGGGACGGTGGAGGGGGATGGGAGAGGGAGGGGCGGAGGTCCAGCGAGAGCCAGCGATACGAGGGGGTTTATGGGGCTGAGGGGGGGGAGACCGTGTGAGGGAGTAGTTACAGGGCCTAGAGACCGATGGATCAATACCATATCTACTTATACAAGCTGATCGATGAGCGCCGTGGCCGACGAGCCGCGTGGAATACACATCAGGGTTTGCCGAGGAGTGCACCGCCCTCCGTGTGCCCGCCAAACGGCTCTCGTCCCCGAGGTACGAGAAGCGGGAGAAACCAGAGCCTTGTTAAGATACTCACGCGCGTGTGTTAGTGTTTTGTACACATGCCTCTCCGTGCGGCTGTGAGCGTGTGTTTGTGTGCGCGCGTGTGTGTGTGTGTGTTTGTGCGTGTGTGTGTCTTAAAAGGAGGAGGTCTGGGGGTGACAAGGGGTCGGAAATGACGGCGATAGCAAACACGAGTAGCTGCTGCGGGTCATTTTTACTGTTGAGCTGAGCTTCAGGTTAGCGGACGTGAGAGACGTGATCTCCAATTGACGAGATCGGATACAGTTAATTATTCGGGGGCGTTTCTTTCTTCCCTCAAGGAAAAGCAGCACCCACCTCCACCTCCTTCATAATATTGGGTTGTTAGTGGCTGGGGGTGGGGATCTTAATTTGTCTTATTCCGTAGCCTCTAACATATGTGTCTCGACTGTTTTTGCTCATTCGGTAATTGACCAAAACCTACCCGGCAATTTCATTATTTTATTTATTTATTTATTTATATATATATTTTTTTTTTAATCAAGGTGCCATCTGGATTTTTTTTGTTTTTCTTCCCTCATACACACAGTACACAATCACTGAAAGAGGAACATGATCAACACAGTTACTTACATCAGGCAAAAAGGGAGGAGTTTTTCAAAGGACTAAACAGCTGGTTTCAGAGACGACACAGACGTACGTACGACCTAATGTCTGTGTGAGACAAACTGTTCCCCACCGACCGGCTGAGCGATAAGTCCCACAAACAAACCCCCAAGAAAAAACAAAAAAACAATAAAACAGACTCCCTTTTTAGACACCAGACAGAAAGATACATTTAGGGCTTCAGGACGAGCGTCTCAAGGTCGCGGGGGGCAGGGTTCTTCCTGGAACTTGCGGGTTTCGGGGAGCGGAGAGAGGAGGAGGAGGAAGGGAGGCACGAGCGCAGAAACGTGTCACACACGGGTCACGGTGGCACACAGGCATACACACGCAAGACGCACGCAAATACAAAACGCACCTTCAAAACACAGAAACACACAAATCAAAGCAACAACAGGACGGTGTGTGTGTGTGGGTGTGTGTGTGTGTGTGTGTGTGTGTGTGCGTGTGTGCGTGTGTGTGTGTCCTTGAAAATACTTTTGTATAGCTGTGTCAGGAACATGATGGGTAATGACGATGATTTTTTTTTCTTCTTTCCCTTATTAAAAATCAGATAATGCAGTAAACCCAAGTCCCAGAATGATAGAAAAATAATATATGGGGAAATATAATGACACTGTGACATTTCCAGCAGTGAGCTCACCCCCAAAAATGATGCTGGTCCATCCTTAGTATCGATCCCCCATCCCCGGTTGTCCCTTTTTCAAGGGGGGCAAAGTCTGTCAGGGGGGTACGCTTCTTCTGTCATACACACAGTCACCCAAATATTCCATCTGTCTCGAGAGCTTACACCCGTCTCATCCCCGATGGATGTTGGAATAAAAAAATAAATAAAATAAAAAAGAAATCTTTCTCGATGATGACGGATACAACAAACACCACAATTAATAGAAAAATGAATTGTAATCAATATCAATGAGCGCCATGAAAAAAGGTGGCACGAAAAAAAGACGATGAAAAAGAGGGACATATTTTCAAGGTGGTGTAACATGCTTTTTCGACCAGTGGGTCCTTTCTGCACCGCTCCCTCCTCTGACATCAATAACGGCCACGGGATGGCTAATTGTCTTTCTCCAGAAAATTAAAAAAAAACCAAAAACAAAAACCAAAAAAAAAAAGATCGGTCTGAAACTGGAGGAGGTTGGAGCCTGAAGAAGTAATCCAAAACGTCCACCGTGGACGTGTTGCCCTGCTGAAAGTACTACAATAGAAGTTTTTTCTCATACAGTACACTATACTGTACACCAATGTCGCGAAAGGAAAAAAAAAATATATTGACAGAGTGTTTATTTCCAGTCGGTACAAGGGGCTTGAACCTTTGGTCCTGTTTGAAATGACCATACGAGGATGGTTTTCATGAGTATTCTTTTTATCTTTTTACACGGGGAAAAAAACACACAAATCTCCTAGATGACTTAACTAGACTAACCTGAAGCACCGATTAACTATGCACGTACTACAAACCCTGTGTGTGTGTGTGTGTGTTTGTTACAGATTGACAACTATTACCACCCCTTCTGATTTGTTTATGTGTGTGTATTTATGTATTTATGTATTTATGTATGTATGTGTGTGTAGTCTAATGCTCAGAGAGGGTTAGGGACGGATGTGTGTCCCTGCTTCGTGAAGACAGTGGCGGACTCGGAGGATTCGCGAACAGGGAGCGGAGCAGCGCTATAGCAGTAGGATGTGTCTCCATTTTCTCTCTTCCGTTTGATGGAGAGAATTATTCACAGATGAAAATAAAAGGATGAAAAGTATGGTGCAGGAGAGATAATAATGATCTGGGGAGAGAGGGAACAAGGGACAAAGAGACAGGTTAGGTGAGAGATCTGATTGTCCAAGAGTGTAAATCTGTATGTACAGTATATATACAGAGGTACCCTCTATATATATCTTTATATATATATATATACACACCATTCAGCCACAAGATTAAAACCACCTCCCTAATATTGTGTAGGTCCCCCTCGTGCCACCAAAACAGCTCTGACCCACCTAAACAATGTTTAGGTAGGTGGTTCATGTCAAAGTAACTTCCACGTGAATGCCAGGGGTCAAGGTTTCCCAGAGCAGAACATTTCCCAGAGCATCGCACTGCCTTCACCGGCTTAACGTCTTCCCATAGTTGTGCCATCTCTTCCCCAGGTAAACGGCGCACATGCACCTGGCCAGCCACATGATGGAGAAGAAAACGTGATTCATCAGACCAGGCCAGCTCTTCCATTGCTCCATGGTCTAGTTCTGATGCTCATGTGCCCATTGTAGGTGCTTTCAGTGGTGGACAGGGGTCAGCATGGACACTCTGACCGGTCTGTGGCTACACAGCCTCATACGCAGCAAGCTGCGATGCACTGTGTGTTCTGACACCTTTCTATCATAGCCAGCATTAACTTTTTCAGCAATTTGATCTGCAGTAGATCTCCTGTGGGATCGGACCAGACGAGCTAGACTTCGCTCCCCACTCGCATCAATGAACCCATGGGTGTCCATGACCCTGTCGCCGGTTCACCGGTTGTCCTTCCTTGGACCACTTTTGGTAGGTACTAACCACTGCACTGTGGTACTGGGAACCCTCCACAACACCTGCCGTTTTGGAGATGCTCTGACCCAGTCGTCTAGCCATCACAATGTGGCCCTTGTCAAAATCACTCAGTTCCTTATGCTTGCCGTATTTCCTACTTCCAACACATCAACTTCACTGACTGTTCACTTGCTGCATAATATATTCCAACCCTTGACAGGCGCCATTGGAACGAGATGAGCATTGTTATTCACTTCACCTGTCACTGGTTTTAATGTTGTGGCTGATCGGTGTATATATATACAGCAGCTTGTAAGTATACATTATGCTCTGCTGTATGTTAGGGGGAAGGGGGGAGCGTTACGTAACCCATAACATCTAGATTAGAGAGAAGCTGCTTGCTTATGGCTCCTACATCTCAAGGCTCCTTGGCTCGTGCATTATCAAATACTTGCAACTAGCTCATGGTTTTTGTAGAATACCCTTGATTTCCCAGTGCAATGCACATCTGAGTGTGTCTGCCCTCCGGGATGTGTGGTGACATTCCAGATGAAGAAAACCTTAAAGGGGGGCGTGGGGGGGAGGGGAGGGGTGTTGAATCATGTGTGGAATAACATACAGGCAGCCTGGTACCTTGTTTCTAAAATAGCAATTTATAGGAGGTGCCTGAATTTGAAAAATAAAATGAGGTACGAATGAATAATAGCAACGTGACACTCACAGTTTTACTCAGAGTGTGGACTGTCCACCACGATGTGAGGCTTAGGAGAGGATGCTGTGGCACTCTTTGACACAAATGTACTAATTGCTTTTTCCTGGAAGGAAGAAAAACATACGCGGAGAATTCCACCTGATTTATTACATCATGATAGCATAGTATTGGTATATAAAGCAATGCTTACTTAATGGATATATCAAAAGTAAATATAAATATATCAGATCTATATTTAAAAAAAAAGGAAAAAGAGGACGTGCACACACACACACAGACACACACGCACACACGCACACACGCACACACACACACACAAATGAACAGTGACACATTACCTCCACCAGCTGATGCCAGTGCTCGATGGGTTTGCGTGGATTGGCGAGCATGGCCGTCCAGTGCTCCCTGCCATGTCCCTCTGCATCACTGCCCACACGACACATACCTATGACCTCGTTGTGACCAATACTGACGCACAGGATGGGAGGAAAGGGGGGGGGGGGGGTAATGAGAATAGAAAGAGAATGAGACACAGGGACACGCAGCCAGGTCTCTATTGGGCCTGGGAGAAGAAATCAGGTATGCAGGGTATTGAACAGCATCTTGCTCCGTACGCAGCACACACACACACACAGCCCTGTTCCTGTTCTCTGGTTCAGCGGGGAGAACGCACGCAAACGCACAAAGGCGGAGACGTCTTGGGCGATGCCAAATGGAAGGACGGCGGCGGAGACAATAAAGGAGGAGATGCATTCATACACCAACACGTCGAGCAGCCAAGTGGCTCGTTGACAAGGCCGGGCTAGCGGCGAGCAGCGGTCCGACGCTGGCAGGGCTGCACCCTCCCCCTCCCTCCCCCACTTAGCATTAGCATAAGGGATGGTTATTTATGAGCCGCCCGTCCTCCATGTAAAACAGGACTTCTCCACCGGGAGTCTGAGTCACGGGGCACTCACCGTGTTCAACCAGAGCGCCAACAGTCGGCAGCAGGCCCCCGAGGGCCGAAAACAACGCCAAAACAACCACCTCCCCCGCTTTACACCATATCCACAGGGCGCTATTTTAAGAAACAACGTACTAAACAAAGCCTCGACGCAAATCCCCTGAGGCGGAAATGAACTCCCGTTAATGGCCGGTCTAAACACCGGGAATGTCTCTCACCAGTCGTAGTCCATCACGGCGATGATGATGGACACGCTCTCAATGTTCTCGTTGGGAATGTCAAAGACGAGCGCCTCGTTGTAAGTCGGATTTAGCGTGTTCTTCTTAATTGAAGTCTTCCTCTTTTTTAGCCTGCGCCCGTCACAGATGAGGGAGGCTTTTACGTACGGATCTGGGAGAGAGAGAGAGAGAGAGAGAGAGAGAGAGCGAGGTGAGATAAGAGGGGACTCCTCAAAACCCGATTACGTATTATGCGCGCAAGTATCTGTAACACATAAAAGGCATGAAAATCAAGTCACCTTGGCAAAGCCGGATTAAGAACATAAAGGGGGGAAGCTACGGCGGTTGACTCACTTCCGCGTTCCATTCACAAGCTTAATAGCAGAGCAGGAGGAAGAGACTCCTGGCATTTGATTTACCGGGTTCACTTCTGAGCCGGGTCTCGGCCCGGCAAACGCTCTGAGATTTTTGAGGAAGTAATAAGGGCTTTAGTGTCTGGGATCTCAGTTAATCTGAGAGAGAATCATCGCAGTCTCCAGGGAAAGTCTTCTCAAGTATTGTCATTGGTGGTGAAACTGTTCTGCCAATTCCATACTGTATGTAGCGCAATCTTTTTCAGTATTCAAAGAAAAATCGAACAATGCAAGTGGAATGTTACTTCCAGGGCCACAGTGGAGGATGATAAAAATGAGCAAAAACGGAAATGTCCTCATACTTCAATTTTGAATTTCTCCCAATGTGAAATTCTATCTGCAATGTCAATTGTGGCCCGTAACACATTTCAAGAGATTCAAGAGGTTTATTAATATTGTCCTTGTGCTTCATTTTATGTTGACCAACGCTGGCCCATATTCAAGCTTCTCCTGAGATTGTGGTGCCTCACCTGCCGGATGGATCCAAGATTATTTTAAAACATTCATGTTATACGTGGCGGGGGAGGTAGATTGACAGGGAAGCGCCGCGGAGGAGAGGAATGATTGATTTATTTCGAGCTTGAAGGAAATCAGAAGCACGTATCTGAAAACGGCTTCCGGAGCCGAGGGTTTTAATCCTGCACCTGAGAATCCGGTGAGGTCCATGGCCTTGAGGTTGGTGGCCTTGATGATGGTTGCAGTGAGTCTGCCTGCAGTGGGCAGGTAGCACAGCGAGAAGTTAAGCTCTCCCAGATCAGCCTTCTCCTGCAGGACACACACACACACACACACACACACACACACGCACACGCACGCACGCACCCACACACACACACACACACACACACACACACACACACACACACACACACACACACACAAGCCATAGGTTACCTTGGTTCGCTCTGAATAAAACACAGAAAGCGATCTAAGCCATGGCAGCAGTCGATGGCGACAAGGAGACAGCTATTAACGAATGCCTTTCTCTTATTTATCACCATTTCCTTCACTCTGTCGCCAGAATAGAGCGACGTGACAGACAGACAGGGGGGTGGGGGGAGGAGTGACAACAGGCATCCTAATCTGAATAGACAGAGTGTTTAGGTGGAGGCAAAAGGCACCGTCGCTATAAATGAATCATATGTCAATCCGTCATTGTCCCCGGGTGGTGGAAAGTGTTAAGTGGAGGTGACAATTCTCTGGGCTGTTTATATCTCTGTGACATCTCTCTCTTTTAGCGCCGTTCTCCTCCCCGTCTGCGGTCTCGCAGGCAACGGCGCCCGCTCGGGTCAAACGGTGGTGCGATTCATCTCCCAGTGACCCCGCAGATCAATTTTTCCATTATTTCACAAGTGGGTAAGCTCATGATGTAAGATTCAAGATTCAAGAGGTTTATTAATCACATACATAAACATATATGCAGTGAAATGGCATGACACCCGGTGATTAGGCACAATAAGCTCTAAAAATACTAAAAAAATACTAAAATGCGCGTAACCGATACGAGGCTTCCGCAAGGGGCGGCGCCACAATCGCAATTCCGGGTTATATAATTTTATAATAGTATTAATTATCTGGGTTAAATATTAAATTAAATATACATTTAAATCCTCCTAAATGAAACTTCCTTTAACTTACCTCCAGTACTTACCTCACAGAGTAGAAGTCCTGGTACATCACAAAGCTCCTATTTGACGTCCATTAAAGCTTCATCCTCACAGTATATACAGTCTATATATATATATATATACGTACATACAGACATACATAAGAGTCAGCAAAGTTACCTTTTTTTCGCCCGTTCATCCCATCTACTTCACACTTCGTGGCTGTACTGCTGGGGCGTGCAGTGTTGAATTTGGTGGGATGAAGCTCAGTTTAATCGATTGGTATTTTTAATTTATCAGAAGATATTGTTTTATATCTTGATACTGATAATTTCCCATTGATAATCCCAACAAATTCATCCATATTGCCCGGAAAAGCCTTTAATCATCCCACAAAATGCGAGGGCCGCAGAACGGTCCGGCCACTACCGTTTTTTCTTCTCGTAGATACGACTGCCTCTGATCTGTGTGCTGTACATGCCTATAACCTCACCTACCTTTAACCTACAACAAATACTTTGCCGGTAAAAATGGCAGCCACATGCACAGGACTTTCAGAGAGAACCGGTTAGACACAGATTTGCCTTAAACGCCAGACTTTAAACTTTGAACATTTCCACTTGTCCTATAAATGTAATATTAAAGCGAAACCTCAACCTCATCAGCATATAATATTTTCAACTGTGACAGCTTTGTCTGATTTGCATTTCGACTTCTTTTTTGCAAATTTTATGCAGCGCTTCGCTTGGATACTGCTTAATAACCTGCCTGGTATAATATATATTTGCGCTGTAATAGCTTTGTTGCGGCCAGTGGTGACTTTGCATTGATCTAGACATCCACACCCAAGTAATATGATGAGAGTATTTTGGGCACAGTGGTAAAGGCTGGCGGGTAAGGGAGCAGTTGTCCATGGAGAGTCACTAAAAATTAATCTCAGTCTGATGATGTCTGGAAATCCAGACATCTAGACCGCCCTAAAGAGGCTCCATAACACCGTCACTTCTAGAAGTCACATTGTGTGTCCAAATAGGGACTGAAAACAACCTTCTGGAAATGGCACAGTGCTCTATCTCGTATGCCTCATATGCCCAATTTGTTTTGCTTATTTTTTGGCTTCATCTTCTGGTTTATTTTTTGTGAGGCTTATTTTTTATTGTTTATTTTTTTATTGTATATTGCCACATTTGTCTATATTCTAGTTTAAGTTTATTGTACATTATCTATCTATCTATCTGTCTGTCTGTCCGTCCGTCCGTCCGTCTGTCTATCTATCTATCTGGCTGTCTGTCTATCTATCTATGTATCTATCTGTCTGTCTGTCTGTCTGTCTGTCTTTCTGTCTGTCTGTCTGTCTGTCCATCTATCTATCTATCTATCTATCCATCCATCCATCCATCCATCCGGCTGTCCGTCTGTCTGTCTGTCTGTCGGTCTATCTGTCTGTCTGTCTGTCTTCCTGTCTGTCTGTCTGTCTGTCTGTCTGTCTATCTATCTATCAAAACGAAGGGCACATGCATTAACATGCTTTTAAACAGTGTCATCAAAACACGTCACAAATCCCTCAAGCCTTTCTCGTCCACCCTCCGTGGGTCTCTTACCGCGGTGCCCTCCACGATGTCCCTCCAGATGGGCTTCTCCCCGGTGCCCTCGCTGAAGTCCAGCAGGTTGTCCACCACCACCTGGCCGATCAGGTCATGTCTGGAGAAGCGGTCAAAGTCGTAGACGGAGAAGTGCAGCTTCCTGCAGTGCAGCTCGTTGAGCGGCACGCCGAACTGGAAGGTCTCGTTGAACACCGGGTTCAGCGTCTTTCTGTGAACCTGGAGGGACAGGGGGGTGAAGAGAGGGAATTATTTGACAAGGGATTCGGCTGAAATATTTTTTTTTGGAGTGGGGTGAGGGGGTCGGATTCCACAATCAGATTTTTCCGTGCAAATTTGAGGGGAATTTTAAGCCAATATGCTGAAGGTGTCAAACGATAGCGCTTCGGCAATAGATAAAACTAGTTTATCGACAGTTTTACTCCAAAGTCTTACCCGAGCTAAATACTTTCCTAAATATTCCGTATTTCAGGAGATTTCACCTCGCGTTTATAAGCGGTTTGAAACAGAATATGTAGAGAAAGTCAAACAAACAGATTCACAACATGGTGGCGATGAGTCATTCTGATTGTCCTTGACAAAGTCATCAGACGTGGTCTGCTTCACTCACTGTGGACAGGACGTCTAAAAAGGGAAACGTGACACAAAATGCTCGTATAGAATATTTTCTATTCATTCTGTATCTATCTTTCATCGCAACGCCGTTTAAATGGACATTTTGAATCAACTACAACCATGCAACTCATGTAATCGACGGCTTCTTTATATATATATATATTTAAATCCGGGGTACATTGCGGGGTGCATTTCCAAATCCTTCTTTGCATCTCATTACAAATCAACCTTTCAGCTCAGTCAGCTTACATTAAAGCAACTTGACTATCAGCATACGCAATTTCAGAATTTATAAAATCGCAATTTCCGGCGAGTTTAGATCTGGTTTGGATACAAATGTTGTCTTTAAAATGGACTAGTAGGACTATCAGATAATGAATGCAAGGTTAACTAAATAAAATAAAATGAGACTGGATGGCATTAAGTGTCTTAGAGGTTTTGGACACAGCAGCTGCATTACTCACGCACTATAAACCCGATACAGACACTGAGCCCCTGAGAAGCTGCAAAATCGAATTTCCAACATCTACTTAATGGTGACAACCGGTCGACCCAAATTCTTAATCTCAAAATAGTCTTAAGGTGATGTTCACGTCCACCTCAATGTTTTTGAAAATCGAATTAGTCACCGTGAGACGTTTTGGTTTTTTTCTCTTCCGGTCGCAAACGACTGAAACGCACCCTCTCGCCGCGTCGGCAGAAATCGATTGAAATTCAGCGCTCATCATCTGCACTGGAAACAATAGAGAAGCCGCGTTATGTAAATGATGAAGGTGTACACACACACACACGCGCACACACACACACCCACAGGCACACAGACACACACACACACACACACACACACACACACTCAGCTCGGTGGCTGAAGGAGCTTTTGTGACTCAGACGGTAAAACACAAAGGCAAGCAGAAAACTCCCCGGCTTGGGATAAAGACTGGGGAGCCGCTTCGATTCAATTACTACAACTTTATTGTCATTTACAGCACACGGTCTGCGCTTTCCCAGCTCCACACTCAATCGGCATTGATCACGGCGAACAAAGCGCTTTATTTTAAGGATCTCTGTCGCTTCTGCTCCCGCACTCCAGCATGGTAACGGCAGTAGTTGTAGAAAGGTGGCAACTCACACCCGAAGATGAAAAATGAGACCTACATTTGTGATGCCGAGGTCCTAATTGCAATTGGTCTGGAAACAACTGTTCAGCAGTGGGGGAGCAGCAAGGGGGGAATTCGTAAGGCTGTGTCTGTTTCTGTTTTACAAATGAACAGATTGAACCAAAACAACAAGCAGGCTCTCTTAAACCCCTTGAATAATATAGGTGACACAAAGCTATGCTATGTGCTATTGTATTTAACAACACTATTTTAATTGAATGCAATGTAGTCTGATTTAATCTGATTGGTGTTGTTCCCACTACCGAAACAAACAATGCCGACTACATTTTTCCTCTCTTATTGAAGCCAGGTAACTTCTATTGCAGTGTTGCGCCGCAGGTCGCTGTCAGGAATAAAAAAAGGCATTTTGGGTGAGTGCGGTGGGAGAGGATGGGGGCGGCACCTTGGTCTGGAACTTCTTCTTCCTGTCTGGCAGTAGGTAGATCTTCACGTATGGGTCGGAGAAGCCATTGGCGTCTTTAGCTGGCAGGTCCAGAGCTTTCAGGATCTTCACCACAAGCTGCTCCGTGCTAACACACACACAGACACCGATGTGAACACACACACACACACACACACACACACGTCAAAACCTTACCGTACACCTTAAGAACGTAGAGTTATAAAGAGTTTCCAAGTCCCAGACGGGGTTTGCTTTGCACAATCTCAAGTTAAAAAAGAATCTGAGCCAGACGGCTACACACACACACACAACACACACACACACACACACACACACACACACACACACGCGCGCACACACACGCGCACACACGCATGCACACAAGCACACCAGTGTGGGATTTGTGTGTACAGATAGTAGTGTGGGAGGTTGGGTATCTCTGAAGCGAGGAGTAGTTTATGTGTCACCCCTCTAGCTGTACCGTAGTTGCAGGATCAGCGATGCTGGATGTAAGCACAGGAAGCACAGATGTAGAGCCAGTGAAAGAGGAGTGTGAGTGCAGCCGGCCTATTAATAATCCTTAACATATTTCCCTTTGTAATGCTGTCGGTCTGGCCCACACACACACACACACACACACACACACACACACACAGGGCCCATAACCACATGACAAACATTGGTCAGACTGGAGCTTCTCGCCACTATCGCCCAGGAATACACCTACAGTGACGCGCGCACACACACACACACACACACACACGCACACAGTTCCACAGAACACATAGGAAGCCTGATTGTGATGTCTTTATGTTCCAGTAAACCACCGGCGGTCATGGGTCTATCTCACAGGCTGCTTATGATGAATCTAATTAACAGATCAAGATGGCTCGCAGGCCTTTAGTCAAACCTCGTTAGAACGTGTTTCCCCGCGATAACGAGCGTGTCAACACTTCATTAGGCCCTTCAGGAGAGCGGCGTGAACTTCGAACGGGGAGTGGGGGGCGGGCCGGCAGAAGGGGGCCGCCGTCCGGTTTGCGACCGCACTACTATTCGAACCAATCATGAGCTACGGTCGGGACACATGTCTACAGCTGAATCACATCCAATTAGGAACAAACGGATGAAGATTTCTAAACAGCAATCACATCAAACCGAGGATGATGGGAGCAATCACAGGAAATAATGAATTGCATTACCCCTTCTTAAGTTGGATAAACATGTAAATAAGAAAACCCTGACCAATTGGGATTACGCTATCTAATGGTTTCCAACCCCGTGCAATTTGCTCGCGGGTTAGCGTGAGAGGAGCCACAGTCGTCGTGATCAAGCGGCGGCAGTGGCGGCGGCGGCGGCGGCGGCGGCGCGATTAAAATGATCAGATGTGACCGAAAATGACAGCTCAGACCGACCTAATCGAATGTCATCATTCCGCAAACGTTTATCTCCAAACCGATGGTGGCAGATTGTTATTCCCTCACATGAAAGAAGACATGGAGGGGTGGAAACAAAAGGGGGGAAGGAAACAAAACCCACCCATTTTGCACAATCCTCCGGGCCGGCCGCGGGGACACGCCGATTGCTTCTCAAGCAGAAAGTGAAAATTCACAGCCCTGCTCCTAACCGTTATCCCCGCTGTGGGAATGCACAAGCTTTTATTGGCAGTGTCGATAGACCTGCCTTTCCCAAAGGATGGCGGGTTGACGCTGTTGCATGGGCTGTTATTCCCCAAACTGTCAGGTTCTCTTCACGGTTTCACGCGGTTCTCCCGACTAACGGGGTGACAAATGCAGCCACGTCTTCCCACAAGGTGGCTGAGAAACTCGCCGCTGACATATTCTCCCTCCTGCTGAATCTCCCCCCTCCTCCCTGCCTTTCTTCTTTTATCTTTGTTTCTTCTATTTGTCTCAAGGCTATTGTGACAGGCAGCGCTGGTGTTGCATGTCTATGTCTTTAGAAATTGGGGGGGAAAGGAGTTGGACCCATCAACCCCGTTAATCCTGTGTGTCTGTGATTCCGGTAATAAGAGAGTCCGTTGTTATTAGGTGTTGACAGGGGCCGCTGTTTTAAGTAGCCCACCATATATAATTCATGACCATAACAGCCTCTCCCCTCCCTCTTTTTGCGAACCATCAGCACTTTCCCCCTATTGTAATGTTTCGATATGTCACGGCCGGGCAGAAATGGGACAGCATGCAGCCCCCGGTCCACAGACAGCTTGTAAGCCCCGCCCCCCATGCCCTCCCGCATACCCACACACTAATAGGCTCTCTCACACACACACACGCACACACACACACACACACACACACACACACAAACACACACACACGTGTATAAATCTCTCGCACCATAACGCACACAAACAATCCAGGCACACAAACACTGCAATCAGGGCCCGCGACAGATAGAGGGACGGAAACGAAAAAGGACATTTTACTGGGACCAAAAACATAAACAAAGACATCGTATTTCATTGTGCAGAACAGAAATGTTAAACAGTGAAATCTCTATTACAGGTTATTTTTTCATTCTGTATAGATAATATCATATAATATAAAATAATAAATACATACATGTATTAATACATTTTTTATATTTTTTATTTAATAATACAATTGTATTTAATCATTGAATGATGGAATTTAAGTATTTAATAAAAAATGTGTTTGTCTTCAAGTAGCCATCTATTTCTGTTTTACCTCCCAAATGTCAGATCAGTCTTTTTGATAAATGCATGATTTTATCCAAATTCTTCAGATAGTTGAAACATTTTCACATTTACAGTATTGTTATTTAAGTTGAGGCCAAGGCCTGTTTAACATAAATTGTATTATTCCTATTAACATCTTCATACTGAATAGAAATGTGGTTTTAAGCATGTTGCATGAATGTAAAAAATACTGGTATTGATCTTTTTTTTTTTTTGTTGCTACCGGTTTAGGAACATTTGTTTGTTAGAAATACTGGTTCTGCTAGGGACGACACCAATTGAAAAACAAAAAAAGCCCTAACTACAACACTCTCTCCCTCTCTATAGACACACACACAGACACACACACACACACACACACACACACACACACACACACACACACACACGCCTTTTGTGTCATCCTCAAAGCATGGCACCTGACAATTACTGTCAAAAAAACCTCTTTATTGAATCATATTTTATAATACTTACTAGAGGCTTAAATACAATGGAGCCAAATTAATTTGTGAAATTATCTATTGAAAGAGCTCCCCTCAACTTATTTTGAAATGCCTTGTGATCCCTGCTGTACTGATCGTCAGACACAATGGCTGCATTGTCATTCACATTTAACAGAAGCGGCCTTTGGAGGTTGAGAGGAACCCGCCGACTTACTTGAAGGCGTATCGCAGCAGGAAGCTTATCTTGCCGCAGTTGTCGCCCTGCTTCCCGTCTCCCTGGTCCCCCTTAGGTCTGTACAGTTCCGGTTTGATCTGCCCGATGCTGGTTACCTGCTCCTTCTCCTCACCATGGAAATCAGGGCTGGAGAGCTGGTGAGTCATGGGCTTGGGCCTGAGCAGACACACAAGAGCGCTGAGGGTGAATATCAAATGAGCCAAGCCGCGCAAAGTTGTGGGCTGTAGCTGTCCCAAAAAAAACTGCACATCCTGTACAACACAGATGTGTTGGTTTTATCTACAGGGAATTGAACCAAATTACACTGTGCTTCCCGAGGGTTCTGAGGCTAGCAGCAATTGAAGCGCTGAAAGAAAATGTCGGACCGTCATATCTAGACATACATACACTCACACGCACACAACAACACATACATTCACAGGATGCCCACCTCGCTGTAACTTGCTGCTGGGAGTGGGCGTTGGGCAGGTCTTTGTGAGGCTGGGCTCCCCCCTCCGTGTTGGGGACGTCGGGAGACGTCTGGCTCAGCTTCAGGGTGCCTTTGCGATGTGGGGAAAAAGGAAAGAGAGAGAGAGAGAGAGAGAAAGAGAGAGAGAGAGAGACAGAGAGAGAGAGAGAGAGAGAGAGAGAGAGAGAATGTTAAGTTACAGTCACTTGACAGACATGGCGGCGGCGTCTCCTACGCAGTGGTTACAGCGGCTCCAAGAATGATGTCTTTTTTTTGTGAGGCAGGATCAGTGTCAATAATTTGATCGATTGCGCCGCATTGATTTTGCAGAGAGCCGACAGTGGAGAGTAGAAAAGTAGAGGGAGATCGCTTCAACAGCACAGCGTGAGTCAGGATTTGACACCTTACGGTTGTGAGTAAGCAGATGGAGTTGGTGAGAATCTCCCATGAAAAGGAATATCGCTTGCTGTTGTGTTAATGGAAGAAAATAAATTTATGTTCAAGATAAGGGTCAGCAAAGTACGTCCTAATTGTGGCCCACGATAACCGGGCATTACTTTTTCATTACCATTAGGGTGTGATGAAAGGTGTACTAACATTTTCGGAACAGTGGCTTTCTCACCAGCGTTATTGGGGTAGGAGTCCATGTCCAGGTACGAGTGCTCCTGGGTCTCCTGCGGTCCCCCGATTACACCCCCTACCTCGCCCCGCTCCAACCCCACCAGGTCAGAGAAGTGCGGGTGGTGCTGGCCCTGCTGGCCCAGCGTGGGGTAGAGCGAGGAGGAGGAGTGGCCGTCCTTTCTCTGCAGCAGCGGGGGGAGGAGCGAGGAGCCCCCGCCGCCCCCGAGCCCCCCCACGCCGGCGCCCCCTGGCAGCAGCCCTGACGTCAGGCTCAGGCCTCCGCCTTCCTTGTCTCGCCATGGCAACCAGCATAGCTTCCAGGAGACGAAGAGAGAGACGGAGAGAAGGACGATCCCGCAGAAGGTCACGATCACCGAGAGCAGACTGACGGAGATCTCTAGGGGGACAGAGGAAAAAATGGTGGCTGAGTGGGTGGACAGAAAACCCCCAATAAATAAATAAATAAATAAATAAATAAATAATAAATAGATTGAACCCCACAGAGTCATTACCTATTCCTGACTAATCCAAATGTACGTTCCACAGAAACCCACAGCAGGTTAAGAAGACCATCTTACCCCATTATCCGTAAATCTCCCACCACGACTCTAAAAAGAAGGCAAAGAGGTTGGAGCCGAGGAGACCCACGGTGAGTGGGAATTGATATGCAGTCCCCTCAAGCTCAAAATCCCCCATTTAAATTCTGAGCCGAAAATGGGGGCAAACGCTGGCAGAGTGGATATCTTAGCGCGAGGCCAACAATAACGTTACTAACTCACAGAGTGCTACTTCTCTGCAACCCTATTAGGCGTCTCCTCTCGATTATGAGCTTTTTATCTCTGACGGCTAAGGGATGAAGTCTGGGCGGAGAGGTGGTGGTGGTGGTGGTGGTTGTGGTGTGTGTGTGTGTGTGTGTGTGTGCGTGCGTGTGTGTTTGTGTGTGTGTGTCATTGTGTGTGAGTGTGTGTGTGGAGTTCGGGGGTGTGACTGTATGAGTCATCTAAATGAAAAATGTCAGAGGCTAAAAGCACAATTTCAGCACTGGGGGGCTGGACAGTTCCAGATTCAGGCTCTTTTGGGGGCGTGAGGAAAAGTTACAGGGATTACACACTTATGGCAGCCAGGCTATCGCAGTTTTTTTCCAACCACACATGTGTGTCTTCCAGTGTCTTTGAAACATATACAAATTGTATAAGACATATGGACATAGCCATAATCCATAAGAACAGAGGAAACAGAACCCCGGACTGTAGACACAGGTCCCAAGCCCCACTACACCAGTCGAAACCAGGAAGTGCAGTGCAATATTGTCCTGGCGTCGCAAGCCGAGTCCATTTTCCTATCTTCCAGCATGAGAGCACAAATCTTGTTTCTTCACTTCTCAGCCTCCGTCCCATCAACAGGGCCACCAATCAAACTGTCAGAACTCCAGTACCAACCTGGAGCATGTTTCCCCCACAGTGCAAGATCCGACTCCTCCTCCTCCGCCCTTTTTGGTCGAATTACTCCAATTCACCATGGCTTCGTGGGCACGGCAACAACATAAACGCTAAACACATAATGCAAAAATGAAAGGAAAATAAAATTTCATCCGGAGCACGTTGACGACGAGACTGGGAGCAAACGAGTAAATGATAAGATGGCAGCCGTTCGTTGAGCCCTGGGGTGCGTCTCTTTTCTGCCACTCTCTCTCTGGCTCTCCGTCTCTGTCTCTCTCTCGCTGTCTTGTGTGGAATCCTCTCTTACACCTTTCTCATTTCCCTCACACCCATTTCTTCCTGTGGCGTCCGACTTTACTGACTGTTTTTTTCCCCCCTATATTTTTCTTCTCTTCCTCTTTCTTGCAAAGAGCCTCTTTGGTTATCGCTCCATCCTTCTCTCACTCCTTCCTCTCTCACCCAATTTCTCCATTCCTCCCCACTCGGCGTGTCTCTTTCTGTCTCTCGTTTTCCTTTCCCCACCTCCCTCTCCCCTATCGCTCTCTCTCTCTCCTTCCCCCTCTCTCCCTCGCTCTCTCTTTCTCTCTTTGGTGAATTATTCATCAGTCTGTGTATGTCATTAATCAGCACTTGTTCAAAAGATATGATCAGAGAGAGAGAGAGAGAGAGAGAGAGAGGAATAGAGAGAGAGAGAGAGAGAGAGAGAGAAAGTGAGAGAGAGGTGGGGGGTGGGGGGTGGGAGAGAGACATTGAT
Organism: Zeus faber; assembly: GCF_960531495.2. Taxonomy (NCBI): domain Eukaryota; kingdom Metazoa; phylum Chordata; class Actinopteri; order Zeiformes; family Zeidae; genus Zeus; species Zeus faber. Next base: position 13,908,882 of record NC_137205.1, read on the forward strand.
CTGTCAGCGGGGAGAGTGAGACTGGGATGGAGAGCGGGAGAGAGAAAGAGATGGGGGGCAAAAATAAGAATTAGAAAGAGTCAGAATTGGAGAGACAGGAACAAGGGAGTAGGAGGAGAGAAGTCTGAAAGGAAAGGAGGGCAAGAGAATGCCTGGGAAAAAAATGGAGAATGACAGCAGAAAGAGAGCAATCTGAGGCTTTTCGCGGCTCACTGTGGGGAGAACGGGATGGATAGAGGGTAAAAAACAGATTGGGTGGCGTGTCGAAACAGACACATTGGCTGAGTGCTTGGATTCCTGGACTTCAGCGACTACCACCGATCACGTGAAAAACTAGAAAACAAAGAGACAATGAGAGAGAGAGAGAGAGAGAGAGAGAGAGAGAGAGAGAGAGAGAGAGAGAGAGAGAGAACAAGTGTGGATGGATGATAAGAAGAATTACGGAGAGACGTAGGAAAAACAACGTGACAATGATTTAGCGCGAGCCCTCTGGAGGGGAGGGGTTCAGCGCGAGAAAGGTTAATGTATTGATCCAGCTCAGAAAAACAAGGCGAGGTAGGCAGAGTAGTAGCAGGTGTGCTCGGCTGGCAGATCAGGGGCCACTGATAAGACAGGGCTGTGATCAAACCGTCTGCCGGGGGGAGGGACACTCCCTTCCATTTGTCTCTCTTTAGGCCAGGTGCTTGGCATCACTCCACACCCACCCTGCCGTCTGCTCATACTGAAAGCATAAAGAGCAGTTCCACTGTTGTCTGGGTAGGGGGTCTCAGCAGGGAAGGGAGGGTGTGTGCATTAAATATCTGTGTGTGTGTGTGTGTGTGTGTGTGTGTGTGTGTGTGTGTGTGTGTGTGTGTGTGTGTGTGTGTGTGTGTGTGTGTGAGTCTGGGGCCAGTTATATCTCTGAAGCCCACAGCAGAGCAAGGACTTCTTGTCAATCTGCGTGTGATGTACGCCCGCTGGGAGTCATACATCCTCCACATCAAACACATCTCGCCTGCTTACACAAGCCGATCCCACTGACAGCGTTCCGCAGTCCGGGCCGCCTCGGAGGGCTTGGAGACTTCCGTCAGTGAGCGGCAAACAAATGCCACAGCTGCTGGGGGAGGGGCTGTGTGTTAGTGTGTGTGTAGGTGGGGTGGAATGGGGGGGGGCAGCGCCTGGAGCCGCTGGATGGCACCCCACACACACAAACACACACACACACACACAAAGTGCCGTCCAAATCTCCGGAAGCTACATGCAAGCCAATCCGGGCTAATCTACACTCAGCCACACATATCCGCTCATAATCCCCATTATAGCACCTTGCACTTCCAAAACAGTTCAGTCAGAACCCACACACTATACCCTGCCATGCACGCACTTATATTACTTACTATACAGCACGGCACGGTTACACAACACAACCAAAATGAACATTTACATATTTGTGATACTGCTCTGTGATAACAGTCCTTTACATTTTCACACCCACGTGTGTTGGGCCTCAAAAACAGGTGAAAACCTCATAAAGTCAACGGCCGGGCATGTGAAACCTTTCTCAAGACTCTGGGTAATGTCGCGCCGTGTTTGCATGGTAAATCGACAGCTTAGTGTCCTATCCATCCAATTTCTTTTCCTGCTCCTTCCTGTTCAGGATCATGGGGAACTTCACAGCTGTGAGGTGGGGGGGTACCCTGTGTTGGTATCAGCTGCTGAGAAGCGGAGCGGCATGTATGAGGCTTTCACCTGATAGCAGCAGCACACACTGCCCTTGTTGCAATACCTTTCCTTGCGGTCAAACGTGCTGGTTACCTGTGTCGAGCGGCCTGTTGCGCCCCCTCAGCAGGTAGCTGAACTCCTGGCAGTGTTCGCTCTGGCTGTAGCCTCTGGCAGAGTTGAAGCACAGCTCCTCTATTAATATCAGCGCCTTCTTACACAGGTCTTCATCCCAGTCCCCCGACATCCTCCAATCCGCATTGCACTCCCACCGCAGCAGCCAATCGCAGCGCAGCCCCTCGCCACCCTCAGCCAATTGGACAGCGCTTAGCCCAGAAGAGGACGGGGCCCGTCCGCCGTCCCGGCGTTGTCGGTTAGAGGCGGCGAAGCCGAGGAGGGGGCGGGACTCTGTTGTCGGGCGTCTCGGTCGGGAATGGAGAATCGCCCGGAAGGAGACGCTTGCATACGACCGTGCCACGCCCTCCCCTCTGACGTCTCCTGGAATGAGAGGAAGGAAACAGCTGATCAGCATAATACCAGAAAAAATCAAGTGATAAATTGTAAACTTTTAAAGACATTACAAATATAAGCCCGTATGCATATATAATATAAGCATTTTGCATGGTTACAATTAGGGACACTCATGAATACTCACTATATTTTCGTTACTCTTTCAATCAAGCTTAACAATTGAAGTGATGATTTTGCGCCACGAGGATTAAATGTAATTATTTCAGCTGTCAACTAAAGGGATTGATGTAGAACTGCTTCAGGGCAGCCTGGAGTAGCACAGAGTGTTAAAACCAAGTACCTGGAAATAATATAAATAATAAATATATGTTTATTAATATATATATATACACATATAACCCATACACAGGGTTATAAATCAATACCAACCACCAGGCCAAATACTGGCAAATTTGGGCTGCTGTGGTCAGCAAATACTCATTCAAACATGTAAATTCCGGTAATGAATAAGCAGATTGTACGTGTTTGTTATCACGGACCTTACAAATCCAGCCTGACAGCTGCTATGACAACAACACAACCGCCGCGTATTTGCAGTTTCTGGCACTTTCTGAGAGCATTGCCATCAAAGTAATCACTGCAACAGAGTCGATTCAACTACACAAGACGAGAAGCGAGATGGTGAGACCATTTTGGAGGGGCCAACGAGTAGGCTAATGTGGAGAAACTCAACAGGAGAGAAGGAGTGTGTAAAACTCTAGATATTCTAACTTACTGCTAATAGTTTGCTGGACTGTAAACCAAAGCCACCAAAGTCTTCCAGGCTATTTCTTCTATTATCTTCTTCTATTTCTTCTATTTCTTCTATTCTACTATCCGATCGCAATGTTACTGTAGTTACTTAGGAAATGATGAAAAAAGCATGAGCAGCATTCAGAAAATGAAGCCACTGTGTGTGTGTGTGTGTGTGTGTGTGTGTGTGTGTGTGTGTGTGTGTGTGTGTGTATGTGTGTGTGTATGTGTGTGTGTGTGTGTGTGTGTGTGTGTGTGTGTGTGTGTGTGTGTGTGTGTGTGTGTGTGTGTGTGTGTGTGTCTACCTTTACTGGAGGTGACTTGCGAGGTCCGTGGCCATGGTGGAGTCACTCTCCACTTAAGGGACCAAAAAAGAAAAAGAATAATAATCACTTTGATTCTACGAGTTATGCCTCCCGTGGATGCATAACCTCTAGCTTGTTGTTTTCCTAACGTCTCTGAGCCCGAACCAACGAGCTGGGAATGTTGGAGGGCAAAAAAAGGGAAAACGGTCCTTAGTCATCTAGCTCCAAGCAAAAACGAGGGGAACGCGTCGGATTCCCTGGCATCGCCGGCGCATCAGAGTGGATCTCGATCCGTTGTTTAGATCTTTGGAATGTGTTTTCGAAAAAGGCCCCCAACCGCAACCTGAAAAACAACGTGGGACGGATGGTCCAATGAGGCGACAGGCGGGATGGGGGATATTATCCTCCCGTGGCGTTTGAGGGACGACAAAGTGGCACGAGATAACGTCGGCGGTTTAACGCGAGGCGATGAAGTCTACCGGCGTCCCCCCTGCTGTCCTTGTTGCTCCCCCATCCGAGTGAAACCCGACTTCCTTCGTGGAGCCGTCTTTGTTTTGAACTCATTCTGTCTCAACGAAAGCAGGTCAATGCCTAAAACTCCACACAACTGCACCGAGCTCTAGTGCTCTGCGGGAATCATCTACAGGGAACCATCTAAATATATATATATAAATATATATATACACTCTTATGTATATCTCATTGATGACATTGATTACACCGAGCATGCGGCCTGCTCCTTTTGGATTTTAAAATGGATGCTTTAAAAGTGGTGCAATCTGCCTGCTGGCAAATTCAAATACCACTCAGGGTCATTGTCTTTAACGTCCACTTCCAAGTTTCCATGGAGCGTACGTTTAACACACACACACACACACACACACACACACACACACACACACACATACACTGCTACATATTTAATCACCACACTGCCATTACATTATATTACATTTCTATAGTTTTCCAAGGGTGTTAAGCCATTCTTCCCCTCGCCGGCTCGCCCACATTCACTGATCGAGCTGCGTGAAATCATCCCCGGTTCATTATGGAACTACGTACCACAGATTTAGGGAGGACCCCCCCCCCCCCCGCTGCCGTTCACACAGGAACAGAGTGCGTTGAAATTGAGATTGTATTTTCTGATCTCCGCTGCCATTCCCACCATTGCCATGGTTTTTAATCCTTTTTTCCTCTTAAAATGCTCACTTTTTTTATCTCATTGCTCTGGACGTGCTTTTTCCTGTGCTTGCATGTATGTCTCTGCACCCAGGAAACCGTTGTGAAAAGCCAGCTTGCTCTCAGTTGGTCCTCCCGGATAAAGGTTCAATCAATCACAGAGATTGTCTGATTAATTGCAATTATATATGATTAATATATGATTAAACAGAGATTTGTGATTAATAGTAAAGTGTGTGTGTGTGTGTGTGTGTGTGTATGTGTGTGTGCGTGTGTGCGTGCGTGCGTGTGTGTGTGTGTGTGTTGGGAAAGGTTAGCAATAAGCGTTTCTTGATAGAATTTTTTAATAGGTCAGGCTGTATATGGCAACAAATCAATGTGCAAAGCATGCACTGCCTCATGGTGAGAGTCCAACTCCGTCCAAAGGGTTTGTCCTAAGGAATCACTGAACCTATTTCTCAAACAAGAAACCTCTTCACAAAGAGCAAAGGTAACGGATTATGTGATGCAGCGATTTCCTTTTTTCTTTTCCTTTGAAATGTCAGCATCATTCTTCGTTCGCTCCACACCGGCCAAAGAGCTCCTTATATATATTAATCCATCTTTGGCCAATCTATTGATTAATCAATCAGTCGATCAAAGCAACAATAAATGAATTAGCTCATTTACAAGACTCGGGGCGAGGGCGACGTTACAAACAAACCTCCGTCGCTCGCGGGGGGCGCTGTTTGACCTCAAATTGTTCGAGGGGGTTCTATGCGCCTGGCCGTGAATCTGACGGAAACTTAAGAGTCTTATTTGGCTGTCCTTCCTATCTTTGGCCCCATTGGAGAGAAAAAATGAATCAGACATTAGTGTATCCAAAACGCTGCCCAGACTCAACATCCCGCTCCAGCGCTCCACTCCCCATTAAGATAGTAAATCTGTCTGAGTGACTTTAAACCCCAGGATATCTCCATCTCAGGAATGGCCGTCTGGCACCAAACTGGTCGTCTCAAATGCCAGCAAGAACATCATGAGGGGTGGGGTGGAGGTGGAGAGAGAGAGAGAGAGAGAGAGAGAGAGAAAAAGGGAGAAAGAGAGAGATTGTATATGTACGGGTGATGAAGAGAGGGCGGCGGGCGGGCAAGAAAGACGCTGGCATTAAATTGGAGGCGTGACAGACAAAGGGCGAAAAAAAAAAAAAAGAGTGGATACGGGACGCTGTCAAGGGAGGGTGACGCAGCAATAATCGTGATCAAGGCTTTTCCTGGGGTGGCGCGATTCTTCCCCGGGAAAGAAGGAGAAGCTCATTTCGGGGATGTATGGAAACGAGGCCCTGCCCCCGGGACGCAAACATTCCTACACGGCAACACACATTTCCCTTGACTGCCCGTTCTGCCGACGATCAATACTCCCGGCAACTAATACGCCACAGCGAGGACCCGGCCGACCGACCAGGGCGGACAGCAAGGTCACGGACTAATTACCCTCCAAAAAAAAAAAGGAATAGACTTAGCGTGGGATGGATGGGTGGTGGGTACAGAAATTCCTTGAAGCCAGATATAACAAAATGAGGAGAAAATAAAGTGGGTTGGGGGGAGGGGAGGGGGGACTTGTGCATGTTTTGTTTTGTTTTTTTTTCCCCTTATTGAGAACTTGCTGGCTGTGCTTTCCAGCTATAGGCCGCACATTAGGCCTTTGATAATTATCCGGAACTTTAATGTGGAATATTTTCTCCGGGGCTTAAATTACACACCTCAGCCTGGTTTGTAACAAAAAGTTCTACGACATGTAAAAAACAAAAAAAAACAACAAAAAAAAAAAAACTCTCGGTGGAAACCTGCCGTAAAAGCCTGTTGGTTATGGGAAACACAATTTTTTTTAATAGATAAAAAGTCTTGCAGTTATGTAAGACCAGTCATCTCTGCCACTTCATCTCTGTCATCAGGTTGTTAAAAACATATATTTATAAATGTTTTTCTTGCCATTTAAGAGGCATGTTTATTATTATCAATATCATTATTATTATTATTATTATTATTATTATTATTATTATTATTATTGATAGTAGTAGTTCATCAGTAGTACTATATAACACATAACGTATATGACATAGAGTGTAAAAGTATCTTTCCCTTCCTGTCCTCTCCATAAAAATCTTCTGCCTCATTAACAAAAACATTTTTTTTTGAACGCACCAGATTGACGAAATGCAAATGCAGCCCGTATGAAGCTGTGGGGTTTTTTTGTGGTGACTACAAAGCCAGCGAGGGGAGCAGCTAATCCATCAGATATAACTAATAGGATGTTTCACTTGCGTCCCTCAAAACCTGCTCCTATCCTGCTGCCTATCCTCCTGCCTTTTCTCTGGAGTTTTCCTCTATCCCTGGAAATTGTTTTTTTCCCCCCTTTAATTGAAATGTTCCATAATTGCATGGATACGCGTTGTTTTGATTCGCTTATTCATTTGTCTTTTGCTTAAATGATAAACAAATTTAAGTATCATTTTCTACACAACGGACTTTCTTAAACACACAGCGTATAGTTTCCAATTTACTGTAAACTGGGCAATTTATCCATATAATATTGATATGGTGATGTAAATTAGAGACTAGCTATCATCTGGGATCATCATCATGTGGTGATGTTTTCTTTCAGGCTGCATTCAAATGAATGCTGTTTTCTATAATTTGTGGACTGTTGTGCTCAATGCCTCTACTTGTTTGGTCATAGCATCCACATTGCTAATGATTGTTTCTCTTGTCTGTAAATATCTTACGAAAGCAAAAATAGTCATCCTCGAAATATCATCCAATTATCGTTATTGAGGTATTCTATTCGGAAAAACCTATTGTCATCTTTGTTTTTTGTCAGGCTGGCCTAGCCCTGCATTGTCTGTTGCTGCTGTACTCTTTTGTTCTACCACATGTCGCCTTTCTGCTCCGAGCCGCTCCAAAGCCATTTTCCAGTCACCGGGACTGTTCTTGATTCATAGAGGTCGTGACCTCCTTCCACCAGCACTTGCATCTCCTTTATTTATTTTATTTTTCTTTTCTTTGGCCACGGAAGATGTCATGTCTGAGACGGTGCTATCAGTGCTCGCTGCTCTTTCAGCTGTGGCGGCTTGAAGCGGGCGGGTAAACAGATACGGATACTACAATGCATCTTTTGGGTTACTCCAGGGGAGCGCTGTTGTGTTGCTGCCGTGACAGAGACAGCGGCGTGCGAGTCCAAGATTGAGCATGGGGTATTAATGTCTATTGACTGAAGGTAATAGCTTTGCTGAGCTTCGGCCTGGAGGTTGTGCCAATTTAGCTTGTCCTATAATACCTCCAGAACAGCCTTTTAGGAGATAAATAACATGATGTGGATCGGGGAGTCTAATTTATATCTATTCATATCATAATATTTATATGTATTTATAATATCAAATGCACATGCACAAACCTTGAAGCATACACCTTCCAGCTGTACTGTCTACCTCACCCGCTATATATATATATATACATATTTATTTCTATTTATACGACCCATACTCATGCACATGCACACAAGT
>NC_137205.1:13919364-13954364 GCF_960531495.2 Zeus faber
GCGCACTGGTCCTGGCGGCCGTGACGCGGACTGCTAATGCCGGAAAGTATTCGGATGGAATTCGATAATTCCGCTCAGCGGGCTCCGTGTGAGTAACATCCTCCTAAACCCCCTCACGCCTCATTTCACCGCTGGCTTTGAGGCCAGGGCCCCCCCTCCATATTTATAGACAGTGGTGAGCGGTGGCTGATGAATTAATCATTCTCCCCCGGCCGTACACAAACAACAAACTAATGGGTCGCGGTGAGCGGGGGGAAAACATCCAGGATCTATATCAACTTTGATGTGCAAATTCCTTTCTGACGTCACCTGTCATCATCTTTTTTTTAAGGGGGGGGTGGGAGGGGGGGGGGGGGGGGGGGGGGGTGTGCAGGAGCGACGCGGGGCAGGCAGGGGGAGCCCGGAGCCCGGAGCCCGGAGCCCGGAGCCCGGAGCCCGGCTGATTGACTGATAAATGAGAATAAACAGTGGCCTCTGTTCACTGTCACAGCGGAGCGCGGAGGCAGGCGGAGACACGTAACAGAGGAGGACAGGGGCACATACTGGGGGGGGGGGGGGGAGCAGGAGGCGAGCCACGGGGGAGAGCGGGAGGCCCGGCTAATGCGATCCCGGACGGGAGGACGGGAGGGATGAAATAACTTGAGCGAAAACGAGGGCCGCCCGTGCCAGTCGTGATTGGCCACCGGCTACTTTACTACTTTACTTCTTTGACCTCGTCTCTTCTCGGGTCTTCTCCTCCGTCCGTTCTTCGTTCTGTAATTGCCCGCCGTTACCGTGACTATTGTCTGATGGGAGGAGTCGCCCACACCTCCTTTTTTTCCTCCTTCCCTCGTCTTCTCATATCCTTCCACTCCTCTCTCCCTCCCTCTCTGTCTCTGTCTCTCTCCCCCTCTCTCTCTGTCCCTCCCTCCCTCTCCCTCTCTCTCTCTCTGCTGCTGTGACATGACTTACTGCAAATAAAGGAATCTTAAAAGTCAAAAAGTCTCTCTCTCTCTATCTCTCTCCCCCCCTCTCTCTCCATCTCCCTCCCACACCCTCACCCACTGTCATTTAGCTCTCTATTATCCTGCTCTTTGAAGGATTTTAAGGACAGACTTTCCAACCATGCACGTGTGTGTGTGTGTGTGCGCGCGCCGCGCGTGCAGTATTTATGTACGTACAGTATGCATGTCTGCACTCGGCTGATATGATTTATGAGGCCACCGACCTTCCTCCATATCGCTCATTCGTAATCTGAACGGCATTGTTTCTTTCTTTCCTATTTTCCATGTGTGTTGCATCATAATATGCAATTATGTCTGATTTCATCAAGCCTCCGTCCATGATGGAGTCCAGAGAGCAGAGACTAATCTAATCAAGACAAGGTGTGTGCGTGTGCGTGTGTGTGTGTGTGTGTGTGTGTGTGTGTGCGCGCGCGCGCGCCTCTGTGTGTGTGTGTGTGTGTATTGCAGTTGGTGTGTGCGGTGGAGGGACAGTGGAAGTGACAGAAATCGAGCCCTGCGCCCTCGTACGTTACGCCCATGCCAGCGTTGCGTAATCAAATTCCCCTTCTCGACGAGCCTCCTTCCCCTGGGGGGGTGGTCGTGACGGCGGCGGCGGTGGCAGGTCGGGGGGGGGGGGGGGCTTTGTTGTTGCCGTTGTTGTTGTTGTTGTTTGTCTTTGTTTGTCTCGCGTGGCCCGTACATCACGTCACGTTGGCGAAATTGCTCCGGCCATGGAGTGTCCGCTCTAAATCTTGTTGCGCTCCTTTCAGTATGGATCGGGCCGCCATGCCAGCAGAGCACTCTGCTCTGGAGAGAGGGAATTAAACCCCCGCAGGACGCTCTGAGATAGATTAAATAGCCGGAGGGGGTGGGCTACGACGGGGCGTGACCCCAAAACAGAGAGGAGCTGCCAAATGTCGACTGATTATGGGATGCAGGGTTGGAGGGGGGGATATGTGAAGGGCTCGTGGACGTGGATGGATGATTATTTGAATGAAAACCAAAACTCTACTGGGAATTTCAGTTTCCTCCAACCTTCGAAGATGTAAGTCAAAATCGACCTTCGTGATGCGTGTGTGCACGTGCATGTGTGTGGGTGCGTGTGCGCGTGCATGCGTTTGTGTGTCAGTTTGAGGGGGGTGGTTGTAATTTTTTTTACATGGACAAATACTATAATAGGACCTCAGGCGATGAACAGAAAATCATATCCTGTATAGAGAGATAAACAGAAACGTGCGAACATTTCCAGAAAGACGACGTGGGAAGCCATTTGTAGTGGAGAGGGGGGGTGGTGGGTGGGGTTCATGAGATGTGGAAAGGGAGGTGGAGGAAGAAGTACAGCAATTAGACAGCCGCCAATTAACTGTGGCTGTCAGACTGCAACGGAAAATGAAGAGAAATGAAAAGAGTTGGGGCGAGAGAGAGAGATAGTGGAGCAGTGGGGGGGGACTCAAGACAGGGGAACACGGTGTGTGTGTGTGTGTGTGTGTGTGTGTGTGTGTTTGTGCCTTAACGTGTATATACAGTTATTTGTGTCATTTTATTTATGTGTGAACTTCGGCTGCCCTGAAGGTTTGTATGACAGCATTTCATATTCTATGTGTGCGTTCACACTATTCTGCCTTAAAACGTGGGTGTGTATAAGCGTGGGTGTGTGTGTGTGTGTGCGCGCACGCGTGTGTGTTTGCATGTGTGTTTTTAGTCAGTTAGTGTACTTGGCCTGTGAGTGTTAGTACTTGGCCTTGGACTTGAACATGTGTGTGTTTGTGTGTGTGTGTGTGTGTGTGTGCGCGAGAGCGCGAGAGAGAGAGAGAGAGAGAGAGAGAGAGAGAGAGGAGAGTAGAGGGAGCTGTCAGTGACCATCTGGCTCTGGCTCTTAGACTGAATGCTGAAGGTACCATTAACCCTCTCATCGCGCGCGCACACACACACACACACACAGAAACACACACTGACCTCTTAATTTACTTAATTTACTCATTTATTTATTGTTTGATCTAATATAGTTTTCATATTGTTCATCTACAAAACTCAATACTTCAACCTTCAATCTTTTATTTGAGTGGAAACAAATGGAAGATCTTCAGTAATCTGGTATTATGGAGAGAGAGAGAGATAGAGAGAGGGGGGGGGGGGGCGAGGAAGATAAAAATATCTCTCACTCTAACTGTTGATGCGAGGCTACAGAGGAACCCTATGGAGAGAGTCTCTCTTCTTTATCGCTTTTTTTTTTTACTCTTCCTCTGACACACACAATGAAAAACATTTACATACACACTCACACACACACACACACACACACACACACACACACACACCCACACCCAGGTCTCTCCCTCACTCACACACACACACACACACACACACACACACACACACACACACACACACACACACACACACACACTCATACAAATAAACTTTATGACCGAACACTCAACATTCTTACGAGTCGCCTGCCACCCTCCCTTTAATTAGGCTAATTGAAAATGCGAGAATAACCGTTTTTTTCCTGATTATTTTTGGCCGGCGTGAAATAGACAGACACTCTGGCATCCCCTCCGGCTGCGGTGGGGTTAGGGTTAGGGTAAAGGGGGGGGGGGGGGTACTGGGAGGGGTTTCATGCTGATTAAAAAAATACTGGGCAACCTCAGTGCTTGAGTGCACGGAAGTGTTGCAGAGAGACGTACGTGCCAAAACGGTGACCAAACCGGGGTCAAATAAGCCAAAAACGCAGCACGAGAAGGGTTTGAGGTTTGAAGACGGGTCACACAGGCGTTTACGCCTTCCAATTTCCTCAGAGACCCGGTGGACGTCGATTCCGGGTCCAGCGGCGTCAACGTCCCGCTCGCTGCGCCTTCGCTCCGCCCGCGCAGCGAGCCGGCTGATTGGGCGCATTAGCTGTTACCTCTGGGGCGTGGCAGATCCAGACGGCCGACCCCAAATACCGGGGGGTTGGGAATTTTGAACTTCATGAAACCCTCCAGGGTTCAGTGGCTCCAGGGTTCCTCTCCTCGTCACAACTCCACCCTGGCGGCATCTTATTTCGATTATTATTCCCGTTACCGTTTCGAGGGGTGTCCGTGCACATCTTCTTTCCGCGGCCGCGCCGTTGTACCCAGAATCCCTTGCGCCGACCTGCTCACGCGCATCCTAGCAGAGGCGCGCTCTGGCCTTTTAGTCCTTTGCCTCCCCTTGCCTGCAGCGTGGCCGCCGGCAGCCCTTATTGCCGTGTTTTGGCTCCACTCTCCTGACTCCTTGTAGCTCTGGCATTTCAGCTTTTCCCTCCCTCCCCAAGAACCACCGCCACCACCACCCTCCACCACCTCCACCCCTTGCACTGCAAGTCTGAGTGCGCATAACTCTCCGGTGGCCTCGGTATTGTTGGAGCAGGCTCTCCAAGACATCCTCGAGACAAATCACGACGGATAGCGAACGCCTCAGCGCTCTCGGCAGGTGGAGGTGTCGACAGGTGGTGGAGAGAGCGGCTGGAATCCGTGATTTCCGGGCCGCCGCCAGTAAGACCCCCGCGAGCCGGGCCGCTGCGGGGCCTAACCCGGGAGCCGAGGACACCCCGGGGAGACGGATGGAGCGAGAGAGGGAGCGACACACACATCTGGTGTATATGTGTGTACCTGTGTGTGTCTGTGACAGCTGGTACTCGTGTTCATATGTTCGGTGTCTCCCCGACAAGGGGGTGAGTCATTCACTTCTATGCTTACTCCGTAGCGCGTGCACACACACACACACACACACCCCCCCACATACACACACACTGTCAACAAGGCTGCTTAAGTGATAAAATCACACCAATGCTCAAACTTCACGCATCATCAGCCATGCAGAATGCGGCGGAGCAGCTCGGTAATACCGTTATTGGTGGAATGATTCCAGCATGTACAAACACATTATACATTGACATGTGGAGTCGTTTGCCCTCAGTAGCTACGAGACTTCATGTGTCAGTGGAATAATTCAAGCAAATAGGAGCTTGGGTGCTTTTAATTATGGCTTCTTCTTTCGCCGCCTTTCTCCATGGCAACCAAAGTTCTGCCTGTCACCACATAAGAGATGGGGGAATAAAGACATTTTCCAACAATACGGCCGACACAACGTTTATTATTTTCTCCTCGAGACACGCGCGCCCTTGCCCGCCGATCCTCTGGCACCCTCTGCTGGGGAGACGCCAACCCTGGCCTCCGAGCCTGTGCATGACCGCTTCGCGAGAGAACAGCCCTCGAGTTGTTTGTGTTCTGTGGATTCCAAACCGGTTCATGAAGAGGTCCTCTTCCGCCAAGCGAGCGTTTGCAAAAGGGGGCGGGGCAGGGGTCAGCGGCAGTGGGCTTCCCACCGGTTGACCCCCACTAAGCGTAATGGCCGACATCGTTGACCAGGTTGCCTTTGACAGCCCGGCGATGTCGAGTTTCAATGGATGTCATGGGACCATTAGCATGCAAATGAGCTGTTTCCAGTCATAATGGCTTTGACAAAACAAGTGAACGCTAATTGTTGCGTGTTGCTATTGCACTTACAGTACAAGATGAGCTCGCCTAATGAATATAAATAGCTGCCATCGCCCACAGTGGGACTCGGGAGAGCTGAGACACACCCTGTGAGCGTCACATGCTCCGATGGAAATAAAGATATGAAGGCTTGGTGGATGGTGGTATTATATCATGCAAATTTTTTTCATTCATGTATGCAGTTCATGCATCATTATGCATATTCTCTACAATACAATGACATATACAGTATACTGTAATTGTGTACCGTATAGACATCATTGTGTGTATCCCGTATACAAATACAGTATACTATAATTATTTGAGGTCATCATAGGCCTATACTTTAGATTGAATTCTATGACATTACTTTTAAGATGGACATGGTTGAGGAAACCCTATAAATAGTATTAAAAAAAAAACGACATTTCAGTGTCCTACCTGTCACTAAAAAAACTGTGTGTGTAGTTCAGCGTACGCATGATGCGATAACGTGGATGTGGCTCATCGTTTGGCTGTTGCGAGGCAGCATGTGACCGTGTGATGTCACAGAGATAAAGAGCAGAAATTGACCTGTAATTAGCTTGGCTGACATTCACGCTCCCTTGACATAGAGGCAAGACCCAAAAATGACTCGTTGTGTGTTGTGTCGATGTGTGCGGTCGTGCGTAAGTGTTTGTGTGTGTGTGTGTGTGTGTGTGTGTGTTTTGCAGCTCAGCAGTGGTGACACCACCCACAGGCATTCTCTAGGCACTGTTCTTAGTTCTCAGACTGGGGAGATGATGGCATGGTGATTCTCTCTCACACACACACACACACACACACACACAACAAGCGCACGTAGACACACAAGCGCACAAACACACACACACACACACACACACAGCAAATTATATGGCGAAAGGAGAATGTATTCGCATGCGGTTACACACACACACACACACACACACACACACACACACACACACAATCACACACACAGACAAACAGAAATAGGTTTCCGCTCAGACTCACAGACATTCTGAAGAAATCCCCAATGATGTAACAAGTTTCAGTTTTTATTTCAAAACAGGAAACAGAAAAAGGTTTTCCACGTGGGCAAGTGGTTATTTTTTATATCTTAAAGGGCTTATAAAGATATACAGCAATGAAACAATTAGCGGAAATAAACCGCCCTTTTGGTGGCTTTGGTTTGGCAATATCTGCCTTGCTGCTCAAATCAAATCTAGATCTATCTATCTATCTATCTATCTATCTATCTATCTATCTATCTATCTATCTATCTATCTATCTATCTATCTATCTGTCTATCTATCTATCTATCTATCTATCTATCTATCTATCTGTCTGTCTCTGTCTATCTAACCATCTATCTATCTTTCCATCCATTTGGGTAGCTAAATAGTTTGATAACTGCATATATAAAGATACATATAATACATTATGATCACAGTTAAATGCTCTTCATATGAAATAGTGAAAAATGATGAGTGCTTTATATATATCAAGTCTTCTTTACTGATCTGCACGAAAAAGCTAGACAAATAGCAGTGATGTGATTTCAGCACCAAAATAGTTGCAATGTATGCATGTACTGTAAGCATGTAATGTACCTTAAGTTTTCTGATTGGCATTAAAGCATTGCTACTCAAACGCTATATATATATATATATATATATATATATATATATTCATATATATACAGTATATATTATATAAAGGATTTGACATTAATGCTTGACGTTTACACAACCTGATACTTTCTTCGTGTGGCAAAATGTCTACCTTGGAGTAATCATCTTCTCGTCACAGAGAATATCTTTGGATAAGTGCTACTCTATGTTGGCATCATAATGTGATCTCAGTGGTTCTTAACCATAAATACTAAACAAGCCACGGTGACGCTGTCATTCAGGATCAAGATGTAGCGGAACGCCTTATTATTAATCTGACAGAGCTCTCCTTCGACGAAATGAAGGTCTTTCACTGCAGACCTGCAGCGCTGCCATGTGACTACACCACCTCCACGTAGTTGGCCGGGTAGAGCCCCTCCCTGCCGCCGTCCATCATGCCCCGACACCACCCCTGGTCATCTTCATCCTCGATCTTCAAGAACTCCTCGCCTGGAAAACACGGCGTGGGGAAACGTGTCCTCGTGAGTTGGAGACAAGGTCGTTTTTCACACCAGGCTCTTATTTGAATGTTTTCTGGAGGGAAGCGATACAACTTCCTGTTTCTGGTCTCAGGTTTAGTGCGGATGTAGCCAAAAGAGCTGATTTGCGGAAGTGGGAAAGTCAAAAAGGCTCGATAAAACCCTGAAAAACCTGTCAATGGTGTGGGCTTTACCATGTTCCAGGAGATTTAAGGCATTTGAGATTTTATGATACGATTTAATGAGATTTCAGCGCTTGCCCCATTGGACTATTAAAAAAACTGTGAAAAGCTTCTTAACACTTCCCCAACAGTAAAGTGCTCAGCAAGGTTGCACAATGAACAGTTCTAATTTATAGGAATAAACATTTAAATAAAGCCTTGTTTGACCAATAATGAAAGAAAAACAAAAAGTGAACCTACCCCAAAAGAATGATCTTTTATGAAAATAAAAAAAACCTTGTGTAGGATCTTTTTGGTATCGTCATCAATACTTCCCCTACCCTGCGATAATGCGGTGCCGGGTTCCGTGGAAATGATGATTTGATTGACTTTTTGGTAACTGATCAATAAATACAGACCTAACTGTTAAATTCAAACTCTCGCACACTAGAGACGATAGGCCCACACACACACACACTGCGAACCCGTCGAAATGTGACGAGTTCGCAAGTGCCTGCTCCTCACCTGCTTTGAAAGACAGTTCATCCGTCTCTTGGCCATCGTAGTCATAGAGAGCTCTCACCCTCACACCTCCAATCATCACGCTGGCGGCACAACAAGTCACGGCGAGGGACAAAACGGTGGGGACAAGAGGGGTGAGGTGGAAGATTATGGAACGGCATCATACACAGTACCACAGTGATGTAAAATGTTTGAATGAATAAAGTCATTTTCAGGCATCTGATAATGATCAAAATAAATCCACACAGACAGCCCAGCCCTTCTGTCCTCACTGACCTTCTCTCTTTTGTTCCTTTCTTTTCCACTGGCTTCTTCCCTTTTTTAATTTTCTTTTCCGGCGTCCACTCCTGGAAGACGTTGAGGAAAACAATATTACAGAGTATTACAATTTGGCTTGGGACTCATGGCGGACCACAAACGAGACAAACTGCAACGTGCCTGGCATGGGTGAGGGATAAACACAGGAGAACTGGCGGATGAATGCAGAGGCTAACCTGGGCTGAAGCCCAGGGCCCCCCACTCACAGGGGCCCCAAAATCTTCCTTATCAAAAATAATAATTATTCATAATAATAATAATAATAATAATAATAATAATTCATAATTATATTTGTAAAAATATTAAGTTGAAAACACATTAAAATCTGGTGCCAAAAAAAAAAAGATGATCACTTGCTTGAAGACATGTCAATTTTATCTGTCATTATTTGTTGGAAGTTGATTGGTTGTCTAATGCAACAGGGCAGGCCAGCAGGGTGCGCGCATAGAGAGTTTCGGACAGTACATGAGCACTGAAAAAAAAAAGAATGTTCGCTTAGCTTGTGCATGTTGCAAAAAGTCCAATACTCCAAGCTGAAAAAAACAGTTTGTGAACAATGGACCCAGTGTGAACAATGGACCCAGGTACTGAGAAGGGTGGTCGCAGGTTGTCAAGTTTCTAGCAGAATGTGGACTCACAAGAGGTAAGCACATTTTGCTATATTATTTTGCATTTTTCTTTGCGCCATTATGATATGTATAGGGCGTTGTGAATAGAGTCAATTTTAACAAAGTTATATTGTATGTTAATTGTGGTCATAAAAGCCTACTGTATAGGTTGACTGGGGTATAGCTAAAGTTATTCGTAGAGCGATGGGTGTGTTGACTAGGACCCTTACCCAACTGGTTGGTTGACTGGGATAATATTGGTCTACTGTTTGCTTGACTAGGGGCATGTGGGCCCATAGGTTGGTTTACTAGGGTCATATGGGCCTACTGGTTGGTTAAATAGGGTCAAATGGGCCTATTGGTGGCTTGACTAGGGTCATATTGGCCTTTGCTTTGTTTATGCTGTGTTTCTGCGTTTTTAACCACAATGTCTGCCATGTCTTTATTGTCTGTTTTGATACTATTTGTTTATTCTTTATACAGCACTTTGGTAAACCTTTGTTGTTACATTGGAGTAGGTTGGGAGGGCCTACAAAAAAAGTGTAGCCCAGGGGGCCAAGACCAATTTAATCCACCCCTGCACAAGCCAGGAGACAAAGCAGGCTTGGTGGGATAGAGGAAGAGCAAAGGAAAAATACAGGGGAGCATAACAAGTGAAATACTAGGAAAGACAATCAGACACAGTGAGAAAGAGCGACTAAAAAGCTCTGCACCTGAAACTGAGGCCAGTCGGTGGGCATCCCGGGTCCATGGGTGTTCTTCCACCAGCGCATATCCTCCTGCTCGTCGATGGACATCAGCGTATTGTGGAGCTCGTTATAAACCGCCTTTACGCTGAATGGGATTCAAAGCAAAAAGCAGAGCAGGAGGAAGATTATACACAACTCGTAACAACGTAATAAAAAAAAAAGCAGCCTACTTCTCCTACCATGACGTGAATGACAACCACACGGCACACTCAGAGAGACAGGCCAAGGTGGAAAAAGGTGGAAGAGGATTGAAATGAACATCGGCACCTCTCGTTGGTGGTGACGTCGAGATGCTTGTGGATGGAGAGGAAGGCCTGCTTCAGGAAGCTGATCCTCTTCCTCTCCTCCTCCTGCGATTGGTCAAAGATGGACTCCATCTCCTCCATGTAGCGCGGGGCGTAGCGGGTCACCTCCTCCAGGACCTTCTCGTAGCGGGAGCGCACCTGAGTGGACAATGGAGGGAAGTCCATTTCTGTCAACACCGCTGACGAATCCACAATCGCACAGTTGACATCCACGCAGGGAGAAGGTCCGCGGCCTACCTTCTCCGCCTCCTGCTGAGCGATCTCTCTCTCCTCCTGAATCTTCCTCTGCTTCTCGATGGCAACGTCGGGGTTTCCCTGGGCGTGAGCCTCCCGCTCCCTGGCCGACTGCTCCTTGCGGCTGACCTTGTGGTACGCCCCCCTGGCCTTGTCCAACTGGAGGGAAGAGGTAGAGGGGTAAGTGGGAGGGTGAGAGTCGCTACCATCTCGAAACCCATCGGAGGTGAAGGTTAAAAAGCAGCCTACTTCTATCCTGGAACTCAACAGTTTCTTAAGAGATGACATTATGCAACATGGAATGCAATACAGTACTGATCTGTATTGATCTAGATCAGTACAGATCAGGCTTGCATGCACAATTTAGGAAATGGCAGAGCGGGTGGCGGTATGCACCTGCGTTTGATTTGAGATCCTCTAATAATCTCGAAGAGCCAGTCAAAGAACACTTGCAATGCATAGTGGGTAAAATATACTCTGAAGTAACCATGAGATCTTCAAATTTTCCACTTCAAATTGAACTTTGTCGCCCCCTACAGTCTGGAACCTCACTTGACATGGCAGCGTCCCCTGTGAAGAGAAATTTAGCAGACTACGAGATGATTGGAGAGCACCGTCTGTTCGTCTCAAGCAGTGATAAAGTGAGGAGACGTGGTGAGTGGTGAAGAGACATACGTTCAATCCTCCATATCTTCAGCGGTATTCTGTTAAACTACTCCAGAAGCTTTTGAATTAGGCTTCCACGCGCAGATTCAGCCACAAAAAAAAACAAAACATACAGTTTCGAGGGGTTCAGATTTGACTGCATTCCTTTTATGTTTGTTTATGCATTTTAATTTATTCAACGTGAATTGCTGTTTTATCACAGAAGCTGCCATGTGAGTCAGGGGTAGCCTATGCTATAATACAGAGTCCACCATGAAAGGCAAAGAGGAGCTTTTGAAATGACTTTATATTTAATTCATCCCCTTAGAGAAATGTATTTTTCAGCAAGTTTAATTTAAAAAAAGGGTGGAGTTTGGCACCAGCGACCAGGTTAGCCACAGAGTGCATAACGCAGTGTTCACCGGGTCGCACGGCGCATGGAACACACGGTGTGCTGACAGCGGCGCACCGTGATCTAAAAGTGAAGAGAGGTCCGAGACAGCCCACTGAAGGGAGCCATTAAAAAAACGGAGATAAATAATTCAAGCGGTCCGGCTTTGAGCGGCTCTGACCTTTTTCAGGCGCTTGGCCCAGGGCTTCTGAGCACGCGCGAAGCCCGTCTCAAAGTCTTGCGACTCCTTGAAGCCCCCGAATAACTTCTTGTGGAAGGTGTCCTTCTGCCAGGTCCTGACGTGGTCCCCGTCCTCCGCCACCAGAGAGCGACAGATGGAGGAGTGCAAGGAGGCCAGACGGTCAGCGGAGGACAAGAAACACTTCCAAGCCTTCAGGAGGGATCCGTACAGTGGACCTGCACAGACACAGAGGTAAAGGCAGAGAAGTTAAGTTTATATTTTTTAGTTTTCGATTCGATGAAAACATGTAAATACCGCATATATGTACAGTACAGCATAGTATAGTGTAGTGTAGTATATGTATGGATCTTAGACACAGTCAAGTACATTTTTGTTTTTATTTGTTCCTGTATTATTAGTTCATTCATCATCTATCATCTAAGATTGACTATTATTTGTATTAATTTTCATGGTTTCATGACATATTCCTTCAGTGTGTGAGAACAAGGGGGTTGGATGCCAGGTGATGTTTGGAAAGCCGGCAACATGGCGTATTAAAAGCGCGAGACCGTGGCTGAACATGACCTGGTTCCACGATCGTTCTGACGTCCATCACTGGTTCGCGTCCAGCGTCTCAACGAGCTTAGTCATTGGCCGTGTATTTCAACGTTGGAGGACTTGGGGGGTTCGATGCCAGGTGAGCTTTTGAAAGCCGGCAACGCATGTGTGTATGCGCGTTTAAAGGCGCCCGCCGCCCGGAGAACGGGGCTCAGTGTGGAGGCGACCTGGTCTCTGGCCGCTTTTAGACGCGCACTTGTGTGTCGCCAGCTTTCAAAAGATCCCCAGCCATCGAAGCCTGAAGCCCTCCGACACAGCTTACCTCCTCGAGGCACTGGGTCTCATTGAGATCAGTTGTCTCCCACCAATCACTTGATTAAAGGAACAGGACTTGGATGGAATAATCAGGACTTGAACCTGTGACGGCAGCGCTGGAAGGCAGGGTCTGAACCATAACTCCACTGGGTCGACGCTCAGACCTCTCTCCGGGCGCTTTCAAAACTTTCAAAATCACCCAGCATCGAACCCTCAAGCACTTTTCTAAACATAGTTTCCAAAGACTCACTCCAATAAAGTTAAAGAGTTAAAAGACAAATCACAGAAAATGAGTCAATACAATACTATACTATACACACAGGTCTTTTCATATAGCATAGTGTCAGATGACATAAGTACATGGTCTGTTGTGTTGTAGGCATGGACGAAAAAATAAAATCGCAAACCCAGCAGCCTGCGAGAATTCCATTCACTTAAAGAGCCCAAACTTTTCATCACAAAGTCCCAATACTACAAGTGTGTGTTTCCTCTCCTCAGCCCACCGTGTCCCTGTCCACTCTGTACATTCTCTAAGGGCCTTTTTTTTCTCATGTGAGTGAGTGTGAGTGAGTGATGTGTGAGTGATGCACTGGTGTGTCAAAGGACAACAGAGTTTTTATGAGACAAATAAATTAATAAATACAAATTCACGAGGCCCGCTTGCACACGAGACTCCAGGTAACGCCATATGGTAAGACCTGTGGAGGATATGTATAGGATATGTTTATGGACTTGTTTTCTGTGATTTGTCTTTTAACTCATAACTAATAAATAATGTTTATTATTATTATTATTATTATTATTATTATTATCATCATTAGTATCATCACGATTATTATTATTATCATTATTATCATTATTATACATTTAACTAATCAATAATTGTTACATAATAACAACATTATTTTCATTTCCCAGAGTGGCACTGGATGGTGAAGATGGGCTTATCATATGGGTGTTTCACTGGTTGAATGTCAGTACTCACTGGAGTCCACCAGGGGCTTCCACTTGTTGCTCCACTCAGCAAGCTGCAGGGCGTACTGCCTCTCCACTCGGGCTCTCTCTTGGAAACAAGCCACAATGTCATTACACGCCTGGAAGGCATCCTCGGTCCGTTTCACGGTAGGCTGGTAGTTCCCAGGCTGTGGGGCCACAAGCAAAGAAGAAGCGAAGGAGTAAACGTACCGTACGTTGTAGATAAACAGCAGCATGGGATGTGCTGTCGTACTATACGCTGACATAACATTCTCTCTGGGTTAATGATCCTGACATCTACCCCCTCGGTGTGTCCAAAGTGGGGCCTGCGGACTGATTTTGGCCCTCCAGAACCTCGGCAAACGACCAAGTGCATTTTTATATACAAGGAATTTGTCTTGGTAAGGGTTTAATCACTGCAGTGCAGATAGATAAGTGACATATAAGTAAAAAGAAGGCTGAGTATATAGTCTACTACAGTACACATATATATACATAATATATACAGAATATGCTAAATGTACTCCGTGCACAAGATAAATATAAATTAAAAGCCTGTGGCAATCTAAGTGGCAGTGGGTGCTAGTTTTGACTGGGTATAAATATAGATATAGTTGAAATATTTCTGCACAAAATGAATGAACAATGGAGTGTGGACAATGCAATAGTATGGCCATGGATAATAGCGGATGGGAAATTATTACAATTCAATTATTAAATTGTTACAGAATTAATTTACGCCAAAATCCAGACCAGTATTAATAATGACCATTAGTATACAGCTCTTAAAGTGAGGCTTTCTTTCCATTTTATAGCAATAAATGCCCCTTTCCGTTCGGCAAGTTTAGTCATACGTTATACCGAAATCCGAGTTTGACATTAGAAGATGCAACGCCGGCCTACGCAACTTACTAAAATAAAAATGCGTCTTCGGAGGTTGAATCAAACACTTAAATCTTGTTTCACTATTGTGAGAAAGCTACCCAAAGATCATGGGAGCCTATTTAAACCTGTTTGTATTGTTCTTCCAAGGGGACATTCTTCAGCGGCGCTTCTGTAGTCTACCCCTTAAACTACCATGATAGCACAGTATGATTGAAGGCAAACTCGCCTCGGTTGTCGGACGTGTCATTTAACGGCAATTCACAATGTAGAATTGTGATGGAAGCAGAGCAACGTGTGGTCGGTGGACATGAGAGATGAGCGCCCGAGAGGACCGAAAACGCAGGAATACAGAGGGAGGAGGAAAGAGGGCAGAAGAAGGTAGAGCCCTGAGTGTAATGACACATGTTTTGTTTGTGGATGTGGAATTTTGGAGATCTGCTCCATTTTCCTGGCAGGGCTCTTAGTACTACTAACCACAGCTCCTTTCTCCCACTCTCTCTCCACACTCCGCCCCCCCCACCCCTCTCTCTCTCTCTCTCTCTCTCTCTCTCTCTCTCTCTCTCTCTCGCTCTCTCTCTCTGCTCCAGTCACATAGGGAGGGAGGCTGACACGTTTACAAGCCATAAACCTGCGCGAGTGTGTGTGTGTGTGTGTGTGTGTGTGTGCGTGTGTGTGTGTGTCTCTCTGTCAGGGGTCTGGGGGGGAGGACTGAGTACTTTTACAGAAGAATTGTATCCCATATGGTGCTTCTCCTCATGAGGGAAATTTTTATATTTAAACATTATACTAAATGTATTGTTTAGTTACTTAGAAACTTTGAAGTGTTCAAAATTTTGAAGAATATTTCACACTAAGTAAAAAAAAAAAAAAAAAAAGTTGTTTATTAATTATGGGAGGTATGGGGGTATTGTCTGAATTTTACTGGCGCTCTCTCGTTCTTTCTTTCTTTCTTTCTTTCATTCTTTCTCTCTCACACTCTCCCTCTCTCTCTCAGATAGAGCTCCGTATCACAAGACGGTAGGGGGGAGAGAGACGGGTGGGAGAGGGGATGTGCAGATCTCCCTTTGACTCGTTCCCTCCCTCCTGCTCTCTCTCTCTCTCTCTCTCTCTCTCTCTCTCTCTCTCTCTCTCTCTCTCTCTCTCTCTCTCTCTCTGTTGTGGTCTGTCCTGGCTCCCCTCACTCGTCTGAGAATTAAACAGAAACAGCTGTGAGGAATTCAGCTCGGGGGCCAACGGGCACCGCTGCGCAACGGCCTTCGGCCAATCACGGAGGCCGACACAAATCTGCTACGGCACAATTCGTCCGGCCAGCCAATCACGGACTCGAGGACAACAGCATTCGTCCTGAGTGAAGCTCCACCCCCCCTCAAAAAAAAGGATTTCAAGCTCATAACGGGCTGGTTACGGTAGTTGACATGAACCTTCTCCCCCTACAAGAGCAGAAAATGTCCATTTGAGACTGTACTTAGAAGAACACATTGACACGACTTTAAGTACAGAGCAAACGGTAATAAAATAACGATTGAGGTGCTGGTGGTGACTTCCCAATTCCAGCGTTGCGGCATAAACCACCAGCAGCCTTGCAGTCGGGTGGTTGGCACTCTGTCGGATGATGACACAGACGGGAAGTGACCTGGATTGATATCCAGAGTAACCGGAGCCTGTCAAATGGCAGGACTGGCGTCAAATGGCAAAGCCTGTGAAACGGCGGGACCGGTCCCTTTGGATGAGAACGTTTACAAAAGGGTGAAGGGTATGTCACAAAGCGGTTGTAACCTGTGCACTGAAAAAAGACCTCAACAGTCTAAGTTTGAGACGAACCACGATGTGATTCTGAACACAAACCAGAGGGCTCATCTTGTACGGTTCACTACTGTAAAAGTTCCTGTTTCATCCTCCAGTCCTTTAACTGAGCCACCATTCTACTTCCTGTAAATGCAGCGCACCGGGACAATGCAGAGTACTTGGGCTCGCTGATGTTCGGCGCTTGTCGTCACGAGCGGTAACATCATCTACGCAGCATCGTCCTTATTGACGACTCTCAATCACACCGAGCTCTTCTTTAATGTGAACAACTCGTCTTTCAAGATTCAAGATTTAAGATTCAAGAGGTTTATTTGTCACATATATACAGTGTACATACTTTCATATATATGCAGTGAAATGTCTTTGCAACGCACCCAAAGATTATGCACAATAGTTACTGAACTGAACATAAAAGCTAACCGAATTCCAAACTAGCAAACTAACTGAAACTAACTGATTCCTAAAACGTAACGCAGTTAGTGAATAGAATAATATAAATAAAATAAAACAAAAATAAAATAAGACTCAAAAAGGTGGGGGTACAATATAGAAGGGAATGGAGTTATGTATATGGGATAGGCTGTTTGTATATACAGATACGTGCGGTAAAAGTCGTCGCCTCGGTTTGGGGAACGAGCGATTTGTGAGACCTAAGGGTCCGAATGACGTCACTCCTCCGCCTCTTCGCATTATTCCATTTGTGAAAAATAAACAACGTTCAACATCCATCTTAGTCTTTCCAGCGTACACAGTCAGAAAGTCAACAGCCTGACACTCCCTCGAGGGCGCTCGTGGACGCAATCAACTCTGCAGCTTTCTGGTTGATCGGGCATTCCTGATATTTCACCACCGAAAGGCACGAACGTTTTTTTTTCCTGTCCATAGAAGGTTCTGGGGCCTGGGATGTGACGCGGCGCGAAACGGCCGCTGTTGTGTCTCACAGCGTCGAAGCCTCGGCCTTCCTCTCCGGGTTGTACAATGACGATATGATACCGAATGAACGACGGCGTTTCATGGTCGGACCAGTTCGCGCGGGTTCCATTGAAGACCTTCAGACGCAAAGCCTAAACACCGATGATGTTTGGTCTGCCCAACCTCCAACCCCCACCCCCACACACACACACACACACACACACACACACACACACACACACACACACACTTACCATCCAGAAGCTGCGTTTGTTGGCATCTTCAGGGCCAATCTCAGATGGGAGTGTCGACATCTTTGTCACTGGGAGATGAAAGCAAATCCAGTCAGAATAGGTGGAAGTCTCTCTTGAAATATGGGGTTAGGGTTGCGTCTCTGGAAACGTGCACAGCCATCAGCAACGATGTTAAACATGCACATTTTGACATTGCCTGCAGTGGGGAAAACATAGATAAACACCACGCACAAACAGTGAAGATATTCGTAAATACATACAAAACACGGTGGGAATAGAGCAGATCGCAAAATCTGGCGGCACTCATACGCTTGTTAACCCGTACCATCCCTGCAGATGCGTTGGAAAAAGCCGTCAAGGAAGCGAGAACCTTAAGAAATTGGGTTTCATTTTGGCGCTCTTAACGCGGTGCAGCTGACGAGGCCGCCTCTGAGGGTCCGTGAGTGCATCGGCGGGGATGTGATGACCTCTCCCAGCGTTCCCAGCTTTGAAACTTGAGCTAACCAAAAATAAACATGGGGTAAAGGGTGCCTCATCCCATAGCGGGCACCCCCCCCACACACTTTTTTTTTTTGTCCTCGCCGCCGGGGCTTGTCGGGGGGAAAAAAAGGAAAAGAAAAGAGGAAAACACCACGCGTGTACTGACGCATGTGCGAGCGCCGCCGAAGCCACGACAATCCCGGACGCGCTCACGTGTTCCAGGCCTGGGAGCACGCAAGGAGAGGGGCGGGGGGGGGGGGGGATAACAGCAAAAAAAAAGAAAAGCTTTGAAGATTAGAAAGAGCTCCGTATCACAAGACGGTAGGGGGGAGAGACGGGTGGGAGAGGGGAGAGCGGCAGATCTTCCTTTGACTCGTTCCCTCCCTCCCGCTCGCCCTCCGTTCTCTCTCTATCTCTCTCTCTCTCTCCCTCCCTCCCTCCCTCCCTCCCCGTCAGGCGCACAATTAGATTTCATGATGTTCTCTATCTCCCTTCTGTTCCTGGGAATCACATGCTCCACTGAGAGCACAACACAGGGCTTCTGTCTGCCCGGCCCTCGCTGTTTGGCTCTCTGCTATCTCCCTACGGGGGTCCCGAAGATTACACAACCCAATGGGGGTCTCTCTCTCTCTCTCTCTCTCTCTCTCTCTCTCCCTCTCTGCATCACCAGGAGGTCGGAAAAATAATGAATCACTTCCCTTTTAACATTTGACCTCGACTTCCTGTCCCCTTAATGGCTGACTTTCCTCGGGGTCCGACTGCTTCAAAGTTTGCTTGGAAGAAGTTAAGGAGGGGAGATCACTTGGCGTCCTTCACTTGTATTAAAGCTTCATACGATCGGGGACACCGTGGTTGAGGTTTGACTGCCCCGTCCCCGTTTGCCTTTCTAACCGGCCCGCATCGGCAATAAAATCATGTGTTTCATTAAAGTGATTACAGTGTGCCACTGACCATTCATTGGCCCGTGGAAGTAACAAAAGTACTTTGTTACTGTTACTTGAGTACATTTTTTAAAGGGTCAGTACTTAAACTTTGGTGTCTTCTCTTTCGGAGCCTTTTGACTTTTACTCTGTTACATTTCAAAGCAAATCTTTACTTTTTACTCTACCACATTTCCCATAGGATTTTTTTTTTATTTTATAATAATTTAAGTAATTTATATGTTCTACTTTTTTGTCAGTTGTGATCAGTATTTGCACAGGCACTCATATGCTGGAAAAAAAGGTACGGTACTTTATGAAGTGTTATGGTACTTTATGTCGTATTAAAGGCTCTGGTACGTCAAGGCACTTGGTATGACAGTTGCTTTTACTTTTAATACTTTAAATACATTTAAAGTGCAGTGCAGTGTGTAGAATTTACGGAACGGACTTGGCAGAAATGGAATATAATATTCCTAGGATGTTTTAATTTGTGTGTAATCCCCTGAAAATTTGAATCGTGTTTTTGTCGCCTTAGAATGAGACGTTTAATGTCTACATGGGGAGCGGGTGCGCTTCACGGAGGCCGCCATGTTGCACCGCCATGTTTCTACAGTAGCCCAGAATGGACAAACCAAACACCGGTTCTAGAGAGGGACTTTCCATGTTGTTTCGGGTCAGGGTTAACTTGTGACACGGTACTTTCACTTTTACTAGAGTACTAAGTGCTACTTTCGTGTCAGAGTATTTGTACTTTTACTTGGGTGGGACAGCTGAGTACTTCTTTCTCCAGGGATATTGTCAATAATCTGATTTCAGAGCAGTTATTTAGAACAGGGTCTTTACAATTCCGAAGTTCTTGGTATAGGTTAAAAGCTTTCTTTGAGCAAATTCCGAAAAAGAAGAACCTCGAGCAGGAGACCAACTCGCTGACCCCTCCTGGCCTGACATCCCGCTGTCGGCGGCCAAACCCCGACCACCAGCACCACCGGCACCACCCTTTCCAGCCCGAACCCATCCCGGCCCCTACACCCCACCTCTATTCCAACCCGGCTCCACTGCCCTGCCTCACCCAGCCCACGCCGGCACAGTCGGAAATATTATATCCGCCACAAATGAAAGCATGGGACCGAAATAGAGCTCCAGCCGCCCTGTACGGGACTCTTAGGGGACCCGGTTCAGTTTCCGTACCTCTCTCTCTGGCTCCTCAGCGTTCGGCTCCTCGGCGCCTCAGAGTCCACCGCTCCACTTCTCCCGAGGAGACACCAGCTCCGGCTCCTTCTCGCCGGGTTTAAAGAGAGAAAAAAAAAAAAAAAAAAAAGCCTTTTTCCTGCCGCTTCTCTCTTCTCTCCTCTCGCCTCCCGGTCCCGTCTTCCCGGAGTCCTCCAAACAGACCTCCTGTTTTTCCACTCGTCCTGACGTCCTCCCACTCTCCCGCTCCCCCCCCCCCCCCCCCGTTCTTTGGCCGCACTCCTCACCGTGTCAGATCAGTTGAGTTGGGTTTTTTGTTTTTTTTGGGTTTTTTTTTTGTTTTGTTCCCTCCTTCGCCTCTCTCAACCTCCCTCCTTTCCCACTCCTCCCCCCCCCCCCTCTCTCTCTCTCTCTCTCTCTCTCTCTCTCTCTCTTCAGTACAGCTGTAGGAAACTCATTTTGTTCTCTTCCCTCGCTTTACTCTAGCTCTGTCTTTTGTGTTTCTTTCACTCTTTGCCTCGGTCTGTGGAGTGTTAATGAAGTGTGTGTGTGTGTGTGTGTGTGTGTGTGTGTGTGTGTTCGCGTGTGTGTCAGTTGCTCAGACGTTGTCTGTCACTCACCCCGCCTCGCTCCCTCACTCCCGCCTCTCTCGCTCGCTCTCTTCCTCACACACACGCACGCACGCACGCACGCACGCACACGCGCACGCTTCTTTGGCACCCAATCTCTGGAATACCGCACTTAGAGAAGATAAGAAGTCATTGCATATACCCCCTTCACACACGGGCACACACACACACACACACACACACACGCACACGGGATGCTTCCGCCAGCTGTGGCAGCCAATCACACGTGTGTGTGTGTGTGTGTGTGTGTGTGTGTGTGTGTGTGTGTGTGTGATGAGAGGTTGCTTGGAGTGAGCATCAACACTGTACACACACACCCTGCACATCCCGCTGTCCGTGACACACGCCCAATGCTATGCTGTACGTGTGAGCTCTTGCCAGAACATGTCATTTAAATAACCAGACAGGTGCTACCAACCCAACCCAACCCTCCCATTTGTCTAAACGGTCCGGACAGTTTCGACAACTTTATTTTTACATTACAAAAATTTGCGTAGGTTACAATTTTATATATATATATACATTAGATCTTATAATTCACAGAACTAATATTATAAGACCTAATATATATACATATATATATATATATATATATATATATATATATATATATATATATATATATATATATATATATATATATATATATATATATATATATATATATATATATATATATATATATATATATATGTGTGTGTGTGTGTGTGTGTGTGTGTGTGTGTGTATATATATAATATATACACACACACATATATAAAATAATATTTCTGTTCCGTTTACAGTATGGTGACAAAACCATACAGCAATCCTATGGCACAGTGTTCCTCTTCTTCTTCTTTCGGCCGGTGAAATCATTATAACCTATAATATTATATGTTTAAAATACCTTTAGTCATTACACCTAGAATTATTATTTTTGTTATCATTGATTGAAAAGAAAAGTCGATTTTTTTTTATTATTTTTTTTAGACAGGCACACAACGGTCTACTATTTGCCTGGGGGGGTCCTTAGTGAGAACAATATAAAAGATGCCATTTCGCTCATTGCGCTCTTCCTTTCCACAGAGGCGGATGTGTGCTACGTGAGTACTTCCTTGAAATAGATATGAGCTACTGAGTTATGCCTGGAAACGGTCTGTTTCTGACTAAAAGTGATGCTCAGAATACGACGAGGTTAATGCGATAATAAGCGGAAGTGTTGGGGAATGTTCTGTGTGATTTTGGCAAGGGTTAACATATTAGCAACACGTGCGAAGTTAGCTTGAGTGCTATCTGGATGAGCGGCTTCTGATTTTCTCGACTACGCCTTTACGACAAAGTAACGTTGTTGTGCGGCGTTACGACCAATTTCGTGGTGATTATTTGGTCTCCTGTGATGTCTTTGCACTGGGCTCTGAATCTATGTAGATAACGTGCCTCCCTGGCCCTGACAAGCCAGGGACTGAGGAGAACCTGCGGAACATTATGTTGATTAAAGGCTGACTTGAAGCCGGATTGAAGCAAAAAAAGCAAGCTTAATCAATTCCATTAGTCGGATTAAAATGGCTTTAAATCTCTTTGTTAATCCAGCAACTGTCAATAACATGCTCTTGTCCTCCTTAAAGGCCTCTGACGTGGTGGATCCAGTTCCAACGATCAGGTCAGTGTTTATATTCCCATATGTATAGTTTGGAAACTTGAATGTGTTGTAGTAAAGTCTCTTGTGATGTCTTTGCACTGGGCTCTGAGAATACTATGCTGTGGTCGTGCTACTCTGCCCCTGACAAGGCAGAGTCTGATGAGAACAACCACCTGAGAACGTGACGTGGTGTTTTGTGTAACTGCGTTACTGATACCTGTTTGTCTCCTCCAGATGCTGACCCACCTGGCTTCTGAGCACTTGAAGGATGGCTGCTGCATTTAACATCTTGTGACTAACTGTAATGTCCTTGCACTGAAGCTTAAAATAAAAGCAAAAAATATTAAAGTGTGTTGAATTGTCATATGGCAAATGCCCCTAATGAGTAACACTAAAACCATTGCATAACATTCATTATACTGCCTTCCATTGAATGTTTTTTTTTTTTCTTTGCCTCTGTTCAGAAGGCACATGGATGTCAACAGTAAATGTGACTGTTTGGAAAGCTTGCTGCTCATGCACTGAAATAAGCTTAAATTAAACTTCAATCTTTCAAAATAAACTCTCGCAAATTACTTTATTCACTGTATGTTGCCGGGACAAAGTCTTTTGCATTAAACTTGCACCAGAGCGATCTTCCCTGAAATACTGATGTTCCTGAACCTTCCCAAGTAGAGTTACACAAGTCTGACTTGACAGGAATACAGAAATGGACTAACTTATCAACTACAAAATTATGAGCATAATGAAATTCCAAATAGAAGCCTGAAGATTGTGTACTGGCACTTAACGAGCAAACAAGTTCTGACTCAGGGGCCGAGTTAGGTACTTGATCTGCAAGTATTTGTAGCATGCACAGCCAGGAGATGTCTGTCTGGTACTACAAAGCTGCACTCAAGATGACTAATTACTAAACACAGCTCAAGGACTTAAACAATAATTTTGTATTACTGTATTTTCTCAAGTGTAGTGCTGCACAAACGGAAAATGTGTTCATTGGCAAAAACAGTGGATCAGAACTGAGTTTCTTTATTGTAATTCTAACAATTTCATCTCTTAAAACATTTGAAATTCATCTTTATATGAATGTGCGTATATGTATATCACGTATACATATATATACTGCAAGATGCCTTTCATCAGTACATATTTTCTTTAAAAGATCTCTTAAAGGAAATGAGATGCTTTCTATACAGTCAGACCGACAGTACTGCCCATCTATTATCTTGCATCATAGTCCCTAAAGTTGCAGGGGAAAGCAATAAAAAAAAAAAAAAAAGGTTACAAAGATGAGTCTCAGGTGCCACGTTGAATCAAGAGACATGTTTTTGTAGCAGCAGGAACAATCCGTTGGATGGTCTTTGCTTGGCTGATGGTAAATATGAAGTGGCACTATTCCAACCAAAAAAAGGTATTTGAAAAGGCGAATGGGAGCAAGGAATCTGCCGTTGAATTGAGTTGTGGCAAATGACCTAAACAAGTACAAAGCCACGGTCAGATTTGCAGCAACTTCTTTTAACCCTTCCAAGCTGCACATGAGGCCCCGGATAATGATTGTGAAGAGAAATGTCACAGTTTTCTAATAGCAAAAGAGCTATTGTACAACAGAGCGGTGATAAACCAGTGTGATGCAAACAGGAAGTTTTAAACACAGCGTGGGCTCTGAACACTGCCTGGTCAGCGCGGCGGCATGGAGGGATTCAGAGAACGGGTCAAACTGTATAGAAGGCAGAGCAGTTAAATAAACACATTGAAACTTTTTCATGTTAAACATTTGGAAGACAGAGATTCTGTATAACTTTTGAGACTTTTTTTTAAACATCTTAAACCATAATTAGGATGATTATCATTACTTTCATCGTCCTTATTGCTATACAACTTGCATTCAAATTTGATCTCTCCTAGACCACCGGCATAGTAAAGCCACAGTAAAGTAAACCTGCTGTATAATCTCTCCTCGATTTTAAATTCATGGCTTGTGTGTATGTGCACAGTAGGCAAAAACTATCTATGATGAAAGGATCCTTCTCATCAATCCACAACGGAACGACTGAGAAGGACAGCAGAAGCCCCCCCCCCATCTCCGCCCTGATATAAAACACATCCCACGTGTGTCGCAGGAGGACTTAGCAAGCAGCGTGAGAGGTGAGATGTTGTTTAAGGTAGCAAGGTCATGAGAGAGCCCTTATATTTGATCTTAGAAACGGAAAGAACGAAAACCAGGACCGGGCCTGTTTGGATGGAATGCAATGGAACATGGAAGTGAGAGGGGAGGGGCGGTGCAGAATAATGACAGCAGTAACAAGGATCGGAGTGAAGTCCCAAACTTTTCCCACGTTGATTGTGATGAGATGAGAGTAATGAAGGGTTTACAGAGAAGCGTAATTTCTCCAAAAAAAAGGAATAAAAGAAAAGGTGAATAAAAGGAGATGAAAATATATGAAAATGCAAAATATGAATTTATTCCATAACTGTGCATCTTGGATACCCTCACAACAACAGTTGCTACAATTTCACCATCTGCATATTTGTTTTAGCGGTTACTAAAGTCAATTGATTTGATGCCCTTACGCTAAGGCTATAAAAGGATCAAAGTTTAAATTGCAATTCACTATATTCACAGTTTAACAGAATCCTTTATTTTTTGTCCAATCGGAGTTGGTACGAACATGATGTGGCTCCAAAATGTCCCTTCAGGAGCCTGTGTTAAAAGGACGTCGCACCAGACGATATACTTCAAAATCAAATATAATCCATTTTGGACCCTCGGTGTTTGTCTGTCGCACTACTTCTGCTACGCCGTGGGCAAATACTCCGGAAAAAATAATTTACCGGACGAGCGTCATCCTTTCTGGGGACGGTGCAGCGACGGGGAAGTCTCCAGAAGCATAGTAACAGTAAGGACGATGACAGTAATGTTCAATTGTAACAATAAATCTCTTCATATCAATATCAGTATTCCAGACCCATTTAAAGTTAAAAATTGTTGTAAGAACAATCATAGTATTAAAACCGATAGAAGCATTTTTCACTCGGTGCCTGGCGGCCCAGGCTGGCTGTTCCTCCTGCCTCCCCGGCTCCTGGGGAGAGAGAGAGGCTCGTCTCTGGAAAGAAACGCGGGGAAGGGATCGGGCGGGAATGAGTAAGAAAATGGCAGTTTTTCTCTTTCCCTCCCCCTCTCCTTGTCAGTCTCTCTCTCACTCTCACTCTCTCTCTCTCTCTCTCTCTCTCTCTCTATTTCGCTCTCTCTCGCTCTCCCTGGGACAGAAGATAACTTCAATACTGAGGAAGTCCTTTTGTTGTTTAAATTCAAATAAATGGTCTCTCCCGAGGAGGGGTGTGATTCATATTGTTAATGATCTCCCCAGTAAACACTTGAAAGCATGGCATCCTCTGTGTGTGAGTACATCTTTGATCCAAACACATAGTGGAGATATATATATATATATATATATATATATATATATATATAAATATATTTTTATTTATAAGGTGTCCCTTAAACTCTTAACTCAAACAAGTATAACTGTGTGTGCTATGGGTCTGTTTTACGGTGTATCTATTTGTGTCTGTGTGTGAATTTGTGTGATAATATGTTGTCAGTACGTGTGTGTGTGCACGTGTGTGTGTGTGTGTGTGTGTGTGTGTGTTGTCTAAATACTCTTTATGTTCTTGATCTGGGCACTTATATTTTTGCTACAACTTTGTGATACAGTGACCAGTCTGTAGAGATGTCATTATAAGACTTTATAAGGGTAAGTTTGTCAATTTTTAACCAATATATAACAACCTTTGCTAGTGAGTAATACTTCTGAACTGGACTGACCAAATTAAGCCGCTCAGTCGTCTGACGCTTGTATAGAAGAAGTCCAAACGCTGACCATCGCTGTCACTTTATAAAGAGAGTTGCAGAACGGGTGCCCAAAACCCACTTTCTCCTCCCCATAGAGGATGTCACCATATCTAGATACTGGCATTTCAACGTTTACTATTTATACCAGTAAACGCACAAGTCGCTTAAATTTTCGTAGGAAACTTGAAACTAAAGATCTTATTTTGGCACATTGCAACATATCTGGATACTTCCACGTCCTTGAGCTAAGTTTTTCTGTGGGATACTCTTTCTGCTACTCTCCATTCACTCTCATTACTAGTTAGTTAGTCGGGCAAGTTTGTGTCTTTTTAAACGCCAGGCGACTCAGTGGCTCATTTTCGTTCTGCCAATCAAAGTATGATCAAGTTCAGCAATATTATTCCTATATTGGTACAAAATCGGCAAACCTTAAGACGATGAAGAGCTGTGGTGGAAATATATGGACTCTAGTCACGGAACCTTCCATGAGGGTGGAGCCCTGCCAGGGGTGAGGTAAAAACAGACAACCAATCAACCAAGCACACAGCCAGCCGCCTTTGCCTGGACCAATTAGGACGCAGCGTTATCCCATCGATGAGACTCTACCGAGGTCCACTGTGCAGCATTCAAGGAGTCACAGCCTCTCTCCCAACGACCCCCCGCGCACACACACGCACGCACACGCGCACACACGCGCACACACACACACACACACACACACACACACACACACACACACACACACACACACACACACACACACACCATTCGTCTCACTCGTTCAATGGACGGTCAGTGGCAGGTAGAGACGCAGCTAGCTCTAACAACTAATACTCACTCTCACAGAGTGTTGTCATTGATTGCACTCAAATAGAATTAGCGGGGGTTCCACTCCAAAACCTGAACAAAGATTCCTCCTTTCCTAAACCTGATCAGCCTGCGGGGTGAGGGGTGGGGGCGAGTGGCTGGAGGAAGGGGAGGCGGGCACTCCACAAGATGGCTGCTCCGACTGGTGGCCGGAGTTCGGGAGAAAGCACGGCGAAGGGCGTCCTTTCTTCTCCGTGTCCAGGACACACTGCAGGCCGCGGAGACTAAGACTGGCGTTTGATTGCTCCTCCAAAGTATTTGGTTGAGTTTTGCCACTCGTCTTTCAAGACACCTGTTCCCTTACCAGTTACATCCTGATCTCCCTGATCTCTCTCTGCGTCTTTGTGTGTGTTTAAGTGTGTGTTCGTGATTGTGCGTTTCTGTGACGATCTGGTTGTTTTCTTTTTTAAACGCATCAGTGTACTTCCGTCAGTCTCGACCTTCAGCTCCAAACCCCGTAAGGCGCTTCGCGATGTCTTCTCCCACCTTCCGTACATCCTTATCCTCCGTCCAATCGTGGAACCCGCTCCCCCACAACCCCCTCCGCTGTGTGAATCCAGCGTTGATGGTAGCAGCCGTTGTGTCCGCCCTCGCCGCACCTCCCCTTCCTCGTGGTATTTTCCATTTGCTGTCTCTCAACTGCGGCTCCCGTCGTCCCTTCTCCGCTCGTTCCGGCTGTCCCGCGGCGAGAGGACAGAAATGGGGAACGGACTACTGGACAACCTGGGGACGGAGATAAACACAGACCTTTCATTTTTGAGCTCCACGGTTTTGGTGTTAAACTGACCAACCCACCCATTAATAGGCAGGGTTATGGGTTTATTAGTGGGTTTGCATATAAGTGGATTGCGGGGGGAGTATTCATTTATTGAATACATTTTTTTTCCCACCAAAAATGTTCAATAACCTTCAGTTGATGGCTTAATAGCATCTCTTCACCTCACCAATAGGAAGGAATATGGAATAATATAAAAAGGAATATGCAAATGAAACATGATTGGTTTCATGTTCCATGGAACCCTAACGGCCAAATTTTGTGATGTCAGAAAAAACGTTTGCCTGGTTCAGACTTATTTCTGTCCGGAAACCTTCGTAGCACTCTTTTCTGTCGAAGAACATGAAGACGACAAACTATTACATTTATTAAACTACTGTCCAGGTTCGCTGTCTGTCCTACCTGTCCATCACTCTTCTCAGGGCACGCTCGATGTTCATGCGGTGTCCCACACGCGTCACCCCAAGGTCTAGGTAGTCTTCCTTAGTGAGGGAGGGCAGGTGGGTGCCGTCAATCTCGTTGTCAAGGAAACGCTCCCTGTGCTCCGCCAGGTTCAGGTAGCCCAGCCAGTCGGCCACGTCGTATTTGGTCCAATAGGGCAGCGGCTTAGAGGCGAATGGCTTGGTGGGGGAGGGGGGTGGGAGGTGGGGATAGCTCAGGCAGGGAGGAGGGAGAGGATGCATGGGTGGGGACGAGGTCCCAGACAGGAAGTGAGTCGGAGAAAGGGAGCGGGAAACAATCATGGTGGAGTTGGGTGGCGGAGGTGCGCCCGAAGGAGCAAACAGAGGAGGGGAGGGGGAGAAGTAAGGGTCTCCCAGAGGGTTGCCGGGCGACGGAGGGGTGATGCAACCGCGGAGGTCATAAATGGCGCTGTAAAGGGGAGTGGTTGGGAGCAAAGGGAGAGAGGAGGGGCGCGGAGGCCCCAACTTTGGCCTCTCGGATGGGGAGATCAGGGGGCTGGGTGCTCGCCTCCGCTGGAGAATATGAGAGTCCGCCTTCCTGGACTCCCGACTGGGAATAAACTGGAACTCCAGGGCTTTGGTCCTGTAGACGGGTCTGTGTTTGGGGGAAGTGGGATAAGGGGAGTAGGACGTGGGGGACAGGGGGGAGTGGGAGCGCGGAGGCTGGGGGGTAGCCGTTGGCTGAGGAGACGGAGAGCGGGTCCAGTGTGGGTACTGTGAGGACGGGGTTGGGGAAGGAGATAGAGCCGGCTGGGACAGCGATATCGGGGAGGGGGACTGTGAGCGGGCAGAGGGGGGGCTTAGAGCCGAGGCTGAGTCTTCTGAAAACCTGCAGATAGAAAAGTAATGAGAAGCAA
Source organism: Zeus faber (assembly GCF_960531495.2). NCBI lineage: Eukaryota > Metazoa > Chordata > Actinopteri > Zeiformes > Zeidae > Zeus > Zeus faber. Next base: position 13,948,475 of record NC_137205.1, read on the forward strand.
ATACATATGAGTGATGACTGACCCTAGCCCCAGACCTAAATGGAACAAAATGGTGCACATGTAAACACATTACATTACATCCATCAAAACTTCTGTTTGACAGATACACTAGAGGAATTCTGTACTACTTACAAATTGTGATTATTCCAACATTACTGCCACTCCACTTTAAACAAACAAGGCTGAAAATATATACTAATTTCAGTGTTTTATGTTCACCCGACACAAAGCAAGACAAAATGTTTTGTATGGAGGTCGTTCTGTTACCTGTTTCTGCTTGGAGAAAGACACATGAAAAAAAGAGAAATAAAAGAGGAGAAGTTTGCAAAGTATTAACACAGCACAACATCAGGTCAGAAAAGTTAATCACTAGAAGCATAACTGGCAATGGGGAATAATAACACGAACATAGAATAGTACAAAAGCTTTCTTTACAAAATATTCAACAATACAACTTGCCCAAGCAAAGCCCTAAAATACCAGTATCATACCTATGCCTGCTTAGTGGTCTTTGGTTGCTCCAGCTGTCCTTGCTTCTTTGCTGCAGTTTGCTGCTCAGCTCATTGATGATATTGGGCTTCATACTGGAGGCAGGAGGGTAGATCTTCCTTCCCTCTAGATACGTCCCAGGCTGGCCCATGCCTTCTCCGGCCATCTGCCCATCACCCCACAGGGGCTTCATCTCTGGGGTACGAGGCCGATCGAAGTACGGGGAGGTGGGACCTCCCAAGTTCTGTGTGTCCCTCAACCCATATCCATCCTGTCGCCTGTCATCTTCACCGTCTCCCTCCCCTACCTCTTCCTCCTCATCCTGCTCTTCCCTGCGTCTGTGGGAGTGGAAGGAGGCCGGCACAGTGCTGGTCTGCCTGCGCAGATCACAAGTGCGGCCCCCCTCTCTGAAGCGGTTGCTTTTTGGGTAGGTGGCAGCTGCTGTGGCATTCTGCATCTCAAAGGTCTGTCCATCCAGGTAGCTCATGTAAGACTCAAGGAAATCACCCCCACCTCCTCTCTCTGATTCCGCTACTCCTCCCCTTCCTACTATCACACTTCCATCTCTGCTCCCCCTGTCCCCTCGGTCCCCCCTGATTCCACTGGCACTCAGGGCCAGAATGCTGTCCAGGTGGTGATCACTGCTGCTGCGGCTGTCAAGCTCCTCGATCCCAGAGTCCACCACTGTCTCCTGGGATTCTCCTGCCTTTACACCTGAGGGAGGGTGGTGCTCTCCTATCCTGCGGCTGCCCATTGCCATGGCAGAGGATGTGGTATGTGTTCTGTCCTGGTGGAGCTGGGCAGAGCTGCTCATGGAGGCGGCGGTGCTGGTGGCGGCGGTTGTTGCAGCACAGCTAGCGGTCATTGAGGAGGAGGAGCCCTTGAGAGTGGCGGAGGTGGAGGTCGTAGAAGAGGGGGTCAGAGGACCACGGTAGGCTGGTGGGGGAGCGATAGTATGTGGTGGAGGCGTTGGGGAGGAGCGCCCAGAGGTGTGGGTGCTGTTGTACAGGTGATGTGGGTGCGACATAGAGAAAGGTCTGTGGAAAGAGCCGGGTGGCGGTGGGGGGGATACTGACGGGGGAGGTGGGGGTCTTCCTATTGAGGTGGGCTGGAGGGTGGAGGGCGAAGGGGGTGGCTGAGGGTTGGGGGAGGTCTGGGAAGGGGATGGGGCGGACTGGGTCAAGTTAGCCACCTCACTGTCATAAGATGTGAGGCTGGAGGTGGTGGAGTCCCCTGCCTGTGGGGAGGGCAGGGGTGTGTGAGCAGGAAAGCCACTCATAAGAGGTTCCTTCTGGGAGGTCGGAGGTGGTGGGGGTGGTGGAGGGGGAGGAGGAGGGGGGTGGGGCTGCTGTTGGCGGGGGCCGAGGTTATTGGCCATCCTGTGTTGGGCATACCCCGCAACGGCAGATGCGCCCCTGTCGAAGCTGTTGGCAAACTCCAGTGGAGGGGGGAGAGGGTCTGCGAAGACGAACTCATCGTCCGCGTCAACGGAAGGTGCGGGCGGTGGAAGGACCATGAGGCCCGACCCGCTGCTGTTCCCTGTGCCCGTTCCTCCTTTCTGCTGGGTGCTGGTTGGAGGAGGAGAGGGTGGGGTGAGGGACAGCATGTAGGCTCCAGCTTCGCTCTCCATCCTGAGGAAGGAGGGTCTCCGAGGCTGCTGGGAGGTCTGCTGTGCAGCGGCCTCAGCAGCGGCCTGCTCTTCCCTCCTCATGTACCCCTCTCTTTCCTTGTCTCTCTCCCTTTCTCTGGATATCTCTCTCTCCCTCTCTCGAGACCTCTCCCTCACCCTTTCTCTCTCCCTCTCTTTGTAGGTGGGCTGGTACGGCTGTGATTGATAGTGGTGCGTGTGGACAGTTTTGTCCTCAGAGAAGCGCACTCTCAGTCCTTCTCGGGCCCCCCCTCCTTCCCTGTCCCGCTCTCCTCCGCTGCCCTCCTCTCCCCACACACCACCGGCCCCTCTGAGGATCCTGGGAGAAGGGGGGCGGCTGACAGTGGGTGTTGTGGCGGCCAGGGAGGAGGAGGTCACCAGGTAGGAAGAGCTGGAGGACTGGGCAGCTGACACAGGAGGTGGCTGAGGGGAGACAGCAGAGGAAGGGAAGACGCCAACACTGGTCATCTGGCGGACAAAGTGGTGGTCTGTTCCCTTCCTCAGCCTGCTGTCATCCTTCAGCGCACGCTCCCTGGCAGCCAGGGCCAGGCCCAGGGGCGACGAAGGATCTAGTACCTTCCCTGTTAGAGGGTGAATAAAGGTGGTGGTGGAAGGAGGTTGCTGCCTGCCTGCTGCTCCATAGAAGTCAGCAGGAACAGACTTGGGCTGGTAGTCTGGGGCGGCTGAGGAGTACTCAGGCAAGCCGAAGGCTGGGGGCATGCTGCGTGTGTGGTGGATGTAGGAGTCTCCGGAGAACATGCCCTCATCGATGGACTTGGAGGGTCGAAGCCGTGCGGAGGAGCCATCGCTCTGGGCATTGAGCTGCTGTTGTGAGACCTGAGTGCGGCTTGTCCCTCCCCCTCCTCCTACACCACCACCCACACCTCCACCCAGATCCACCTCTTCCTCGGCAGACATGAAGAAGGAGGAGCTCTTTCTCCTTGCCTCGTGAAATCGCTCTCTGTCTCGACGGGCGGCGCCCACTATGGCGGCCCCAAACTGACTGGTGAAGTCCAGGTTATCTTGGGCACGGATCGAAGGCAGGGATGGGGGTGGGGGCGCAGGGATGGAGGGCGGGGCTGGTGGTTGTGGAGCCGGAGTGGATGGCGGTGGTCCATGGGGCATTGTGGGTCCACCTGCCTCCCCCGAAGGAGGGGGGTCAGCCTCCACGCTGCTTCCCTGGCTGCTGCGCCCACTGCTGCTGGTGGAGGGGGCCTTCACGATGATGGTGGGTATTGGGATGGAGCTCTTCTCCATCGATCCCTTACTCCCCAACGTCCCCTGGCCTGCACGTAGATCTTCCACCTTAGACTGCTTCACCAGGGGTCCTTTGCCTCTCCGTGTCCCTGCTTTGGGCACCCCAGCACCACCTGTGGGTGCACTGCGCTCCCCTCGCTGGGGTTGGCTCTGGGCAGTTTGTTGCTGCTGGGGCATTACTGTGGCAATACTGGAGGGGGGTACAGCAGTGCTGTAGCCCCTCCTCATTCCTGCTGTCTTGACCGCTCCGCCCACCCCTTGGCCAGCTCCTACAGGTTCACCTGGGTAGCCTACTTTCCTGGAAGCAGTCCTGCTCTGAGCGGAGTGGGCCACCTGGGCATGAGCATACTGGGGGGCATGATCCAACACTGCACCCCCGGGGCCAACGCCAGGAGCCCCTGCCCTTTCCCGCCCTCCATGGCTGAAGTGCACTGACTGGGAGTAGAGCTGGTAGTGTGCCGAGGTGGATGTGGACTGGGACACGGAGACAGAGGGCTGCTGGGATGTCTTTCCTCTCCACCCCAGCGGTGGGGCAGAAGAGAAGGGAGGGTCAGGCGGGGCAGTGGTTGGGGGAGGTGGGATGTCATCTGGGCCTGGTACAGACAGACTGCGTGCAAACTTCACACTGGGTGGATGGAGAAACTGCTTCTCCTCCTCAGGAACACCTACAACACAGGAAAGAAACAGGATTGAATAAACCTGATACGATGACAAATATGCACAAAAGAACTAAAGCTGTAGAGGAAATAGGAAAAGTGGTTGTGGAAAGATTTCATGAAGGGTGATTGATGAGAGTGTCTGCCTGCCATAAGCCTCCCAGCTAGTCTGTCCTGGCCTCCTTGGTCTGTTAGTGTGGAGCTGGTCTGTGTAGAGCAGCTATGCACCAATCTGCCACAACATTAAAACCACTGATAGGTGCAGTGAATTACATTGCTCATCTCGTTACAATGGAACTTTTCGTGGGAAGCAGCAAGTGAAAAGTCAGTTAATTTGATGAGATGGAAGCAGAAAAAATGGGCAAGCGTAAGGATCTGAGCAACTTTGACAAGGGCCAAATTGTGATGGCTAGACGACTGGGTCAAAGCATCTCCAAAACGGCAGGTCTGTGGGGTGTCAAAAGTGGTCCAAGGAAGGACAACCAGTGAACCTGGAAGAGAGTCATGGGCGCCCATGGGCTCATTGATGCGTGTTGGGAGTGAAGTCTAGCTGTCTGGTCCGATCCCACAAAGAGCTACTGTAGCACAAATTGGATGGCTGGGGTTAGGGTCTGATCTGATCGAACATCTGTGGGATGTGCTGGAACAACAAGCCCAATCCATGGAGGGCCCACCTCGCAACTTACAGGTCTTAAAGGATCTGCTGCTAACGTCTTGGTGCCAGATACCACAGGACACCTTCAGAGGTCTTGTGGAGTCCATGCTTCCACGGGTCAGAGCTGTTTTGGCGGCATGAGGGGGAGCTACACAATATAAGTGGTTATTAGTGATGGTTTTAATGTTGTGGCTGATCATGGTTGCGTCATGCATTAGCTGGATTTACTCGTACGACCAGAATGCACTGAAACTGAAACTCCCAGTGAGTTGCTTGTCGTGCAAGACAAACATAGAAAAGCCTTAATCAGCAACAACAACACAAATAGCAACCAAAGTAAAGTTGGCCCTACTGGGTTAATGACAGGGCTGTGCGTGACTAATAATGTTTGTATGTGTGTATAAGACAGACAGGCTCTTTATCCTGACAGCGCAGCACTGGTACAGCTGTCTACAGGGAGGAGACACCTCACTCGCTGAGCAGAGGGCTCAGAGACAAGCTGCAATCTCCACACTGACAGTAAAACACCTGCTAAACACTATGACATACACACACACGCCCTAACACACATTGTACAGGTTTAACTTTAATCTAATAGTGCTTGCACTAACTCTTTTATTTTACCAATAGCTCAGATCAGTCTAACATCCCACATTTGGTTTATTAACTATTGTTATTCTTTGACTACCCTTACCCTAACCCTAACACCTAATAGAATAAGATAAAATGACGCATCCCGAGTCAAATTCCTAGTGCTATGTAAATATACAGATTCTGATATCGACACATGAGAGCGGAGATAGAGCAAGGTAGAGTTTGGCCACTCCGGCGAAAAACAGGTTCCCCGCAAACAAACAGCTGAGCACAGCTAGGGCCTCCGCAAGCCACTAGACAGACGGACAGATAGGCAGACGGCAGGAGGGCAGGACAGACAGACAGACAGCCTCACCGATGGATTTCTGCCGCAGCATACCGTGCGGAGGGCCGTGGCCTGAGCTGTACTGGCCCCGGTCGTAGCCGAGGCCGGCCCCGGAAGACATCATCCCCATCCCCGACTGATCGTAACCCTGCTGATTAGGGACAGAAGGAGAGCAGGAGGACATAAGATGGAGTAAAAGCAGACGGTGTAAAACACCCTGCAATAACTAAATTCTGACAGGTCAATTCACTATTATAGTTTACTAT
>NC_137205.1:13956864-13961864 GCF_960531495.2 Zeus faber
CAACAAAAGGGCTATTTCTAATGAGGCGTCTTTTAATCACAAATACTTTCATGGTGTCTTCTTTATAAGTCATAGATAGTTGGACGTAGCCCTGCTAAGATGTAAGTAGCCCTGAAAAAGTTAGAAAATAGTTTCCGTTCCGGATGCTGGCTGTCCTCACTCCAGGGTGAACTGGGACACTGCACCAATCACAGAGGTGAGCCGGTTCAACGGGAGCTTAATGAAGTCGGTGCGTTAGAATGAGCATATGGCCACGGCTTGACACAGGAACCGTCACACATTCTGCTCCTCTCACCTTGCCACAGGAAGAAGGGAGGAGGTGAAAGAGAAGTTGCGCTGGCTCTACTCCGAAATGAGGGCGGACGGAGGGACGGGGGGGGGGGGGGGGGGGGGGCTTATTGTGTTTCATGGTCCAACATAAGCATAGGAACTAGGACACTATGTCGACTCACTTCTACGTTCCACATCTCACGTATTAGTACATGGTGATTTGTAAGAGCTTTGTTTTGAGGGTTATGCCGACGTTTGAACAAAGCCGCCCCCTTGGTACACTGGGTGACTTCATCACATGGTACAGGGCGTAGGGAGGCGTCAGGGGTTGGGGGAGGGAGCGGGGGATAAGGAAAGCCTGTGTCTCGGCCTGAAGGGCCTCAAACCAACAGCTTCCGGACACGGGTGTTTCCGAGCAGCTTTTGATGGGATGGTATTCCGCGTGTGAGCTCGTTGTCGAGCTCCCTAACCTCCCCTCCTGCTGAAAAATTGACATTGGCAGCCAATGCCAATTTGACATCTGGCCTTTCCTGAGTACACACCCAACTGCTAAAGGCAACTGACATCATCTCGTCTTCCTATCCAAACCTGACGGCGTTATCTACAGTTGGTAGACTGAATAAACATGTGATGTGAGTGTGTGTGTGTGTGTGTAAGCGTCGGCTAAGGTGAGGTGAGCATCGACATGTGAGCCTGGTGGTGTCTGCTGTCACGTGCGGCTGCTTCCGCAGTGTGTGTGTGTGTGTGTGTGTGTGTGTGTGTGTGTGTGTGTGAATGAGGCACAAAATGAGCAACTACTGCCAAAACCGACGAGCTTTGGGTGCGGAAGCAGGGGTGGGGAGTGCAGGGGCGTAGGTGAGGGTCAGAGGTCAGAGTCTTAGGTCGCGGGCGGGGCAGTGAGAGTGAGAGTGAGGGGGATCACAGGGTGGGTGGAGACACTATAATTTGGAGGGCGGGGGATGGGGGGGTTGGGGGGGTTACCTGTAGTGGGAGTGCTGGAAGTGACATTGTGGAACCTCTGAAAGAACAGTGAGATGGGTTGAGACTCACACGACGTCGTGATGACCCACCACAAACCCCCCCTGTCCCAAAACACACACAGAGACTATACATATCCTTCCATGACCACTCTTAAAGTATTTAAAGACCAAAACTCTTGGGAAATGGTTGTTGGTTTCACCGTCTAAAAACTGGAAAACTCTCACTTTACTTTTCAATTTCGGTCATTTGTTTTTCGGAAACGTTTGAATTGAAGACAAAACATGTGATCGGAGATGGACCACGTCCATCTTCAGGTCTTCTACCCGTCAACCACTTCCAATCATTTTATTTGAACTTTAACTCCATTTCCATATCCGTCTGTTGGGTGTGTTTCTTCTTTCGCTATCCCTCCCCCCCGCGCACACGCAGCCCCAACAAGCACGAGCAGCACAACGCCCTCATTCCCTCAAGAAGCCTCTCCCTCGCCGGCCGGCGTCTTACCCATCTCCTCCAGCTCTGAAGTCATGGACTTGGAACGGAGGGCTATGGCCGGAGTGTTCAGCCTCTTGCTCTGCTGAGGAACTGAGAGAGGGAAGGAGAGAGAGTAGTATCTTGGTTGGTCGACTAAAGCATGTCACAGACGTGATGTACAGTATATGAAGCACATTTTGTCTCCACATTACGCTCTTAATAACATGGTAGCTGACGGTGAGCTTCCCTGTCGACCACCCGCTCCGCCCCACATCCAAGGCAACCCAGTCAGGACTTCAGCCGTAACATTGGTCCAGACTGATGGCAGTGCGCTTACTTTTCTTTCTCGAGCCTTCTTCCATGTCGGGGTTACGCGTCACCATGACGACCTTGACCATGAGGCTGTTGCCACCTTGCCTGATCATGTTGACCACCTGCCGGTGCCCCACCTTCACCACGTTCTGACCATTCACCTAGGGGAGGAAACAGAGGGAGGAGTGGGCAGGAGGGAATACTCAAAGACAGACACTGCATACCCAATCGCACACAAGGATACTACAGCCGTAACTGATGTCACGGCCATAGCTAAATAATAGTGTGGCCCCCCTCCAGTACTTCTATGTATCCCACAATGCTGTGTCCAATCGTGTGCCATGACGGGCCCAGCATACACTACAACTACACCAATTCTTTAGCTTTCTCCCGCTACACCCACCAGAGGCTCCAGGGCTTAAGTCGTGTTAACCCATGAATCGACCGATCAGACAGTAAAGGCAAGAATGGCGAAGTTGCGCGGCGATGCGATGGCCGCACCTACTGTCGTAATGCGAGAGGCCTGCAGCGGGGCCACGTTACCTCAATGAGGAAGTCGCCCATCCTGAGGCCGGCTCTCCACGCCACACCCCCCTCATCCACAGACTCCAGGTACTGCAGCGCTGGGAAGGCTGGGGTCGGAGTGAACTCCTCAATAGGAGTCTGAGCTGGAGAGACAAAGAGAGGAAGAGGAAGAGGAGAGAGGAGGAGAGAGGAGGAGAGGAGAGGGAAGAAAATAGATATTGTGTGCATGAGTGCTGGAGAGAGGACTAGAGGTAGAGAGAGAGAGAGAGAGAGAGAGAGAGAGAGAGAGAAGAGGTAGAGAGATGCATTTACATAAAAAGTAGTGCAGGGGAGAGAGAAAAAAGAAGAGGGAGGGAGAGATGGAGAGAAACACACCCTGAAAGTAAGAAAGCCAAGACGAGCCAAAAAATTGGAAGGCGAGAGAGAGACAGAACAAGAGAGAGAGAGAGAGGGAGGTCGAAGGGAGAGAGTGATGGAGACATTGTGTGCTTACTTCTGTCCTGGTGTGTTTCCTTACCCTTAGCCCCTCGGAGCACAAAGCCAAACCCCTCGCTGTCTTTCTTCTGCAGAAGCACTGTCTTCTCCTTGATTATATAGTCACTAGGAGAGAGCAGAGAGGGCACATTGGATACAATGAGAGGCCAGACCAGAAGGACCGAGAGTTGGAAAGAGAACGAGAGAAGAGGGGAGAACTGCCCATTCTGGTACCCGATAAGAAATGGGCCTTAATCATTTTAGGGGGTAACCGGTCGTAGTCTGGTTTTCATGCCCATGAGGGACCAACGTTCTCCGGCTGGCTTCCTTGTCCTCACGCCTTCACATCCTGTTTCCTCCTCTGATGTCACCAGTCGCTCAGTGACATCGCCACCAAACGCCAGCCAAGGCCAAGGATAGCACCAGCACCCCAACTACCACATGCAGCAGCAGCGGCACCGGTCCGTGCCACAGTCTCTAAGTGTGCGCGGCAGAAACATCTTCCGCTGTACTTTTGACAGCGAGCCCAACGATGGTCGCTCCAGAACGCTCTCAGGGCTGCGAGGATTTATATAGGATGGTGCTGCTCGTTACCCCAGCAACAGCTAGAACCTGGACCAAAGAGAAAAATGTCTTGCTTTTGTCGACCCACACTGAAAAGGGAGAGCTCACAAGGCCCTCCCCCCTCCTCCTTTCCCATGTTATGGCACAGGATTAGTCATCAGTAGGACCTTCAATCATCCCTCACCAGTGGACGCTTATCTAGTTCTCGATTGCTCCTTTCTCACGGATGTGAACACACTTGCTCCAAAAAAGACAAGCCATTACTCATCTCTATTGAGGTTTACAGTATCTTTCCAGCATTTTGTGCAGGTATCTGTCCGATACCAATTCTGGGTGTCGGATCTGTGCCTTCTCTCGTTCCTCAATTCCTCGGCAACATCACGGCTGATGTTCGTAGCGTCTCTGATCCATCTAAGCTTTGTGATGGCGCGTCCATGGAAGAGACGGTAGAAACAAAGCCGAGCTTGCCTAACCTTCTTTGTTTACGAAGGAAACAATTAATTCACAAACAAACTGACCTGCAGACAGACATCGTGGTGGGCAGCGAGGCAGCAGAACAGACAGACAGGTGTGTACACAAGCAGCAGCCAGGTACATGTAGCCTCCGCTTTCATGCTTGGTGTCAAAAGTGGAATATATCAGCCGTGCACTGCTGATAACACGGAGTACTCAGACTCAACCATCTCATCCGTCTCCCTTTCTTCTTTCCTGGCCCCTCTCCACACCTCCTTTGTCACTGCATTATCCCGCCTCCTCCACACCTCCCTCCCTATTTATCCATTATGCCATTTTGTCAAACGACGATAATCAGATGATAAAGAGTTGGCTCTGATCTTTCCGCCGCAAAACTGTTACCATTGCACCTGACTCACTCAGCCTGGACCTTTCAAATGCACTGGTACGAATAACTCAACCAACACACATCCACACACGGACTGAGAAAGACGCATAGTGACTAGTGTCTCTCTCTCTCTCTCTCGCTCTCTCATTCTCTCTCTCTCTCTCTGTTATGGTACAAGAACTCATAAAAGAAACTTCTGACTGGTATCTGAAAAATCACCTTCTCTCAACCAGCCCTCTCCATAACTGTGCATACATGCGAGAGACTTGTGTCACATGCATGCTTATGTCTGTGTTTGTATGTGCACCTTTGTGCGGTTATGTGTGTGTGTATGCTTTCCGGGGTTGCACCTGTACAGCGCTAATCCCTTGGCTCCTGTCCAAGCGCCACCCTCCCTGACCGTGACTCTGCTGTCATGAGGCCTGACACCACCGCGTGTCTCCAGGGCTCCGTGCTGTTCACACTATGGCTACAGCAGCATCCCATGGAGCAGCAGCAGCAGCAGCAGCGGAAGCAGCAGCTGGATTGGCCAGAACACCGCATGGGTACAAAAATGAAATAA
>NC_137205.1:13964364-13969364 GCF_960531495.2 Zeus faber
GAGCAGTAAGGCCTCGCCCACACGAATACAGATACTTCTGAAAACACCCTATTTCACCCCTTCATTTAAAAAAAATCCCATTTTAAACGCTGACATAAGCACGCCAGGCCGGTATGGGGGCGATAATATGTCATAGAAGAACATTAGGAGCATGCGTATTGAGGTTCTTCATAATGTTCAAACTGTATAGGCGGTATTCCTAAAGTCGGAGAGACATTTAATGGATTCACTGAGAACATCCCAACGCCATCGGCTGTCGCTCGTAGGTTTCCAACGCAACTTGAGGTCCGGTCGGTGTGTTCAGGAAGCTCCGTTCGACCCGTCCACACCAATCTCCACAAAAATCTCCACTCCAGAAGGCGTTTTCCAAAAGCTTAATTTCCAGTTCCCAAGAATAGCATTTTCGTGTGGACAGGCCCTAAAATTAAATGTTTTTCCTCTTCCTGATATTCACGTTAGTTAGTTTGCATCTGTGGCAAAGTGTGTTTTTGATATCATGAATGGTATTACCAAAGCAGATGCCAGTGGAGCCCTTTGTGATTTTCCTCCCCACACGCCCCTAAATCACACTACTTGCCATCACCCACCCTTCACCATGGCCTTCAACACACACACACACACACACACACACACACACACACACACAAACACACAGACACACACACACACACACACACACACACACACACAATAACGCAATAAAATAAGACACAAACAGGCACACTCACACACACATGCACGGTGGCACCAAACACACATAAGAAAGCACACACTCCAGCACATCATAAACGGTGTGCACGTGCACGCTCTCTCTCTCTCTCACAAACAAGCTTAAATATCCACACACATAAGGCACACAGACACACACACACACACACACAGTACCAAAACATAGATAAACACATACAGAGACACATATATGCAGAAAGGCATATGCATACATAGTTACACATAAAGCCCACTGATAGATACACATGCGGACATCCCCTCCCCCCACACACACATACACACAATGTATACACAGACAGACATATATATATAAAGACACATAAATGGACAGTGGCATGCACAAACAAATGTACACATTAAGAACATTGACACACACACACAAAACACACAAAGAAATGTACATAAAAGCACATACACATACAGAGACACAGGCGCAGAAAGGCATGCACATACAAACGTACACAAGCCCACAAGCACATGCATATGCACACCGCCCCACGTTCTGTGTAAACAAAGCAGAAGGCGTGAACGCGCAGGGGGGGAATAGAGTGGCAGCTGCTGCTGAGGTGCGGCAGAGCAGCAGAGAGACAGGAAGCCAGCGACGCTCCGGCTCATCCACAGACACTCACATCATCTCCGTCACAGCCCCGCTCCAAGCAAGTCAAAGGCAACTTCTCCTCGTCGCTCCCGCCCTCCTCCTCCTCTCCTCTTCTCTCTCCTTTCCCTCTCTCTACAGGCTCCCTCGGTTCCTCTCGCTTCTCCACCATCCCTTTCTCTCTCTCAATGAATCTCACCTTCTCTCTCTGGCACTAGCTCTCTCTCTCTCTCTCTCTCTCTCTCTCTCTCTCTCTCTCTCTCTCTCTCTCTCTCTCTCTCTCTCTCTCTCTCTCTCTCTCTCTCTCTCTCTCGTCCCAACTCTCTGTATTTCTGTCCCTCTCTGCACGCAAAGCTAGACTGCTGTGATTTTAGTGCACACTGTGTGTGTGAGTGTGTGTGTTGGGGGGGGGGCGAACACTAGCAGAGGGCTTGCCGTTTTGTGTGTGTGTGTGTGTGTGTGTGTGTGCGTGTGTGTGTGTGTGTGTGTGTGTGTGTGTGTGTGTGTGTGTGTGTGTGTGTGTGTGTGTGTGTGTGTGTGTGTTTTTTTACTATACCTGTGAAGACCAGTCCCCGAATTGACAGAAGCGCACCAGGAACATGGGTCCTCTCTAACCAGGTGTAGTTACTTGGACCTCACTTTGATACCAGTACAAGAATGTGTGTGTGTGTGTGTGTGTGTGTGTGTGTGTGTCTGTGTGTGTGTGTGTGTGTGTGTGTGTGTGTGTGTGTGTGTGTGTGCATGCGTGCGTGCATGTCTAGTGGTGGTTATCGCCTATGGTGAGAAAAAAACCCCACTACATTCTCCTCCAAAATATGCTGTGTTCTCTTGCCCCTATTTCACAGTCCGGTGCCCGAGCAAAGTTGTTATATGTGGCAGTAAGGGGAGCACGCATGCACACACACACAAGTATGCGCGCATGCACACACACACACACACGCACGCACACACGCACGCACGCACACAGGCATGCACGCATGCACACACGCACACACGCGGAAAGGAAGGTGACCACGGGAGGGGAGAGGGGACGAGAAGAGAGGTATGGAAATGAGAGGAGAAAGTGGGAGAATGGAAGCGGAGACGGTTTGAGACGAGAGGAAAGGAGTTGAGGGCAGAAGAAGGGAGGAGAGCAGAAAAGATGAGTCATGAGGAGACGAGGAAAGAAAAGGGGGGGGGGTAGAAAAACATATACAACGTGTACTCGAGCGGCGGTTTCCGAAGAGGAGCGGGTTTCAAGCTCTCATTCCACAGAACCTGGTAACTCATCCTGGCACCGACTCTTTCTCAGCGTCCGTGTACGTAAATCCCACTTCTAAGTCTTTTTTTTCCACTGTATTTTCTCTCATTTTGTGCACAGTCTGGCTTGTAGACGCACCAGACTGGCTCTCTTTTTGATTATCTGTCACTTTTCTCTTCAGACTACCGCCGCAAGCCACCCATCCATTTTTTTTCCACCTGCAGGGAGTGTCCGGGCGGTGGTTAAAACTGACTTCATGCATAAGCGCCACTCTTTACCTTGTGTAGCCACACCTCCGTGACACGGGACATTACTATTTACCGGTAATGACCAGCATCATTTTAAAGAATAACAAGCCTTAATACTATTTTACACAACGATTTTACAATATTGTTTAAATTTCAATTCAATTCATTTTTCTATTATTGTCCCATGATCCACCTCCAATACCCTCGTGGACGACCAGTGGTCCGCGGACCCCAGTTTGGGAACAGGTGGTGTCATATGATGGAGATGCGCCTCTAAGTGAAATATACTGTCATTCAACACAAATAACAACTGGTGATGTTCGGATTAAATGAAAAATGATGACAATTTGCATATTTGAAGAGACGTGTGGTCACTTTGGCCACCACTCAAAGCGACATTAACGAAAGAGAATATAAGTTCATCAGTAATATTTGCGTATTCGATGACAAATCGCTGTGTGAGTTACTAAACCCCGATTCAAAGTGACCTTAACATTTCTGACCGTTGGACTGTGCGTGAACGTTTCTCACCTTTTAAACTCAGTTTCTTTTTGTGGGACATTTTGACTCCTTGTCCTGGCTTTGAAGTGCACACCAATGTTTGTCATTAAATATGCAAATATTAACAACCGACGAATGTGTTGTATTGACCACGATTCACTTCAAATATAGAAATTGTAATAATTTGCCGTTAAATCCGAAACATTACCAGGTTGTTAATTTTATGACACTGTCTTTCACAGTTCGGGGGCTCTTCTTGCCTTTCGCGGGAACCAGAGTCAAGGGTTTGTCCACAGTTTTACTAAGCGGACGGAGCAGCGGAAATGCAAATGTGGCGTCGCTCTCCGTCACCACCAGTGCTAAGAAAACCTGATCTAACGCGGTTAACGGTGACGTTCGCACTCGAGTAGACGTCATCCCGCCCACCCCAAGAACGCCTCCGCTCTTGGAAAATGTTCAGATGTGAAGTCGCTTTGAATCAGGGTTTTGTAACTCACACACACAGCTGTTTCTCATAAAAGATGCAAATATTACTGATTTTATTGTTATTTTATTGGGGTGAAAGCGCATTTCATCTGGTGGAGGTAACATCACACACCAGGGGAACGTTGATTCCGGCCCTGGCTTTACTATAACTTATGTGTGTTATGGTTTAACAGCTGATTCTACCACGTGTGTCTGGCTGTGTGGACGTTGTGGACGCCACGCAGTCAAACAGCAACATTTTAATTTCAATTATATCCTTTTTTGATTATCATCTATTTTATCCCCGCCCCCCCCTACGACCACCTGCAATACCCTCGTGGACGACCAGTGGTCCGCATACCACAGTTTGGGAACCGTCGCATGAGAAAACGTGACTTTGAATGAGCGACTGGAGAAGAAGAGGAGGAAAAGACTCCGCATCCGTAAATATTTACCACGCTAAATATTAAAACGCCACTTCGTAAATACTAAGCCGAGTATTTACGGCAGCACTATATCTGCCCAAACTACTCTGCTGTTTGGGCAGATATAGTAGCTGCAGCAGAAGTCATATTACCTCTTAACTCATCCATAGGAATGTAGAACTCTGATGTAGAGACGTCCTGACATGTGTATGTAGCATGAGTTGCTTTGGATAATACGACGAAATGTAAATATAAATATGGATCAGATCAGGTGGAGTTTGGGGCCGAGGGCGGAGGGACGAGTACCACCAGCGTGGAGGAGAACCTGTTGGAGTTCTGAACACAAACAGTAATTATATCTCCTTCCTAAATCAAGTCTGAAATCTATATGCTGCATATGTGGGTCAATGACATGACTCCCTTTTTCTTTTTTGGTGTCCGAATCAACTATCACTAAAATAAACGAGATGTGGAGACATGTAAAATAGAAAGAAAATGTCTCTGATGATTTCAGTGTTTTTTTAAGACAGTGAAAAGGCCTATGAGGCTTTATTTACGGTTGTGCCGTCTTTAAGAAATTAACAAATCGGCAAAAATCGAACAAACCAACTCTTTCTTAATAGATGAAGTAAAACACTATCAATGCGTGTATCTCAATACTCTTGTTACTCCACTTTAAAAACCTTATATAATAAACGTACATATCGGTTATCATGATCCAACCCCAGGCATTTAGGAATTCGCGCCTCTGCTCGGGTTCGAATTGGCTGCCAGAAAAACCCGGGAGCCTCTTCTGA
>NC_137205.1:13971864-14021277 GCF_960531495.2 Zeus faber
ATTTGACGTTATTTTCGGGCGTGTGGAGGCGCTGATTAGAATTGCTGCGAACAGTCTATGAAGTTCAGGAAATGTTATTGCTTTAGTCTAACGCATCCTTACAGAAAACAATTAACTCGATCACCATATTACTTTCATGAAAAAACCCAAATGATATTGAGTCTTACATCACAATATCAACATATCGATATATCGGCCAGCACTGCTAGTATACATCAAGTCAATGCCACTCGGGTCAAATCTAAGCAAGTCATAACTCCCGGTTAGTTTAGCTTGAGGATGGCTTTTTTTCTGTGTGAACGATCCATTAGAGCTGAGCATGGAATTTCCACGTACTGTCACTGCGTCGCATGAATCATTCACAGCACATTAAATCATGAGCCCGAGTGCCAACACAACACATGACTCACCATATGACTGTGACTCATCACAGATAGTCTACGCCAGACCTCGGGCATGCAAAAGAAACCCTCCGCAGCACTTTTGTCAATAATATAGACGTTAAAATAGAGCATTCGGAAAGGGGCTTTTTAACTGAACCGTTGCTGCATTTAAAGTCATTCGACACAATGAGGGGAAAAAAAAAAAAGTCCTCCCAAGTCAAATTAAGACTTCAGCCGTCCTCGAAACAAACTGCAATTGATGTGCCCCTAAGCAAAAGCTCATTCCAAACGGCTCAGTGGTCTGCCACTGCAGTCTGCACGGGCTGTGGGCAGCTTGCTTTTTCTGCGATCATTACACCAAGAGTCTCTGAAAGTGAGCATACAACCCGTATAAAAAAACAAAACAACAAGTAACCAAGTAAGTCGATCCCAAGTTAAAAAAAAAAAAAAAAGGCCAATGCTATCAATTGACTCCACTTTTCAATTACAATTGAAAACATTTATCTGATTTCGTTTCATGAAATCAAGTCATTTTTCAGATATTTTGCCACCTGGCGTTTCCCTTTTTACGTCGACATCTGATAAGATAACACATTGATCTTGATGCTTTGTCGAACATGTCTGAAGTATGCAAGACAGGAGCGCTGCCATAAACAGATATGGGTGTTCTGTCCTCCTCTTACCTGGGAGCATCGAAGCTGTCGTAGGATCCTACGGTGTAGTGGCGAAACAGACGCTTGGCTCGGTCTCCTCGGCTCTCTGGAACACAATGCCACACAGTGAGCACGGCCTGAGGACCTACACAGCCTTGAATGACCGTTCCTATTGGTACTAATGCTCCATCTCCGTGTCCATACTAGCACTGCTAAAACTACTACCATTACAACTACAACTGCTGGTTGTGCTACTATTAAAAAGTAATGACTATGCATTGGTATGGCTACTACGGATGATGCAACTAATAGTTTGGCTCCTATCGCCTATAGAACGTATACAAGCAATACAATCCAGCTACTACTATTACAACAACAAGTACAATGTCTAGCATCACTATGACTGTCAGAGTTGATGGGGGTTGCAGTATAACCATCACTAATTTCAAGTGTGAGGAAGTTATGTTTCAGTTTTCCCTGTGTATTTATTATGGGAAGAATGACACCGTCCGTGACGCCTCTCCTCCTCCCCGTCTGAGACACCGAGCAAGATTTAAGAAGACCTTCCGACTTGATTGCCCACACGTTGTTTTTTTTTTTGCGCCACTCGCTGTTGTCAATCAGCGATTACAAAGCCGCATTTGCGTTCGCATCAGGCCAGAGTCCTACACAGGGGGACGCCATATCGCAAAAACACATAGTAGGTACATTATCGCGGAGGCGAGATTAGCAGTGCGGCGCGGGAAAATTAAGACGTCTGTTACGAGGCTTGTGGTATAATTTTGGAAGGCCCGGCACGGGAGTTGAGATTGTCGCGAGTGAGATTGAGTTGTTGTTGCCGCAAAACGATGGCTCGGGAGGGATTTTGGCTGCTCATCGTGTGTAGGCGGCTTCGGGCCCTGGTCACACCAGAAATTGGCTGCGTTAGATTCCTTTCGCTTGCATTTGCAAAGTAGGCGGCTGCAGTACCGCTGCAAAAGCTACAGGCCTATAGTTGGTTATCAAGCAATATACCTCACCAACTATAAACAGTCAAACACCAATTATGGAAACAAAATTACACCATCTACTCCTGCCTCATGACTCACTGCCCACCACACCGCGCCTCCTATTCTAGCAAAGCACAATTGTGTAAAATTAGAACGCTGGAGATCGCCAAAACCGGGAGAAGGCAGGACCCGCTGGAGACTCCTGCATGAATATCAGGTTGGTTTAATACGATCCAAAAATCTTTGCTCCCATAGTGTGCGCTACAATCCCAAAATGTGTGATCCCCTGTGATCGCCGTACTTGCTGTGTGCCCTACTGGGATGATGCTCGGATTTTAGTCTTGGTGTATCCCTGTCGTTAACAGGTTGCTACAGCTGAGCCCGGGCGGGCACAGGCATGATCCCCTTCACATTCCAATGGGGTTTAATGGAGCGGGCCGGTTGTGGTGCGCGTGGCAGACGCTCACCTGAACGGTTGTCTTGGCTACGGAGAGCCACTTCCTCCACGCAGTCGGAGGGGAACCAGCCCGTCCGTCCTCTCACGGTGCCCTCCCAGAAGCCGCCCTCGCCCACGCTCAGCACTAGACAAGAAACCAGGACAGAGGGGCGCGCGTCAGAGGCCGAACACCCCGTCCCGACGCTGCGACAACCACACCACAATCCAACAAGAGAGGCACGCGCACGCCAGAAGACAGGGACGACATGTACCGTACGGACAGCAAAGGAAGAACAAACAAAAAACAAAATAACATGAATGTAGACACAGACACACTGACATGCAAACCCTTTACATACTCACCAAGACATACATACCTGAAGACACCTTAGACTCACTCACAAACACACACATATTCATACCTGCAGACATTGAATACAAACACATATAGAGGACCTTACACACATGTCAGGCCACGGCCATAGGTCAACTCAAACACGCTAAAAGACACTGGCCTTGACCTCGACAGCCTGATAATCAGAGACTGACCCTATGCATGCACAGCTCGTCCAAAAAGGGTAGGAAATCAGGCGAAACGCGCGACAACACGGGTGGAACAAACAAAACTTGTTAGTTAAACGAGGGACTCGCAAATTGGAAGGTCTAAACACCTTTACGCAACTCACAACCCTACTGCAAACCTCAAACTGTCTTAAAACACCTGCTTTACTGATGGTTCTGACGGAGGTCTCAAAGGACAGAGATGAAAATATTAATATATAATATATTTTTTGCAACACTCAATTCTAGACTCAATTTGTTTTTGTGAAATGAGCAGGCCGAATGACAAAGAGTACGCCACATAGTACTACGGTGACCGAGGACCGTGACAGAGCTGTGTGTCCCGAGCCCCGACAGATATCTGTAAAAACACCTAAATGTCCCGGATTTCATCATTCACGACCAAATTGTCCCGGTCTTCAGCACAATTAAAATAACAATAATAACATTTTACTTATTTTCAGCACTTGCATACATTATATTCTGCATAGAGGCAAGCAGAAGCACGACGATCCCACCAGAGAAGTGGGCGTCGTCATCAACACACCCACTCGCCCGCTGGGACTTGTGCGCTTTCAGGGGTGTGTGTGTGTGTGTGTGTGTGTGTGTGTGTGTGTGTGTGTGTGTGTGCGTGTGCGTGTGTGTGTGTGTAGTGCCGATGCTTCCTATAGGCGTCTCCGCTGCACGTCCCCGTGCCTCTCCGTTACCTTATTGAACAAAACAACAAAAGCACTGTGCATAACAGGGGGAGGTGCATCAGTCACTCTCTTAACATGACCCCACCCACCCCACCCCACCCACTGCCCACATCCCCCACAATCAGAGCGCCAAATGTGCGATACACTTGAGGGTCCCGGTTTAAGGGGTTTCAAAATGCGGTCACCCTACATAGTATGTCACATACTGTAGTATCCTGGTATGCCGCGTCCAAACCTCCACAGAAGAGTCAACAAGAAGTAAAAATCTGTATCATATCCGGTAAAACAACTTCAAATTTACATGGAAGACAACATATATGTTGATATGTCTACACACAGACACACACACATACACACACATACACACACACACATACATATATATATATATATATATATATATATATATATATATATAAATATATATATATACACACACACACACAGTACACACACCGGAGACAGATGTGGTAAACACACATACCTTTCACCCTGTCGCCCTTGTTGAAGCTGATCTCTCGCTCGCCCTGGGCTGAGTGTGCGCGCGTGGCGACGAACACGCGTCCGGGCACGGCGCTGTACAACCGTCTCCGCTGTCCCGCTACGGTTGCAGCGGTGCTGACCGGTACGGGCCTGGCGGGTGGGGTATGGGGAATGTTATTATATGTGTGTGTGTGTTGGGGGGGCAGTAATGACCTTAATGGTAAGAAATCTGATCCTAACAGTCTACAGTGGGAGTCATTTGGACAAACAATGGCACAAAATAATCAGACTCTGGCTTTAATTCCCATCAATTGCTGCAGCGGCCAATCGTGCCGATTAGCGCAGTTTGAGCTGGACAGGGAGAAGCGAATCATTTTAACCATTTGAATCATTTTTAATCGGCCGATGTCGTGTTTGACTTGAAATGAGAATGAAAGCCTGGAGTAGCTGTTGCTATTGCTACGTTATCCAAAACAACAACTTCTAGAATTTTTTAGAAGGAAAGCAACTAAGTGCTTGGGTTTACTGACGATGGGAATGGAGTTCACGCTGCGGCGGTACATCTGGGAAGCCCAACTCACCCCTGCCGGCGACTCTGCCGACTCCTGTCCTCCTTGTCTCCCACCCTCCCACGGGACGGGGAACGCGTCCGAGCCCCTCGAGGGCTGCTGGAGCTCCGCAGAGTACCGGTGTGTTTATATCCCTGGGGTGGGTAGATGGATGGAGTGATGGACGGACAGACAGACGGACGGACAGACAGATGGATGGATGATGGATCATCAGGAGATGGGAGTCATCGTGAAACAATAGAGAGAGACAAAGTGTGAAATTAGGATCGCATGTCGCTTCATGTTATGATATTATATCATATTCAATTTGCTTACATTTGATTACATTCGATTAGATGATATTTGATCAAATTAGATAACATTTGGTCAGATTAGATTAGATAATATGAGATCAGATTTCACACTATATTTAATAACATGGGGTTACTATTACATCAAATTAGATTAGATAACATTAGATTTGATTATACCACATTCGATTAAAATTAATTTAGATTAGATTAGATTAGATTCGATTAGATTTGATTAGATTAGATTCGATTAGATAACATTAGATTAGACAGATCGGATTAGATCAGATTGGTCCGACAGGTCCCACCTGCACAGACACGATGTTGGAGCCTGGGGCGTTGGGCACGGCCATCCACTCGGGCAGGTTCATGCTGTTGTCACTGTTGGCCCTCAGGAAGGGGTGGGGGTGGGGCAGGGCCAGGGTGCGCCCGCTCTCACGCCTCTGGGGGGCGAACTTTGGAGATTCCAAGAACGGAACTTGGAGAAGAGGAAAGGCGGAGGGAGAGATCAGAGAGAGAGAGAGATAGATAGATAAATAGAGAGAGAGAGAGAGAGATAGATAGATAAATAGAACGAGCCAGAAAGAGAGGTGAAACATGATATGCGCTCCCTTCCGAAAGTGTGATACAAATTACGATCTTTATCTGTGCTACTCACCCACATCTGTATCCCTGTGATTTTTGATAATCTCTCCGAGTTCAAAATGGCCTGACATCACAGCCACCTGAAACAGACGCACGCAGGCACACACACACGCACACATGCACACACACACACACACACACACATACACAGACACACACACACACACACACACACACACACACACACACAGTCTCAGCTGGCCTGCCCAGCCAGAAAAAAGTTAATGTATTCCGATTAAGGAAGTCACACAAAGCCTCTGCCACCTGGGACCCCGTACGCATGGCAGCACAATAACCGCTGTGCCGAGGTTGGAATAAGTCTCGGGCACTTTCTGCTACGTTAACTTAATAAGCTGCTAAAACCTGCGTGCCGCCCCAACCTGCAAAATGAGGTCAGGCTGAGCATTCAACCCCTTACCTGGAAGGGAGTCTGCCCGCTGTTGTTCTTCGTGTCTTTGCTGGCTCCTCTGTAGAGGAGGATCCGCGCACAGCTTTCCTACGTGAGGAAGAGCTGGTGTCAGGATGATGCCAATGATGGAAAATGGTGAAATTGCACATAATTAGCAGTCTGGATAAAAGTGCCTCTGCGTGTGTGTGCGTGTGCATGCGTGTGCGTGTGTGCGTGTGTGTGTGTGTGTGTGTGTGTGTGTGTGTGTGTGTGTGTGTGTGTGTGTGAACACTTGTCTGTCTCTCATGTGACGATTGAATCTTGAATCTTGAATCTTGAATCACTACTGTAATGAGCGACAAGACACGTCGGCATATAAACCTTGTTGTACAGAGCACAGATGTGCAAGGCAGTGTTTCCAGATGCATTCTGGGAAGTGGAGTCTGCCCCATAGAAGAGAAGGTGCTCCAGGTGCTGGGAGTTTCCGTTCTGACACGCCTGGAGGTGGACAGGAGGGATGGAGCGACAGAAGAAGAAAGAGACAGGAAGAGGAAAAGGTGAGAAAGGATGAGAGAGATGGAGAAAGGTGGAGGCAAAAAGAGGAGTAACGGGTTATGGTTTGACACTTTAATTGGAGGAGGAACAAAGATCCTGCAATAATAATAGTGATAATAATATATATTGTTTTTTTAAAGAATCTAGATTGGAGAATTAATAATTGCAGTAAGAATCAGACATAAAACATAAGAACACACACAAACAAACACACACACACACACACACACACACTCACACTCACACACACACACACAAATACTCAAAGATACAGAAACTGTCTTCATAAGTTGTCTCGCTATAAATGATGAATACGTCAGAATGTTAAGCCTGTCTCAGAGATTTTACACGTACGTGTTACACACACATTTTAAACATGTATTTCAAACATGGTTCTCCACTCAGGACACGTACACACTGAGAGCAGGGTGATGACACCAGAGAGCGGCAGAGACAGGGGGTGGAGGTGCTGATGGAGACAATGGTGATGGGGGGACACTGAGGATGTTTCTGAAGACAGAGACTCTCTGAGCGTCTCCCGGCGTCTCCTCCGCCAACTTTTCTCTGCTGGGACACTGAGAGGCGGAGGATAGACAGAGACAGGCGGGACAGGACAGAGAGGGAGACAGGGGGATGAGAGGAAAGAGACGGACAACCAGTAAAGAGTGGAGGTAGAAGAAAGATGACTGATGAGCAGAAATGAAAGACCGCCGAACCCATTACAAACACACATGCGGGAGCACACACCACCGCCCCCGCCCCCCGCTACCTGGTGCGTCTCATCCCAGCCGTTCTCATCCCTGATGCCCAGCTTGGCGCGGTGGTACAGCAGGGTCTCGCAGCAGGAGGTGTCGCCCCCTGTCAGCACAGTGTGGTAGAGCGGCGTCAGCCCTCGGCGATCTTTATAGTCCGGAGACGCACCCAGGGACAGCAGGGCCTACAGAACCACCGGGACAGTGATGTTTACAACATACTGGCTTAAGGAATGTAATAAATACTGTAATTGTGCTTATGTTGTAATTCAGTGCGAATTTATCTTTGGAGAGTTTCACGTGACGACACTGCAGATACGATTGGACAGTAAATCGCGGGCAACTGTGGATGTGAGGGTTTACCAGGAGGGCCGTGTGTCCGTGGCTGCGGACCGCCTTGTGTAGAGGTGTGAGTCCGTCCTTGGCCCGGAAGTCTATGTGAGCCCCTCCCTCCACCAGGACTCTGATGGCCTCGCCTCCCCCCGGCTCGCACTGCACGGCAAGGGTCAGCGGCGTCTCTGTGGAGCAGGGACAAAAAGGACAGTTTTGTCGATAGTGACAAAAAGGTGTTCTTAGTGAGACGGACGCTCAGCGTGCATGTTAGGGTTAGATACTCCTGCTCATTCACTCGACCAAGGCATTGGTTCACTACTCCTAGATAGGTTGGATCGGTTAAATGCCGAGGACAAATTCCCTCATCGGGATCGATAAAGTTTATCTTCTTCAATCTGAAAGGCCTGCCTCTAAAAGACCCTTCTACTATCTTCTTCTTCTTCTGCTTTGGGCTGCTCCCGTTAGGGGCGGCCACAGCGGATCATCTGCCTCCAACACCTTCTGTTCTGCGCATCTTCCTCCCTTACACCAACCGCCTGCATGTCCTCCCTCACCACATCCATTGGCCTTCCTCTTTTCCTCTTGCCTGGCAGCTCCATCCTCAGCATCATTCTCCCAATGAAACTCTCATCTCTCCTACACACGTGTCCAAACCATCTCAATCTGGCCTCTCTCGCTTTTCCACCAAACTGTCCAACCTGAGCTGTCCCTCTAATGTACTCATTCTTAATCCTGTCCATCCTTGTCAACTCCCAATGAAAATCTCAACATCCTCAACTCTGCCACCTCCAGTTCAGCCACCTGCCTTTTTGTCAGTGCCACCGCCTCTAAACCGTACAACATGGCTGGTCTCATGTGGACAGCAAATGACCCTTCTACTATACACTCTGATAACTATTCAATGAAATGCTCTATGCTGCCACCTAGTGGTGATAAGTGGATGCGCATATTTTCAACTTCCCACCCACCCAGGAATGACAGGCTGTGTTTTGGGAGCGCCACGTGCTGTTTTGACACACACATTCTCAAAGTGTCTCGGCTGGCAAGGAATAGCACATTCTAACTGAAGGCGGGAATTTTGTCGCCCCATAACATTAACAGAATCTGGGGAAATTCACTGGTTTGACACTGATCTTTTGGCAAAAAGTGTAAAGGCCAACAAAAATCCCTGGCACAGGGAGGGGGGGGGGGGGATCTTTTTGGATGAGCATGAGAGAGCGAGACATGTTTTCTTTTTTTAGATGATGGTTGAGAGACGAGAGGCTTTACCCATAGCTGCTACAGTCAGCTTGGCTGGTGGAAAGGTTATGTTAATCTGTTATTTGGGCTGTGCATGAGAAGGGGTTGGTGGGGCTGCGTCAGACCCCGAGCACACAGCCATGTGTTTACTGACACACCGACTCAGAGCAGTGGGAGGTCAGGATCACACTGAAAACATTACAAACTGATATGACATTGGATACGATACGACATCAGACAGATATACAGATGGCTTTAATGGAGGTGGATAGATAGATAAATGGACAGGTGGATGACAGGTGGGCACACAGAGAGACATGAGCGTAATTGTCTTCGGGGCAGGGAGTTGTGAACAGTCAACACGCTTCTCGTGCCTGCTGTCAGGTCCCCACCTCCGGTGTCAGAGTCCTGGTAATTTGGGTCGAGCCCCTTGTCCAGGAACTTGGCCATCTTGTCCACGGAGCTGGTTTGGATGTAGTCCATGAACTTCTTCAGGCTGGCCTGCGGGATGGGAGCAGAGAGCTGCAGTGAAGAGAACGCAGGAAAGGGCGGCCTTTACTCAACGCCAAGTGGCGCGGCACGGAACAGCACGGCACACCTTCGCATTAGCGAAGCGTGTGGCACAGTGCAGCACAGCATGACACAGACTAGCAGAGGACGGCTCAGTACAGCACCAATTGGCGCAGAATAGCTTACAGTGGAACACTGCCCCAAGGGCCAGTTACTGCAGACAAATTCACTGCGCAATAACAGCCCCCACCCCCACCAAGGCACGCGCATACACACCATCAGACAGACACACTCATTCATACACCCAAACAGATGCACATGCATATCCATAGGTTTATACTCATGACCAGAGTCACTGGACATGGACTGAGCGGCGGTCACACATCGTGCACGCAAACACACACACACACACACACAAACACACACACATACTCAAGTGAAAGCGTTGCTTTCCCTCTGGAGCTGCATGCTTAATTACACTCCACACACAGCTGATCCACGGGGCAGGAACGGGAGACTTCCCTTATGGAAAAAACCTATGGAGCAGTCTGTACCTTTGTATGAAGTTTGGCAAGCTGCTTCTCATCCAAATTGGTCTGCTTGTATACCCTGGTTTTATAGCGAAACTAAATAACAGAGTGAGAGAGAGAGAGAGAGAGAGAGAGAGAGAGAGAGAGAGAGAGAGAGAGGGAGGGAGGGAGAGGGAGAGAGGAGGAGAGATAAAAAAAAACTGTTAATCCTGACTGGGAGGGCATTTGTCCTCAATTCTCTCGGCTTTTGGCCTAGATCCACACAATGGGGCCTGCAGATTTACACTACAGCGAAGCATTCTCTGCTTCTTTACTAAACTCTCCTCCCACTTCAAAGGAGACAAGAAAAGGAGTGAGAAACGTTTTCAGGTTTTTCTCAAAGCGGCTTTGCAGCCTCCGCTGGGTCACGACTTAACACGAAATGAAGGCATTGTTTGGATAGTTTAACACGGCATCGGACACAATGAGCGGCCTGGAAGCCGTCACATGACCGACTCCAAGAGCGGGAAAACGGAGGCTGCGCTCGGGCCAGTCTACCTTTAAGTGAAGCAGAAGCACAATTCCTCAACCAATATGTCAATAAGCAATCAAATATCACAACGTAATGTAATCAAAGCAGACAAGGATGACAGATTGATATTTCATTGATACATTTTTCAGAAAGTGATATGTTTAAATTAGCCTCTGTGATACTCATATTCACGCGAAAGTTTGTCAGCTTTAAAACCACAGTGATAACGACTCTTGTTTGGCCTCAGTCCGTTGCTCATGGG
Organism: Zeus faber; assembly: GCF_960531495.2. Classification (NCBI taxonomy): domain Eukaryota; kingdom Metazoa; phylum Chordata; class Actinopteri; order Zeiformes; family Zeidae; genus Zeus; species Zeus faber. The sequence continues at coordinate 13,982,652 of NC_137205.1, forward strand.
CTTGAATGTGAATTGTAGAGAAAAACATTTGTGGTGCTGGCTCCAAAAACAAATAATAAAGGAAAAAAATAGGAAAATGAGTCGCATTCCCTCGAGGGCGTAGTCACGACAATTCGGAGTCGTGGCCGAAAAAAAGGTGGAGAACCCCAGAATTAAAGGGACGCTGAGGTTGAATTCAGCAACCCTCCTGTAAATAGTGAGAAATATGTCCATAAAAGTGACAGCAGGGCGAGCAACCCTCCCTAAATTATGATCTGGGATCTGAATAAGTCCAAAAAAGTTACCAGTCCATATATATGCCCCATCATTTTGATATAATTGATGTGACTTCTAACCGCTAGGAAATGCCAATGATAAAACCCACCAAGTATTCATTATCGGCGACTTTCATTCAAGCCGGTTAATTAAAAACAGAGATGGGTCTGTCAAGGACCTGCCAGGCAAAAACTTCAAACTTTAAGATAATGAAGATAAGATAATGCTCTTTCCAGTCGGCTTGGAGGAGACGGAATAAGCTCAGAGAAAGATAGAATGCCGTCAGCGTCGCCACGTACGACCGCAGAAAAAAGACCGGGACTCTTCAAGGGGGTTTATTTCAATGGCGTCGGCCTGAAAAAAAAAAAGGTGTAATTTTGAGCTTGGCAACCCTGCGTCACGGCGTGTAACGCTCGGGGGAACGTACCTCCAGGTACGGCACCCCTTTCTCAAAGGATTGTGGGTACTCCCGGAGGAGCCGCTCCTCCTCCAGGAACTTGGCGTCGTGCCCGTCGGTGGCGGGTTGGAAGAGGCCGTAGTTGAGCACGTCCCTCAGTGACTCGGTCAGGGAGCACAGGACCTGCTGCTTGGCCTTCCACACCGTGGCGTCCGGGTTGAACCGCAGGCATTTCTGCAAAAAGGGACACAGGAAGCAACGCGCTGAGACGGGATGAGGACACTTGGGATCGGGGGTCGGTCGGTTGGTCGTTTGAGGCGGGTACGCGGGTTTTGCGTCATTCACTTACAAACAAACTCTGCGATTGGAGGTTAGAGAGGGACAGGGAATGATCTAAAACATTGTGTTTTAAAGCGCAAATCCGTAAGATAAGGATCCCATTTGGGGTATTCTTTTTTTCGCATCCTGGTTAACGCTCATCTTTGTCCTGAAGTGGCCATTTTCCTTTCTCTAAAGGATGCTTTCTTCTGATCGATGTCTTGGTCATTTGAGGTGGTGGGGATATTTTTTCATCCATATCAACAGTTTACTGACCAATGGAAACAGCATATAGAGGACCACATAAATAACATAAAAATACTGAATGGCTGTTTCTTAAAAGGTTCCAGTTAAATAAGTCTAAAATATGGAACATTTTTTTCCCCACAACTTAATCATACGGATAACCACTTTAAGTAGTAAACGCTTTTCGTAGTTTGATGCTGTGACGCTATTCAGCCAGTAGGGGGCGCCAGCAGCAATGCAGTGCTGTGGGGGAAAGCGGATGCAGAGCGGATGTTGGTACAGACTTTTCTTTCAGGTAAGTCCGGCAACGGGGTCATGAATGGACAACGGCTCTGGGGGGTAAGAACTGCAACTGCAACAAAAAAAATTCAATAAATGGAGAACAGCTTCACCACTCACACAGACGGACCACGGAGGGCTTCTGCGTCGCTCTCCAACTCTCGCACATTTTCTCTCACAAATCTTTTTGTTCTACTTTTTGTCTTCACGCCGTCTCAACTTAACTTTTTGGGGTGTTCAATGTCACGTACCTTCTCATTTCTTTCTGACTGTCTGTCTCTCTTTCCTACCCTCCCTTCTCTCCTTTGGGTGTGTGTGTGTGTGTGTGTGTGTGTGTGTGTGTGTGTGTGTGTGTGTGTGTGTGTGTGTGTGTGTTGGGGTGGGGGGTGGGGTTTACCCGTGTGACCTTGGTTGTCCCACAGTGACGAGGACAGTGTGTCACAGAGAGAGACGGATAAACCCTGCATCGCCTCTTTGTGCAGGGGAGTGGAGGATCCCTCGCACTCTATTTTATTCAGAATCTTCATTCGTGAACAGCCAACCCAGTCACTATGGAAACCGGTTCATTAGTGGAGCAAGCTCCTTGTTGCCATAGAGACATCCCTGTGTTTCCTAGGAGACCGGGTACTATGGGAGGGAGCACAGCGGAGTGCTTGTGTGTACATGTACATCGCAGTGTATATATGTGTGTGTACTGTATGTGTGTGTGTGTGTGTGTGTGTGTGTGTGTGTGTGTGTGTGTGCGTGTGCGTGCGTGCTTGCAGGGGGGTGGGTGGGATGGTGGGTGGGGGGGGGGGTGTGTGGGGGGTTGAGAGAGAGAGAGAGAGAGAGAGAGGTGAAGAGACAGAGAGGGAGGGAGGGAGGGAGGGAGGGGGAGAGAGATACAGCAGCATTGTAAATGAGGGAGGTTGAGCTGAAGAGAAGTGAACATCTTTCACATCTGAGAGCCTCAGACACAGAGACGGCACAGGAGGGAAATGACGACAAATGGGCGTGTCCGCACAGGCTACGTTCGATTTCACGCACACACGCGGACACACACACACACACACACACACACACACACAGTGACACACACTCGATAACACAATGTTTGAGTTTCACTCAGTCTCATTCCAGCATACAGGATGAGGGAGAACAATCTTCAACCGCAGTGGGAGGTGGGAGGAGCAGTGGGGGGTGAGTATGGTATGAGGTATGAAGAAGAAGAAAAAATCACATAATTACTCTAATTAGTGATGAACAATAAAACTTGGAGAATAAATTATGTGTGCTGTGCAATTACCATGATTCTGCAGATAATGGAATATGTTTTACAAGCTCTACTTTCCACACAACTGGGTTGGAGCCGCACTTCACGGTACGTTCAAAACCTCGGCTTTTTCAGCATTTCAGACTTTTTCAGATTTGCCTTACTTCTGTATTTTCAGATTTGTTTTACAATGATTGGCAGCGTATCACAGTGGGGCTCCCCGCCGGCAGTGTGTTCCTGATACAGGGCTTCAGCTCTGCTGCGCTGTGGTGAGTGATCAAAGGGCCTAATGGAGGGAAAACAGGGGAAGAGAGACAGAGGGGTTGTTTGTTTTCCAGCCCAGGTTTTCTTTTTTTAATGGTATCATAATAATGCAGATGGAGAAACTCACTCCTCAGTTCTCTCTGAAATGTGTGATCGCGCTGTCCCACTCGCCACCGCCCACTCACACCGTCCGTGTCGGGCGCTGCTCTTAATCTCCCTGTGCCCATCTCTGCATCTCTCCATCTCTCCATCTTCCTCCGAATCTGCTTTAAATCGCTCATGTGTGTCGAAACCCCTCCACCCCTCCACCTTCTTCACCTCTTGCTCTATCTCTCTTTCCCTGCCTCTCTCGCTCCCTCTGGTCCTTTCCACAGGGCCAAGCGCTAGGGGACTACAGGCCCTTTAATGAGATCTATGGGGAACCCCCCCCACACACACTTATTACCACACACACACACACACACACACACACACACACACGCACACACACAGAGACCGCTTCCCATTATCATTTAGGTCCATACCGCTCCATCTCCTTGAGTTCTCACGCAAATTCAAAGTCATTCACTGTCCCTGCCACATGCTCTCTGTCTCTCTCTCTCTCTCTCTCTCTCTCTCTGTCCCCTCTTTCTACATGCACCTGTCCTCCTCTAATCATCCCATCCCCTTTCCTCCCTTTTTATTCTATCCTCCTCTTCTTCCGATATCCTCTTCTCTTTCTTATCACCAATCCTTTTCCTCGCACCTGCCTCTAAGGCCCATATGCACACCCTTGTGTGTGTGTGTGTGTGTGTGTGGTGTGTGTGTGTGTGTGTGTGTGTGTGTGTGTGTGTGTGTGTGTGTGTGTGTGTGTGTGTGTGTGTGTGTGTGTGTGTGTGTGTGTGTGTGTGAATCAATTTCAGTCTGTCTGTTCCCTGCCAGCGAATGCAAATGCCACAGTATGTGTGTCATCATGTTTGTGGGCTAATGCTATGCATGGCAGGCGTGTGCACGAACAGCGGGCTAGTCAGCGTGATAGCTTTAATTTTTGAGTGTCTTTTTCAGTGAAATCCCGCGAAAAACACTATTAAAATGATGAAGAACACGTCTCACCCTATCCAGAAGGATTTTGTTTGCGTGCTGACATTTCTTCCCACATCTCATAACACAAATAATGAGCAATTGAGGGTGAATTAGCTGATATGTGGAACAGACCTAATGTACTGGCAGTGCAGAGGGTTATATACACTGGAGGAGAGGAAACAGGGAGGGAGAGGAGAGGAGGAGAAGAAGAGAAGGGAGGAGGAGGGGGAAGTTCAGATTGGGGGCGAGGAGTGAAGAGAGGAGAAGCAGGGAGGCGGCGGGAAGGGAAAACAAAACAGGTAAAGGAAGAAAGTTTCTTTTTAAAACTGCAAAACAATATTGAAGGGAGAAAATATTGTCGGGGGAAAAAAAAATAAAAACATGTACGCAATGAATGTGAAAGTCTTCTGCGGTGTTTATTATGTGCCACAACCCACATCTCTGAGTGAAGATTTGATTCAGGAGCAAGGGTATTGCCTGAGAGCGAGAGAGACAGATAGAGAGAGAGAGAGAGAGAGAGAGACGGCTGTGGAAATACCCTGGGACAAACAGACAAACCGACAGACGTAAAGACAGAGAGACAGACAGAACACCATATGGCCTCTGTGACAGTCATGACAAGTTGAGAATGAGACAGACAGGACGAGAGAAGGCATCGCAAGGTTCGAGTCTGGCCACGACAGTGAGAATAAAAGAGAGAGAGAGCCACAACCCACATCTCTGAGTGAAGATTTGATTCAGGAGCAAGAGTGTTGCCTGAGAGCGAGAGAGAGAGAGAGAGAGAGAGAGAGAGAGAGAGAGTAGGACTGAGAGAGACTGATGAAGTTAAATGTCAGAGGATTCCTGGCGCTATAGCTCTCATCCTGACACCAAGAACTGAGAGAAAAGAGAGTGGAGGACGAGAGAGGGAGCGAGGGATCCGGAGTGTTTGTGTAGATGGAGAGATGCTGGCGGATGTCCAGCGCGGCCATTTGTCACCCTCTGATGTGTGTGTTTGCATGGAGGAACATATTAAAGCGTGCAGCGGCGTCTTGTGGCCAAAGACGTCGCCTTTACATCACTGCGTCGGTGCTGAGAAGTTTGCCCCTTTTTTTGAGAGTCGGTTCATGGCGATTCATTCAGTTAAAAGATTCACGACATTTTCTTGACCCCCGTAGTTTGTTTGATTCGGTCGGTGAACAGCGAACGGGTGGGCAGGAGTCAGAGGAGTCAATTCAGGAATCAATTCGCTCCGTCGCAATTATTTATTTTGGTGGGATGCAAAATGTAAATCGGTCGCATTCGATGTGAATTAGGCCAAATAACGAGACCCCTTTTCCCCCCACATTCATTGAATTCCCATAGATTATTTTCAGTTTGCGACTCACAAGTTGACAATTCACTCACTGGCTCCGTCTCTCTCTCTCTCTCTCTCTCTCTCTCTCTCTCTCTCTCTCTCTCTCTCTCTCTCTCTCTCTCTCTCTCTCTCTCTCTCTCTCTCTCTCTCTCTCTCTCTCTCTCCCTCTCTCTCTCTCTCTCGCCCACTCACTGAATCTAAACTGAAGGAGCTGGTTGGGCACGCAGCTGGGTGGGACCGGGACTCAGACTCAGCAAATGACTGTGTGCCTGAGTGCAGTTACCAAGTCACGAGTGACACAATTCAACTCCTTCAACGGAGACTCCCGACTCCCGAGTTGCTTAAAAGATTTGTTCGCTATGAATGAGTCGTTTGTGAGTCGCGCGGCCCGACACCAAATGTGTTGAACTTCAAAAGAAACGAGTCGGGAGAAACAGGAGGAAAACGAGGGCGAATGACCCACTTTGGTAATGCGAACGGAAAGAAATGTTCACTAACCTCCCTAAACATGGATTTGAAACAACAAGAACACACACACACACACACACACTGCTGAGAGCCACCCTGACTGGGGCGTGCACAGACACACGCGCGCACGCACGCACGCACACACACACACACACACACACACACACACACACACACACACTGCTGAGAGCCACCCTGACTGGGGCGTGCACAGACACACGCGCACACACACGCGCGCGCACACACACACACACACACACACACACACACACACACACACACACACACACACACACACACACACACACACACACACACACACACACACACACACACACACACACACACACACACACACACACACACACACACACACACACACACACACACACACACACACGGATCAATAATGAATCAATAAGTGGCTCAGGATGCATAAGGGAAGAGGCAAGTTTTAACGTTGCACACGCACACACACTCTAGTCACCGCTCGAATCACTTCTATATTTTAAACAGCCACATAGCAGAGCACTACGACTGTTTACCGTCCCAGTGGTGGGACTCGAACCCCCCTCATAACATCTCTTATCCAACCACAACAGAAGCTGAGCAGGGCCACCCATTTCCCCTTTTTAGTCTCTCTCTCCCTCTCGCACTTGCACTCGCACTCGCACTCGCACTGGCACACGCGCACACACACACACACACACGCACACACGCGCGCACACGTGCACACACACTTGCATGTGTGCCACAGTCCCTGATACCCCTATACCCCATTCTCATCATAATTCAATTACCAGAACAATCAAGTTACTCTTCACGATTCATTAGAACAGGACACTCACGAGGAAAGCACAGAGAGAGAGATAGAGAGAGAGAGAGAGAGAGAGAGAGAGAGAGAGAGAGAGAGGAGCGCCTGGGCGTCTGGCAGCAGGAGGAGGTGGGGAGGCGGAGGTTTGGATCTGCTACTTCTGGTGTGGGAGAACGCCAGGACTGTACGTGGAAGCAACAGTCGCTGCTGAAAGCCAAATTGCCTTGCATGCTTTCTGAAAGCTCCCCTTTGTGCTAATGTGATATAATACATGCGTCTCGGGAGCGGGAAGGATGGAGAGGGATATGGGGGAGGGAGGGGAGGGATGGGAGGCTGCCTCTGTGAATCATGGTTTGGGGTGGAAGTTCCTCCATCCAATCAGATCAGATGAGAATCGGAAGGGGAAAGAAAGGTTCTGTTCAGGGTGTGCGTCTTTTTTTCCTTCTCGATGCTGTTTCAAAATACTCTCAGGTGACATTGAGCCACAGAGGCCGTCCCATCCATCCCTCCGTTTCCTTCTCTCTCTGTCTCGCTCTCTCTCCTTCCACCCTTTCCTTTGTTGAGTCTCTGCCTCTAAATCTCTTTGTGCCAGTAAAAGTGTTGGCTCAAAACTGAACTCTAGTCGAGTCAGCCCTCAAAATGAGGGCTCTCGTCTGCCCAACCCTGCCTGTGTGTGTGTGTGTGTGTGTGTGTGTGTGTGTGTGTGTGTGTGTGTGTGTGTGTGTGTGTGTGTGTGTGTGTGTGTGTGTGTGTGTGTGTGTGTGTGTGTGTGTGTGTGTGTGTGTGTACCACTGTTTGGCATTTGTCTGTTTCTCTCTCACTCTCTCTCTGTGAAATGGCTGGGTCACCTTGAAAGAGGCCTTTGGATCACTCATTCTGCTGACAAGTATTTGCGGTGCAGGTTTTGTAGCTTGTGTGTGTGGGTGTGTGTGAAGGTTGGGGTGGGGTTGTGTCTTTGGCCAGTGTTGTGAAAGTCATCTTCTAGGGTTTTACAGAGGAGTTTGTGACTTGTTTTGGAGTCTTACAAATGGCATGATGTGCATGAAACACACACACACACACGCGCGCGCGCACGCGCACCTGCACGCGCACACGCACACGCACGCACGCACACACACACACACAAATTCATCACCTTTGTTTCTGGCTCATTCGTGTCACTTGTCTGCTTTTAAAGAAGTAGAAAGACAGTGACACCTCTCGGGGGGAAAAGAGCAGCTGTGGGCTGAAGGTTGGAAGTTTGTGAAGTGAACACTCGACACACTGTTGGCAGGTTCTGTGGGTGGTTCCAGTCTGTGTGTGTATGTTCGTGGGGGGGGGGGGTTTACTGACCGTCTGTTTGATGTCTGGGATGCCGATGCGGAACACCATCATGGCGATGTGGGCGTCTTCAGACGGCACGGAGCTGGAACTCCGCTCCTTTAGCCGCCTCTGCTGCTGCTTCTGCTGCTGCTGCTGCTGCTGCTGCTGCTGCTGTTGCTGCTGCTGCTGCTGCATCTGATTGGCCGGTGGCTGGTGGGCGGGGCCAGCGTTCGATGAATAGGGGTTTGCGGCGGCGTGCCCCCCGGTGTTCCTGGGCCGGATCTGTCTGTCCCCAGCCGCGGGACGTCCGGCGACCATCTTGGCCGACTTCCTGTGGCCCTCGTCCCGTCCCCCTCTTGACAGCCCCGCCCGCCGGAGCTCCTCCACCCCAACGCTCACTTCCTCCTCCTCGGCCTCCTCCTCCTCCTCCTCTCCATCCAGGTCTCCATTCTCCTCTTCCTCGCCTTCCATGTCACGCTCCTCCTCCTCCACTTCCTCCTCCTCCTCCTCTTCCTCCTCATCCTCGGCCCCTGGATAGAGATGTCGGCTGTTTCCCAGCATCCTTTGCTGCTCCTCGTCACTGGAGAGGGAGCTGAACGGCATCGTCATGGCGACAGGGAGGGCGGCACAAGCATCAACAGCATCATTCCGGGAAAGACACTGGCAGAAGGGAGGGTGAGAGACAGCGAGAGAGAGAGAGAGAGAGAGAGAGAGAGTGCATGAAAACAGGGGCACAGTATTACAACTTTACAACAAAAAAAGAGAAAAACTCCATCCCTCCTGCAAACTCCAGTCTCTATGGGAACAGACTTGTCTGTCTCTCTCTCTCACTCATTCCTCCAGCCCATCACCACAGTCATGCCATTCACACCTCAGAGTTAAACAGACACCTAGTTGCATACTTGTGTGTCATATGTGCTATATTGGTAATATGGTAACTCAATTGGAACTAAGTTTATATAGCTGTCATTTATTGCGATGCTCTGGAGAGTTGGACTACAAGGAGCTGTACTGTCACAAGCAGTATGAATGGTCGTGTTGAGGGTGGTATTATGGATAGAGGGGTAGCTCTATAAATTGATGACAGTATGCAGCATTTATTATCATGGTGTGGTGTGGTAGTGGAAGATATATGTTAAAAGTACGACCACAGACTAATACAAAACAGGGTAGAAATACTCCAGCAAGTCTTCATATATTTCTGCAGACTGCTGACGGCCCAGTCGTGAAGCTGCCGTCGGTCCTTCGGGATAACTTTGGTAGAGCGCACTAATCACTCCCTAGTGGCCACTGGATGCTACTGCACCTCACTGTGGACGTTCAGCACTGCCACATAATGGACAGCTCCAAGCAGCGCTTGTGGGCTACAGCCCAAGAGAGGCAGAGTATATGTTCATGGAGTGTGTGGGTGCCAAGATGCAGGTTTTCACTGAAGTCAAATGCCGCAAGATCTAAACCTGGACTTTGCTCTGTGAACAATGACGCCAAGTCAAGTTTATTTTTGTTTGTTATCGATAGAGCCATTAATTGAAAGTGAAGTTAGTTGGATGACAGCAAGATAATAACCTCTACCGATAAGCCTTTAGTCAGGAAAATAAACCCTTTTTTTAACATTGCAAGTGTTGTGGGCATTTGTGTGTGGGCAGCACACAATGCAGATGCAGTATCCTACTGTGCAACGGATAAAACCAAATTACCGGTAGCCAAAGTCTGGTAAATGCAAGCAGGCCTCGAGGTGGAGATTAATTAAATACAGAGGACGGACCAAACAGAAACGGACTGGCGAAGGGTCTGTGTCGTGCGTTTTTTTTTATTATCTACAATTGATGCATTGTGTTGGACACATATTTATTTCTGTTTCCGTGTCAACCACACACGTGTATGGTGAGCAAAAAGGGTCACAAATCTGACTACACTGCTTTTGGATTGGGTCAATAAGCTCACGCCGTGGGTGCTAGAACTCCCGTTCGTTTCTAATGATAATTATTCGACACATACTGTACTGTACCTTAAAATAACACGTTAGATCAGCGACATACTGTGTCGACATGAATATGTGTGAACGTGCTTCATAACATTTTAGCACTACACACACAACACAAGCATGTCCGCATTGTCGAGCACTGTCCTTTTCACTCGGCAATAGCGTTGTGTTTCTACGTGAGCGCGTGTGTTTCCTTGCATACATGTTTCGGTGTGTGTGTGTGTGTGTGTGTGTCAGGCAGTTGAGACACTCTGGTTAACTCTGCGACATTTTGGGAAAAAAAACACACAATGTGTCAGACACATGAGGCGGGGAAACCGTCCCAGGACACGGAGTGAGACGGAGCCCAAACCTGCGGTCTGGCAGGGAGGGGAAAACGAGACAGAAGCGATATGAGAGAGAGTTAAAGATAAAATAAATGATCTTTTGATAATTTATTTTAATATCCCTTCTCTCCTCCCATTCCAAATACACATTTTATGTACGTCGGGCTTCACAATTGGATATTAGCCGGCGAACCTCTGCAGGCGCTAATGAACACGGGGAAAGGCTGAGGACCGTAGTAGCTTGACAGGCCGAGCATTAAACACCCAGCGCCAAAAAGAGAAAGAAGGAATAGAGGAGTGAGAGAAAGGATGCTGTAGAACGACATGTTATGGTAAATGGAGTAATGGGTGGATTGAGTGGGAGACAGGAAAGAGGGTCACGAATCCAACTGCGAAGGGGATGTAGGGCTGAGAAGAGAGGGAGAGAGCGAGTCGGAAGGACCGAGAGAGGGAGGAGGAGGTCGGGTGAGAGAAAAGCGGCTGACAAGGGCCGGGAGGAGGGAGCGGAGGACAGGACGGGGAAAATGAATGAAAGTGAACAGTTCCCGTGCTCGCATAGTGCTGAGTCGTGCGAAAGAAAGGGGGGGGGGGCGGAAGACAGCTGAAGGAGAGGAAGGCAGGGGGGAAGGAAGGAAGGTGGTGATTTGAGAGAGAGAGAGAGAGAGAGAGAGAGAGAGAGAGAATACAAGAGCAAAGGAGGATGTGAAGGTCGTTTTGGGGAGGGAGAAGTGAGAGAAACTGAGAGGAGAAGTGGGGAAATGGAAGGGGACTTAAGCTACCGCAGAGAGAGCGAGAGAGAGAGAGAGAGAGAGAGAGAGCGAGAGAGAGAGAGAGAGAGAGAGGGGGAGAGGAAGAGAGAGAGGGGGATTTGTAATAAAAAGAGAGACGAGGGGAGCGAGAGAGATGGTAAGGAAAAAGGAGAATAGATTGGGTCAGAAAAAAAAAAGGGAAAAACGAAAGAGTGAGCGTCAGACCCAAAGACAAGGGGGAGGGGGGCAGCAAGGGGGAGGACCGGAGGGAACCAACCGGGGAGGACGGGAAGCGATGCAGGACAAGTTGTTAAATCACATGTGTGAGGTAAAGTCGGAGGGCGGGTGCTGTCGGGGGAGGGGGCAGGTAAACGCTAGAGAGGTTGAATCCCGGCTTTTAGGGAGTCAGTCGTCGGCGGCTGGGGAGAAGGGGAGAGGAAACGCTGGCAGGGTGCGATAATCCTCTCTCAGGAGAAACAACATGACACGTTAAAGACCTTCATAATGAAACATGCGCGCGCGTGTGTGTGTAGTATAGTATAGTGTAGTGTTGGGTGTAAAGTGTGTAAAGAATTTAAAGTGTGTGTGTGTGTGTGTATGTGTGTGTGTGTATGTTTGTGTGTGTGTGTGTGTGTGTGTGTGTGTGTACCGTATGTCGAGGATGTGATTGTGGTTTACTCTATTGCTGGTTGTGCAGTGTGTGTGTCAGCTTGCGTGTGTGTGTGTGTGTGTGTGTGTGTGTGTACGCATGTGTGTACATTATACGGTATATATCGTTTCTGTGTGTGTAAGCGTAGTTTGTGCAGTGTTTGTGTTTACAGTACGTAGACTGTGTGTGTGTGTGTGTACGTAGTATGCAATATGTGGATGTAGTAATTGTGGTGTCTATTGCTGGTTATGTGGTGTGTATGTGTGCGGTATGCGTGTGTGTGTGTGTGTACAGTATATATGTAATCTGTGTGTGTGTAAGGGTTTGTGCACTGCGTGTCTATGTGTGTGTATACAGTATAGAGATGTAGTCATTGTGACATTCTCTATTGCTGTTAAGCAGTGTGTGTATGTGTGTGTGTATATGCATGTTATGCCTGTGTGCGTGTGTGTTTGTGTGTGTGTGTGTGTGTGTGTGTGTGTGTGTGTGTGTGTGTGTGTGTGTGTGTGTGTGTGTGTGTGTGTGTGTGTGTGTGTGTGTGTGTGTGTGTGTGTGTGTGTGTGGGTGTGTGTGCTTGCAGAGAGAATGGAGGCCAGTGGAAATTAAAAGGGGGTGATGCGCGCCTCAGATCTCGCCCGACGCCAACAAGTGATAACCAGCTCCTCCACTTCTTATCTCGGTGCTGCACAGATCTCCGCATGCGGCTACGTCTCCTCGGGGAGTCCCGCTCCACTTCCAGGTCGTCGGATTTAACTCTTCACAGCTCCCCTTCCCGGGTCGCCCCTAAGAGGCGCGTCCTTGGGGGGCGGGTGTCGGCCGGCTTTTCAGGAACCAAGTCGGCGGGTGTGATATTTCAATCCAAACGTAATGGATTTGGACTCAGATCCCCTCTTTTCCGGTCGAGAGGATGAAAGTAACAAGTCTTGCTGTGTGAGGGGGGGATTGTTTTTCCGCACCCCAGTGCCACGGGTGTGACTGGTGAGAGGAGACGGATCTGATTTGTCGTCCTGCTTTGGGCGATGCAGCAGAAAGACTGATAGCCTCGAGATTTACCCTCCGACACCTTTCCTCCCTCTCACCTTCACCAACATACATACTCCTCCCCTCTCTCTCTCTCTCCCTCTCCCTCTCGCTCTCTCTCTCTCTTATGTAGGACATAGTGTGTATATAGATAGATATTTTCAGTGTCTCTGTCCCCAGGAAACTTCACTGGGAAACTTCCAAAGTACAGATCGCCCCACTTTCCAGCCACTAAACTGGAGCAGTCCACTTCCCTCCCCTCCCTGTGCGACATTCACGCGAAACGCCGCCGTGACACTCGTGAAGGAACACACCTAAAGGGCTGTGTGTGTGTGTGTGTGTGTGTGTGTGTGTGTGTGTGTGTGTGTGTGTGTCTGTGTGTGCACTGTTGTATGTCTGCGTACACAATATGACGTGCATAAAACGTGCACAAACAGACATATATTTGCCCTATTTTTTTGGGCGGATCTGTGCCGACGAATGTCTCGGGGGTTAACAGCGTGTGTAAACTCCGACCTTGTAGGCACCGCTCTGAGTAGGCTAATTGAGGGGTTATGTAATCTTCCTCCTGCCCTCAAAGTCTCCAGGCTTCCGCTTTGTGATCCGTCACGCGAAACATCAATCCAAAACCGCCGTGACCCAGCAATGCCCAGTGGGAGCGGAACGAAGGCGTTTTGTTTTTTTCCCTCTTTACGCTAATTCTGATGTAACCCTCTTGTGTGCGATTAAACAGAGGTGCCACTGAGGAAACCTGTTGGGTATTTGGGGTGGGGTGTTGTAATAACAAGGTATGCCTTGGGTTAAGAAACTGGCACCTCCCATTACAGGGGTTCAGAAAAATAATCTGTCTCATGAAACTCCAAGAAGATGCCAGAGCACCAGTGGTTCTCAACACGGGGTCTGGGGGGGGCCCAGGGCGTCGTAAAATAAGTTTCAGGGGGTCCCCCAGGGAAATGATTAAGGGTTAAACTTCACTGTGATATAATTGACAAGACCTTAGCACTGTTACAGAATGTACAGCAGCGACTTCTTTGATCCTAGTTTCACTGTTAACTCCCTAACTATAGTTTAATGAGGTATATAGAAATTTGGACAAAAGCATATTTAACAATTAAAAGATTGGGGTGCCAGAGACAAAATCTCATCAAATGGGATCCCTGCGCTAATGCGTCTCAAATCTGGGGGTCCTTGGTGGTCCTCCGCTCGTAGATTCTCATCCACTACGTGTAGAACACTAGTTCTACACATAGTCTAACTAGTCTATAATGTCACCACCCAACCACTCTTGTGGATCGTGTCAATCCGAAACCACGGCCAGCTAAATGGTAAATCCCACCATTTGGACACTTCTCTCTGAGCTGTTGCAAGCACCACCTTGCGTGGAATGCCAAAGGCCTGCAGAAACAGCCATCTTGACGTAAACTCACACGATGCCGCGGTTTCAGACGCCGACCAGAACTCCATGTACTACAAACAGCAAGCCAAAGGATATTCTGCGTTCAACAACTCCAAACCTCTCCGACGGACTGATTGAAGGGGGAGAGAGAGAGAGAAAGAGAAAAAAAAAAAAAGGCGCCGCATCTATTCGGTTCAGGTGCTCTGATTTGAAAGCACCAAAAGGGAACGGCGGCGAAGCGCAGAATGAGGATTTAGAGAGAGACGTGTCGGGGGAAGACATTGAAAACACAGCGCCCTGGAGGGTTCTCTATACAGAGGCAACAGGGGTTTACAGTGAGGATAGGAGTGGGTGTGCACAAGTACATAATGAAACAAAGGCCACAGGAAATGCAAGCGTGAGCTCATCCCAGGGCTTTACACCGACCCCGTGGCCCATTTCTCCGCCGCACTGGTGCTGTGCGGAAGGTTGACTCCGGGCTACTCAACCTAGCCTCTTAGCAAAATGAGTTTAAAGTGGCAATCCGCAAGATGCTCCGTGTTGGGTGGATTACACTGCGAATCCCCGAATTCTACGGTCAAAGAGCATTTCCTTTCTTTCGATGTGAGGAATGTCGGCCGCGAGTGGAGCCAGCGAGTCGGAATCAAATTGAGTATTCAGTGCCGGAGTCAAAGTAATTTGAAATGGTGTCGCTGTCTCCCCGCGCCTCAAGGTCCCTCTTTGCTTCCCCGCTTTATAGACTGCACAGGTCAACTGTAACATTAATCTGAATACAAATTATTTCCGACGCCACGGCCATGGTCCCTCGAGCCACGGCTTCCCCTGCCAAATGCTGATGAGTCGGCAGTGACGGGCGGCTGTCAATCACATCGAGGTGATGAGTAATATGTGACGATTGAGCTGATCTTAATAAAAACCTTCAGCCGCGGTTTGTAAATGTGATTGGACCCGGCATCCATCTCCATACATCTGGGTGGTAATGTCCCAGGCCCTAAAAAAAAAAATAAGCGAGTTATCTTTCTTTTTCCTGGCAGGGGCGATGGAGGACATGCAGGTGGCACAGTCCCTGATGGAGGGAGGATCTGTTACCTCCTGAGGATCGAATCCGTAGAATGAGTTGCCTGTGCACTAGGGGAGGGGGTTGATGAATAAATAAGAGACTGTGGGACTTGCTGTAGGGGAGGAGAATGTGTGAACATACGAGGGCCCGTGAAATATTAAAAGTGGATGCTGCTCCACGGCTCCAGGCGCTAAACAGGAATGTGACAGACCGTGTGGCAAGCGCCCGCTCACCAGCACCGACCGACTGCCCCCAACCCTCACAAAACACTTATACTTTACCACAAGTCCACACACCTCACATCAAAAAGGAAACTTAGCTAATTCCGCTCTCATTTGCATCTAAAATCCATCCTGAAATTCCTTTTTTTTTTTTTTTTTGTCTTTATAGAGCTATATCCTTTGAAGCGATGTCACGGAAACGCCTTAGCATCAGCAGTTGGCGTAGCGTTAGAAGTGTTGATCTGGAACCCGCTGGGAGATGACCAATGCTGCGGTAGTGCGTGCAGCTCTGAAAACGCTAAAAGGACAGGTTTAAAGTATCGATTTTCACACCAGTACACCAGTACAGCATCTGCATTTAGTTTAACTCATGGTTCGAATTGAGGGGGCGGGGGTCTACCCTGTGAGGGAAAAATGAATTTTCCCTATTTTGAATGAGAACAAAGGCCTCTACCTCCAAAAGGGGGTTTTAAAACATTTGTGTCTGCCCCCCGAGGAACCCCTTTTAGTTATGTAAAAAGAAATGTTTTGCTCCTACAATGTCAATTCTAATATGAAAGAATCCGATCACACTTGGCCTGTTTACCTTCTATAGAGATGAGGGACACTCCTGGGGAACTGCATTGTCATGCAACCCCCATTCTGCCAGGTCAAGTTTGCAAGTACCTGTTATTTACATTCTAGGAAGGGGGGCACCCAGGAAGACAGTTGGGGGGGCAGACTCGTCGGAGACCTCTAACCCAAACCACACCCTGTTTCTTCTGTATAAAGCCTCCTGTCTTTTTCTGTGATATCAGATTGATCCGAGCGCTGCTTTGTAGCAGTACCGAAACTCTCTCTTTATTCTGCAGAATAAATATCTTGAATATTCTCAGTTGTTGTTTTCTTGTAGCGGGCAGATTAACCTCACTGATCTTTGCAGAAGAATTTCCTAAAAACAACAGGTCGGGGGGGGGGGGTCGAAACATTACAATATATTTCCCATATTCATGCCTGGAAGAATCTTGTAATTGGATTTCAGACACCCCTAAAGTGGACCGTACCATTTACGCCGAGCATCGCGCTTCACGGAGGGCGATGCGCAGATCCCCAGCTCAGGTCAGAGTCATCTTTTTTTCCAAAAAAAAGCAAATAAAAACAATGTGTTTTTATTGTACATTCATTTCTTGTGCTTTGTTTTCTAATATAATTAAATCCCCCAAAAAATCCTGTGTGCGTAACTGTGCGTAACTGGGACACTTTCTCAGTCACTTTCTCAGCCCCCCATTGTATAATGCGCACTCTGAGCCTATGACTGAACCTAGTATCCAGACATCAGTGGAAAACAAGAAAATATTGACATGAAACGCCTGTTTTAAGATAGATTCAGACTCTATGTCATCATTCTGGAATACAAACGACATTCATATGTGAGAATACATTCAGAGTACTGAATTAAGTTCAAATGAGCAAAGACATCTTTATTTTAGCCCCTATTGTGCAAGTGCTGTTTTTCCAGAGCATCCCCACATGTAAAGCCACATTTTGAGTAATTTCCGATTGATGGCCTGGCTGGTCAAATGTCTCATAAATATGTTCTCTAAAGATTAAAAATAAGTTGAAATATAAAGTCAAATAAGAATACTGTAGTCATTCCATGTAAATTTCCATAGCTGTTTGCAGATCTTTTTCTTTATTCGATGAGACGACCGGGCAAGAAAAGGTGAGAGGGATGAAGACGTGAAGGGAACTAAAAAAGAATAGAAAAAGCAACTGACTCCGTACGGGGCAGAGGACGGACAAAGCTGCGAAGCCTTAAGTCTTATTCGACCAAGTGCAGCGAGTTTGTCAGCTCCCTGCGGTTCAGCAGAGGCTGAATCAGCATGTTATCCTGAGCGGCCGGCCTCACATTTAGAGCCGTTTGAAGAAAGAATCTTCTTACCTCCAGACAGCTCACAGACACTGTATCACAAACATCGTTAAAAAGCATTTTTATTTTATTTCACTCCCTATTCAGCAACCCACTGCAATGGGATTCAACTGTGCTGATCTAATACATCTAATTTAATAATGAAGCTTCTTCATAATCACCAAAAACCACAATACAATAACATATTTTTTTTTGCCTCCTAATACTGTTCTTTATCCCCTAACATCTCCACTAATTTAATAAAAGACACCGGTCCTTCATTAGCTTTGAGTCCCTTATTTGTCATCTGCCTCTCCAACTGGCTGGTAATTGACAGCTAAATGATGAGAAAAGATCTGAGGCCAAATAACTGAGAGCCAGAGATTAAATCTGACTTCATAAGCTCCGACCACAGAGGGGAAAGAAAGGAGAGAAGACATGCGGCGACTTCATCATAAGCTATGTAGGCCAATCAATGTAGCTCCGCATCAAACGGCTCCAATATCTCCTTAGTCTTCTCCTCCTTCAGCTCCTCTCTTCTCTTCCCGCTGTCTTTCCTGGCTCTCCCTCACTGCCCTTCACGGCTATCCTACAGCTACGATCTGCTCCGCTCTCTCTCTTTTTTTTTTTTTTTTTTTAAATCAGTCCTGATTAGTATGGGATTAGTATGTATCGCGGACCGGTGCGTGTGCGCGTACACAAGGGAATGCATGTGGAAGCACCGGTGCATCTGTGGTGCCCTTGTGTATTTGCAGTGGTAAGCATAAGCATGCGACTCAAAACACATATGTTGGCCTGTGATCGTATTGCGTATGTTTGCATTGATGGGTTGTTGCGTCTGAGGGTTACGGTGTAAGAACGCACAAGCTTGTACGAACAGTACGCGCACGATTGGAGTTGTGTGGATCACCGCACAGCCTTGGTCATTTGACCACTGACCACTTCCCACCCAATCGCCACGTCAAGTGTGGGAAATTGCAGGCGGGGTATAACTCATACCTCCGTTCCCATTCATGCTGCCGTAGCCCCCAACCCCCCCACTGTCGTTACTATAAATACTGTACTGCCAGCTGTGGTTCTATTATTAATGGAGCAAGACGCCCAGGCACTTCCAGCCAGAGCGCAGCAGAAAATTCATCATCTCTGATCAACTTAAAAACACCCACCGCTGCCCACTGCCAGCGCAAGTGTCACACTAAACAAACTCAAATATACATACAGAAACACACACACACACACACACACACACACACACACACACACACACACACAGACACACAAACACACAGTCTAAAGCCAAATCCGGCCAAGAAGACAGGTTCATCGACGGAGGAGGAGAGTAAAAATACAGCATTACATCAGAGCCCATATTGATGACTGATCATTTATGAGACGGGCTGGGATACAGTTTCACAGCGATGTGGAGGCAGAGGATTGGAATCAGACTTTTCCCCCAGTATTGATCAAACTGAGCAGCCAACAAAGAGATCCCTGTTGTTAAAACAAGCGGCACAGGGAGAATGAACAAAGAGCGATTACCGCTATTACAACGTCGGAGTAATCGCCGCACAAGAACACATGGGAGGCTCACAAGGCATGACAAAACAAAAATGATGCATAAGAAACCGCTGATGATATCCGGCTAGACAAATCTGGGGCACGCCCTCTGCCAGTCCGCCCAAACCAGCCCCCCTACCGCCACCCGCCCCATCCTCCCCTCCGCACCCTGATCATCGTCCTGGGCCGGCGGTGAAGCATCTGCAGCTAAATATAGCCCCACTTTGATGATGCAGTGGTGAACGCTGGGAGAGAGAGCTCACATTACACTGTTTCCCCTCTATCTCTCTGCGGCGCAATTAGCCCTAATAGACTGGGAGCCCAGTCAAAGAGCACAGGACGATCTGGACAATCTGGACACACACACACACACACAAACACACACACACTAAAGCCGTCTAATTGTCATTGCTATAGGCGACACGTTGGGTTTGTCTGAGGGGTTGGATGAGGGGGTATGACAGATTGAGAAATGGTAAGCCATGTAGGATTAGAGAAAACGTAAGAGACAGAATGAGAGAGAGAGAGAGAGAGAGAGATGGGTTCTAGGTGCTGTCTCTGCTGGGAAGAAGAGGACAGACATGATTGCTTCCATTGTGGTAAAAACTGACTTCATTGGCCAACCCCTACCATACCTCCACACCATATATACACAGTATATAAGTTAAAATAAGATAACATAAGTTACAATAAAATAAGATGAGTTAAGATAAGATAAGGTAAGATAAGACAAGATAAGATAAGGATTAAGGCATTATATGCACACACACACACACGGCACAGCCAACAAACAAAATGGTGAAGCAGTGTGAAACTGCAACACTCCCAGATTAAGTCGGCAAGCGGAAACAGCACAGTGCTGCTGCTGCGGCTGCAGCTGCTGCAAAATACCAAGGCAACTATGGTACGCTGCTCAGAGATACACGTCAGGGTCATGGAGACAGGACTGCGCTGTAACAGCGCCAGGGCAGAATGTTCGAGGACGGCTGATGGGTAATTTTCCGGTAGACGAGCACAGGCGGCTGAATGTTAGTTTCACAACGGCTAGAAGTGAAACTAGTCTTAACGCCTGCTTCACTTTAAAAAAAAAAGAGAGAGATTTCCCGGAGACAAGCACCAATTTAGTTTCTGAGGTAAAGAGTGATACAGTGTGAATAATCGCACTCCCCCCTCATATACTTAAGACATTGACAGCCTCTTAACTCAGCGCAGAGGCATCAGTCTGGCAAGATGAAGGCTGCCATAGGAATGATTATCGGAAAGGGAGGAAGACCAACTCACGACCAGATAGAGTTGAACGGAGGCAAAAGACAGAAAGAAGGAGATAAACACAATAAATGAGACAGCGAGAGCTGCGCCGAAGTAGGACACCGCGCAGGGGAGGCCGTCTGTCCCAGATCAGCCGCTAACCGCGGGCAGTGAGGGAGAAGAACAAGAAAGAGGGGTGGAAATAAGTGGAGGACTGGGAGAGTTGACGAGGGGACTGAATCAGAAGTTATGAACCACCCCGGCCTCTCCCCTCACGAGCGGCGCGGCAAATATTGAAAACTGCGTTGAGTTCGGCTTTGTGCACATGAGCAAACACACAACGTGAGACGTGAGACAATAATCGAGAGGCACAGAAAGGTCTCCAAACACCGGCCGACGATGGTTGTCCCAGTTAACGCTGGACAAGCTCTCGCGAGTTCGAGGCTCAGACAAAGTTCTGTCAGTGTCTCAGATTTTGTGCCATCGAGTCTTTCCTGTATGCCGGTGAGTGACCAGTGGGAGTTTTGTATGAAATTATGACATGCTAGCGTGTCAGATATAGCTGACCTCATTCCCAGGCTTTCTAATCTACCAAGAGAAAGCTTGGAACACTGTATTTGATGCCGCTGTCAAAAGCAAGGAACCCCCAAACACGGTCTCATTGGTCAGTGAGGTTGTCAATCAAATTGATTGGAAAGTGCAACTTGTAAATGGTCCTGACTGTGAAGACATTGTACTGGCTTCAAAGACCAGACTTGATGAATTGCCCAAGTGTGGGCTGCTGGTTTGTTTAATACTGCCTCTGATATCTCCGTATTACAATGACCCTTTGTTTGCCTGGGGCAACACGGCCACGTGATCGAAAAGGGAAGTGTTCTTGGTAGCTCAGGCAAACCAAGAAAATTAGACGTTGGTCAAGCCTCGCTATAGCACAGACAATAAACATGTCTAACCGAGGTACCAAGAACATCTGGGACAACCCCCGACAATGAAAGAGCGCGGACTCGTGGAATTACGACACAAACACCAGTGTCTTTGCCATCATCAATGCAACTGCCTCATAATCAACATTTGACCTATTTCCTGTCACACAATTAGAACATAGAACCCTCAAAAAGAAGGCCAAAATTGCACTGTGCGACCCGGTGGGAGATGGGTGCGACAGGCGGCCGTAAGTCAACGGAGAGACGTTTCTCCAGAAGACATAAACATTGCATCTTAAGAGGATCCTGACATGCTATAAGCCAATTAACTAAAATTAATTAACACTCATCTACCTCCAAAGCTGGGCTTCCTGCGAGCCAGGTCTTTGGTCCGCTCCGGCGTGCTGATAAATCCCCTGTTTGTCAGGCCTGGGTTGTATTAATGTAGGGCAGAAAGAGGGATTTACCTCGAGGTGGATATGTCAACTGTGCACTGTGTCCCCCATGGATTCTGGGGAACTAAACATTGGCACCTTGACACTTTGCATCTGAGGGGAGAATTAAAAAGTAATTCTCTGCCAACGCTGTCAGCGGAATATTAATATGGGCGTTCAGGCAGAAAAGTGTGAGCGTGTTCAGTGGACATTGATTCTCTTCACGCAGCCTCCAACGCCATGGACAAGAGTTAACTTGCGGTCTTGAGTGCCCACATCAAGCCATCGAATCAGAGGAAGCTCTTGCTCCAGCCAAACTAATTGAGCTCCCTGGGATCATTAAACTGAAATGCACAGGACACAACTCGGCTAAATTGAATAGGACCAAGCGTTAGTTCAGAACCCCCGAGTTTAACTGCACTGTCGGTCTTTAAATGTTCTTTTTCATCCCTGTCCTCCATCTTACTTTGTACGTTATCTCCTACCATTAAGCAACACATGTACCTGTTTTATTTTATCTCTCCAATTCAGATTCAGTCTGCTCAGCAAAGTTGACAAATGTCTACATTGGAAGGTTTTTATAATGGATTAGGTTGCATTAGATTACAAAAGGGTGTAGATTGCATTTTGATAATCCCTTCGGGTGATTTATTCTGTATTTTAAATCCATACAATTTAAGCAGGACGTTTCACTGTGATACTGTACGGGATCTTCAAAGGAAGGACCAGGCCTAAACTGCAGGATGAGGAAATAAATTGTCAAAACTAAATTGACACATGAAAAGATACAGCAGTCTGAGAAAAATGGGAAAGATTTATGCAAAATATACTGTATATGTGTCTAGATATACTGTATATATATAAATATATGCATCTAATTATATATATATATATATGAAAAGATACATAGATAAATGTACAAAGATTTCAAATACAAAAACCTATTTCATTTAAAACATGAAAGAGGTTCTGTACACAAAGATATTATGAAACAAAATATTGCTGGATGTAGCTCGCTTCCATTCACATAGATGCAATTTATTTGAAAAAAAACTTGCCACTTTCTTTGTTGGGCAATTGACTGGCCTGCGCATCTGTCTGATGAAGAGCTTGTAGCATCTGGACAGCGAGCAGCAATGCTTTGACATCTGTGTGAGCTGAGTGAGTTTGAGCATGGAGGACCACTCCACTCCGCCACCCGCTCTGGTGTCACAAAGCGGCAGTGGATCATGGAGACAACAACACACTGGCCGTTAACAAAAGCACTCAATTTTAGCAGCAGGATTTTAGCGTCTCTTAAATCTGCAACAATGGCCCACTGCTTGCAGGGTGGGTTTGGGGAGGAATGAAGCTCCTTAAGGGGGGGATGGAGGTGGGGATTTATTCTAAATGTCCATGCTAGTCATAGAAAAAGGTTAGTGGGTAAACCGTTTTTAACATAATGCACTATGGGAATTCTGGACATTATTTAAACTGTGAATAAAGATAAGATGCATAACAAGCGTGCATCAAAAGAAGGTAAACTGTAAATCAAGAGCAATGGAAGTGACATGAACCCACTGTAGGTAGAGTGGTACACAACTAGCTACTATTGTCACGAATCCTCCCTTCTCCATCCTCCCATTATTTATATTTGTTTGGGCCAGGGTAGAGCATGCAGGAGGCAGGACATGTTGCAAAGACACATGATGCTGCAGCACACTCAAGATGGCGGACGAGGCTACGGACCTATCAGTAATTGTCACTTTTTTCCATTGATACTCCATGTATTTGGATGTATCCGCAATATAAATGAAAGAGTGGAAAGGAATATATAAGAAAGCAGGAAGGAGTACAAAGCAGCTACACTCCGACCCCTTATTCTCCCTCGGCGAGTGGGTGTGTTGATGACATCTCTATCATGCGCCAGTCACATGATAGAGACATCATCAACACGCGACACTCGCACTCGCTTGCTGTGAATTCCCCACACCTGCTCTCTTCACACATACCGCTCAATCAGACATTACCCACTATTTGTACTAGGATGCCGAGTAAAGTCTGTTGAATTTGCGTTCACACATACAGCTCCTCCAGATAATGTCCGGATAATTTCAAGGTTGCACGAGAGATGACGCTTGTGTTCTACACCAACACAAGCAACAACTCAGTGAACTGTGGGGGCTCTCCAGGAATCTTCCGCACACCATCACAAACGTTTGGAGGCTCTCTGCGACTGGATCCAGTGGCTCACTTGGGTTAGTCAAACAACAGCTGCTGCATCATCTACCCATTCTCCTGTTCGTGCAGTTTACTGTCCGGAACCTCACCTCTCCCCACCAGTCCTTCCTCACACTCTGCTCGTTAACTTTTGGACTGAAACCCCTCATGTATTTCACGAGAGGTCACGATTGGCTTTCATGGTAACCCAGCTCAGGGGACGAGTTTGGGACTGGGGCACCGCCAGTGGGAGAAGCAGTCGGACCTCTGTTCTTCGGTGACAGCCTGCTCTGATGGTCTCCGGAGGGTTTTTGATCACGCTACACCAGGTTGCGAGGCTTCAGGTGGACTTTTTACACAGGTGGCAGGTGGGGCCACAGGTTCTGTGGGGCCAGCGAGTTATCGACTATTCCATTGAGTTTCAGACCCTTGCAGCAGAGAGTTATTGGAATTCCTCATCTCTGGCTGATGCCTTTTACCATGGGCTTTCTGATCTCACCAATGATAAGCTGACGGCTCAGGACCTGCCGGCAGATCTGAACACTCTCATCACCACAGCCAACCACATTGATGGACATCTCCGGAGCAGAGGCGTGAGAAGGTGCTGATTATCCATCCCGAGGTCTTCCCCGACCACCAGCATCGCCTCCTGCTTCTTTGTCGGATGCTACCTCAAGCACCCCTAGAGACTCGGAAGAGCCCATGTAGCTCGGCAGAACCAAGTTGGTTGTCAGCAGAACAACAGCGCTGTCGAAGGGAGAACTGCTATCTGTATTGTGGCCTGAGGGCCATTACGTGCCCTACTGTCTGGAAAAAGGACGGGCTCATCAGTCAACCAGGGGGCACTGGTGAGCCATGCAATCCACTCTAAAAGACCCTATCCACAACTCAGTATGGCTCAGATCTGCTCTGTCTCTTGTCCCTAGTTCTCCTCCTCCCGCAGAATTCCCTTACCCCTCTGGGGTACTTCCTGAGAACTTGCCATGGAAGGAGGCTTTCAACAAAGCTCGGGCCACCTTGCTTCCATTTCACCGGCCCTACGACTGCAGTGTTGAGCTTCTCCCTGGTTCTATGCCCCTGAGGGGCGGACTATACCCCCTGTCCAATCCCCGAGATGAAGGCCATGGAGGCCTATGTCCAGGAGTCATTGGTGGCGGGTATTATTCGACCCTCTTTATCTCCAGCCGAAGTGGGCTTCTTCTTTGTGGGGAAGAGGGACAAGTCACTGCGACCCTGCGTCGACTACCGTGGTCTAATCAATATAACGCTGAAGTAAAGGTACCCACTACCACTCATATCTTCCGCTTTCAAACTCCTGCAGGGGACAACAATGTTCGTCAAGCTGGATCCCCGGAACAATTATCTGGTCTGCATCAAGGAGAAAGACGAATTGAAAATGGCTTTCAACACCCCCAGGGGACATTATGAGTATCTGGTCATGCCCTTTGGTCTCACCAATGCTCCTGCAGTCTTCCAGGCCATGGTGAATGACATTGTTAATGTTGTTTTTGTCTACCTGCGTGATATCCTTGTCTTTTCCAGATCTGAGCAGGAGCATGTACGCCATGTAAAGTGTGTTCTCCAGAGGCTTCTGGAGAACAAGCTGTTCGTAAAGGCTGAGAAGTGCGAATTCCATGTGCCCAAGGTCTCCTTCTTGGGCTTTGTGGTTGCTGGAGGAAATGTGCAGATGCACCAGGCAAAGGTTCAGGCGGTCGTCGACTGGCCAGTACTGGAAGAAGTTGCAGCAGTTCATGGGGTTCGCCCCCTTCTACAGAAGATTAATCCGGAACTATAGTCTGGTGGCGGCACCACTCACTGCATTGACCTCCCCAAGTTCTCCTTTCCTCTGGTCACCTGAGCTGGACAATGCCTTCAGCAAGTTAAAGAGACAGTTCAGCTGCTCACCCATTCTCCACCTGCCTGACTCCTCCCTTCAGTTTGTGGTGGAGGTGGATGCCTCAGATATGGGCCTAGGAGCTGTACTCTCCCAGAAAGGTTCTGTAGACCAAAAACTTCACTCCTGTGCCTTGCTTTCTTGCAAGTTATCCCCTGCAGAGCCCAATTATGACATTAGGAAATCGGGAGCTGTTGGCAGTCAAGATGAGGTTGGAGCGATGGAGACAAGCAACCCTCAGGTTCTGCGGTGGGGACACTCCTCCCAGTTAGCTTGCCATCCAGGGGTAGCCAGGAATCTCTCCCTTCTCCAACAATGTTTCTGGTGGGAATCCATAGATCAGGACATCCGGGAGCTTGTGGCCGCATGTCCTGAATGCTCACAGAACAACATCTCCCGTGAAGCCCCAGCTGGTCTCCTCCAGCCTCTGCCCATTCCCCGTCGTCCGTGGTCCCACTTCTCTCTGGTCTGGGTGCCACAGTCAGCTTCTCTTCAGGTTTCCATCTCCAGTCCAATGGCCAAACGGAGAGGATGAACCAGGAGATGGAGACCGCCCGGCATGGTTTCACGGAATCCTAACCCATGGTCCAACTGTTATGGGTGAAACATGCCCAGCCGGGCATATTGCATATTCAACCAGTTGGTGAATTGTGCCTTGCCCAGCTCTGCTACCGGCCTCTCTCCATTCCTGGGTTCCCGGGGCTTTCAGCCTCCTGTGTTTCCCGAGCAGGAACGCAAGGCCAGTGTCAGATCTATTCAAGCCTTCTGGCGGTGCGGTACCTGGGGGCTGGCTTGTTCCATTCTACTACGCACCTCTGACCGCTATCGGAGATCAGCTAACTGTTGCTGCAACCCGGCTCCTGCCTACACAGAGACAGAAGGTCTGGTTCTATGCAGGACTTACCCCTTGCAGTTGAGTCCAGTAAGCCAGCCCCATGCTTTGTAGGGCCATTCCCCTTGCCAATATCATCAACCAAGCAGCTGTTCGTCTGTGTCTTCCCTGGTTTCACCGCATCCAGTGAATACTACCTTCCATGTCTGTCCACTCAAGCCTCTTAAGGAGAGTCCACTTCAGCCCTCCTCCAGACCCCTCACCGCCCACCTGGATCATGGATGGGTCTCCTGCTTTTACAGCCTAGTGAGATTTCAGTGCAGAGGAAGGGGCCTCGAGTATCTGGTAGATACTCAAGAAGGGATATGGACCTGAGGACTGGTCATGGGTCCCTATACACGCCATCCTGGACTCATCCCTCATCCAGGAATTCCACCAAGACTATCCGGACCAGCCTGGTGGGACGTCAGAGGACGTCCCTAGAGGGGAGGTTCTGTCATGAATCCTCCCTGATATCCCAGGTTTTTTTATTTGTTTCATGTTTTATTTTCATCTGGTTGTTTTCTCATACCATGGCACTAACC
This sequence comes from Zeus faber, assembly GCF_960531495.2. NCBI lineage: Eukaryota > Metazoa > Chordata > Actinopteri > Zeiformes > Zeidae > Zeus > Zeus faber. Next base: position 14,009,609 of record NC_137205.1, read on the forward strand.
TCCATGTTATTTCATATCTGCCCATTCCCTTTTGCTTTGCTGTCACTATCTTCCCTTCACCCCTGCCTGCAGCTCATTGTTAGTCCCTCAGTATACATATCTGTCCACTTCCTTTTGTTCTCTGGCAGATTGTCTCTTGCATTACACTGAGCTTTCCCGCACTACTACCTGTTTCCTTTATCTTCCGTTCAAAACTCTGCCTGATTCCCTGGAATCAGGCAGAGTCAGAGTCTCTGCCTGTTCCCTGCTGGATGAGTTTGACTTCTCTAAGTGATCTCCTGGTTTTGACCCCTGCCTGTTTTTTGGAATAAACCGTGTGGACTTCTTACCTGATCGTTTTTCTGACGTGCTTATGGGTTCACTTCCGTTCTGAGTCAGTGAGCACAACAACTATGCAAAACTAGCCACTTGCTTGTTGGCTAAATATGGGCAAGGTACAGGGACACCATGTGCATAAAAATGACCTAATTTCTGACATTAAAAGGTGGTTAAACTGAGTTTGGTGATTTTATCCTCGATACGCTCATCCTGTGCTTACATGTTAATTTGGAAATTGCCAATTTTGGCTGTATGAACTGATTATCCATCCTGCCATCCTCAGCATTTCGCTGGATTACAACAATGCATACATGGAACAATAAGCACACACACACCCCCGTGGGCTGTGAGCGGCTAAAACACAACTCCAACCTGGGACAAAAAGGCGTTCATAAATAGACCCAACTCACTAGACAATGGCAAGGGGCCAGCCCCGCTTGTGGTACCTGCCCCATGGAGTGACCCCATCTTTGTATCAGGAGCGCGAGCAGCTATGTGGGAGTGTGTGTGTTTGTCTGTCCACATCTGTGTCTTGTTTGAAAGTGTAGGTAGATCTGCCTTTTAGAGCGTGCCAAATGGGACATGGTGATTGCATGTACTGTGACTACCATCATGTGTTATGCGTGCACCCATGTGTACTCTGCTGATATGCACCGCCCCAACGTGTGATTTACCAGCTGAATTTGTAATAATGTTTTGCCTTTTGAATGTGGGCACTGAAGCAGCCACCGAAGCAGCCACGTCCATAAGCACTGCGTGGACCAGATCACAGCCAACACTTGGCGTGAATGCTAATGTGTGTGTGTGGGTGTTTCAGAGGGACATGGTAATGTTTAACACCAGGACTGGCAGTTACCGTCCATTAAGAGTCTATCTGTTCATCCATCCACCCATCCACCTTTCCATCTATCCACCAATCTATCTAACCATCCATCTATCTTATCTATTGTGTTTAGAATCAACTTAAATATCTTCTCATTGCCAGTTAATGTCTCACTCTCCAGCTCCGTCCATCCTTTCTCCGCTCTCCACTTTGTTATTTCCCTGTACTTTCCCTCTTCTGTCATCTATTCTGCATCCCTCTAAAGATATTGTATATCCACAGTCATCAGGGGGTAATCCGCTGCTAAGCGCTACCCAGCTCCTCTCCTCCACAGCATCCTCCACCCATCCCACCTTCCTTCCTTCCTCTGTCATGACAGTTGGTAAGTTCACATCTGTATCGCCGTCTGCGGCGGCGTTATTGGATTAACGTCCGACCACGTGACGCAAGGAATTAAAACAAATTGCAAATCAATGCAGTAACTTCAACACGCAAGACCCCTCTGCCAGCCAACCCACCCCAAACCCCTCCAGTGCACGCGCGCACACACACACACGCACACGCACGCACGCACGCACGCAGGCACGCACACATCCACACACACACACACACACACACACACATACACACACACACACACACACACACGTCTATGCACCATCAATGTTCGCTCTCTGCTCATTATTCCGCTAACATCCTTTCAAATAAGAAGAAGCCTCTTTCTCTATCGTAGCCCCCCTCTCACCAGCACCTCTCTCCGTCGAGTCTCCCCGCTCGGCATGCAGAAACACAGAGCGCTCTTACTGTCTTCTCCACTCCCTGCTGGAATACAGATCCTTCCTTCCTGTGGAAGAGGGGGACAGAGTGGCAGGACAGGAGTTGAGCGTCGGGGAAGCCCGGCGATCACCAGCAGCAGAGCAACGAGGGCGACAGGCGGCAGCCGAAGAGGAGGATTGTATAAATGAAGAGAACAACAAGGCAGAGGTATAAAAAAAATATACAAAACCAAAAAAACAAAAACACTGCAGCAACAATTAGGACCCCCCCTCCCTCCCTCCTCCTTGCAGATATTACAAGGGGTCCGGTGTGCTGCCGTGCACCGAGGGATGATGCATTATCCCTGATTCCCAGCCAGTCCTCCAGCAGCCGCTCTGTAGTAACACTTCTCTATCTGCTCACGCCTGGCAGTCTCTCTCTCTCTCTCTCTCTCTCTCTCTCTCTCTCTCTCTCTCACGCTCGCGCTCTCTCTCTCTCTCTCGCGCTCTCTCTCTCTCTCTCTCGCGCTCTCTCTCTCTCTCTCTCTCCCCCTCCCTCCCTCCAAAGCATGTTCAAACGGCTCCTCTCTCTTTTTCTATCATTCAGCTGGTTGGTCGCTTTCGTTCCCTTACACCCCCACCATACCTGTTTCTCTTTCCCCTCCCCATCTTCCCCCTCCTCCCTGCCACCCCCTCTCTCTCTCTCTCTCTCTCTCTCTCTCTCTCTCTCTCTCCCCATCTCTCTCTCTCACACACTCTCTCTCTCTTTGATGTTTTGAAGAGTTAGACTCTTAGCTGTAGAAGGAATGTATGGAGGTTTTTTTTTCTCCATCTCATAGAGCTGATGGCAGCAGGGCACACGGTGGGCTCCACGCAACCACCAACAGTACAGAGAAAGGCATATATCACACGGCCAGCAAACAACATTAATAATACACGCACGCATGCACGCACGCACACACACACACGCACACACACACAATAGGGGCATTGTTTTATAAGAAAGCGCTCTGGTTGAATTGAAACAATGATACTTCAAAATAAATGATTAGACAGTGCATCACAATATGCTGTCAGCCCACCCTCTACCCACCGCACCCCCCCACACACACACAGAAATATGAATTAAGAATGAAAGGGATGTGTATAAGAGGATGAGGAAAGCTACTGCTGCAATGCTTATTACCATACAGAGAGGCAGCGGGGAGGTGGGGATGTGGAAGAGAGAGAGAGAGAGAGAGAGAGAGAGAGAGAGAGAGAGAGAGAGAGAGAGAGAGAGAGGGAGAGAGAAAGAGAGAGAGAGGGGCATGGTGGAAGGTAGAAAGGGAGCCTTCTAGTGTCTGTCTGAAATGAATAGCAAGTAGAAATCAACTCCATTATGCCAATCAGGGGTGAGTGAAGCATGTCAAACTCGGTGCAGAGGCTTTGATGACACCCCTTTAATAGCTTCACAGATTAGCACAGAGGCAGCCAAGCTTGGGCATATAAATAGCGGCAATGGCAGAGAAATGGATGGTTGCCACAGCCAGATCTCCCCGGCTTTTTGCCGATGTGAAATAATATAAACTCTGGCGCCCGCTCACTAGCTTGAAACTTGGATCGGCAGAAGATGGAGCTTGTGCTCCAGTCAAATCCCGCCACCCCAGTGGTGTGTGAGCTCTCACCAAAAACCATCTGTCGGCGCAATCCCCCAGTCTGCAAACTGTCTGGTTGGTGTTGATCTTGATGCGTGAAACACTGAATGCCAAATAGTCACAAAATATCGCTGGTGCAGAATCTACAAGTGAGTGCGCCAGTAACATGGCGGATTGGATCCTCGAGGGTCATAGAGCGGTGGTGGCCAACGCGCAGCCCGTGAACCCCCGCGTCTCAGCCCGCCAACGGGTGATGAAGAAATAAAGTTTTATTCTAAATTAATTCATAAAAGATGTATATACTGTATATATTATTACTTAACATTTTGTTTTGTATTGGTCAATGGGTTGATTGAACATTAAGCTTTTGTACAATTTTGAGATATTCTGTGATTATATACTGTGCTGCCCACAGAGCAGTACAAGGGCCACACGTGTAAATCACACACACACACATGTGGCCTGTGGTTAAAACTAGGTTTGCCACCACTGCCAAAGAGACTCAGTTCAGGACGGTTGACTTCACAGACTGCATGGGACATATCCTGCAATGCACACAGTTATTAAATCTAAACCTCTGCACAGACGTCAACGATCGAATGAAAATTAGAGGGCTGGGGTAGGAGAGCAGCTCAAATGTAGATGATGTCAATTATGAATTATGAATACATATGGTGACGTGGTGGCCTGGATCAGGGACAGGTCGCGGTATGACGGACCTGGCGATGAGCAAAACTGGAGCGCCCCAGGGAACTGCCCTGTCGCCGTTCCCCCTCTACACCCCTGACTTCCGCTTCAACCCGGGTACACGCCACTTCCATGAGTTCTCTGACGACTCCTCCGCTGTGAGTTGCGTCACAGAGGAAAACGAGGAGGAGTGCAGAGGTCTGGAAGAGAGCTCCGTTGGATGGTGCGACCGCAATCATCTGCAGGCTCAAGATCCGGAAGACGAAGGAGCTGGCGGTGAGATTTCCCACGAGGCAGGAAGCCGCCAACCCCTGTCACCGTTCAGGAGAACGAGGCGGAGACGGCGGCTCCGGCAGGCTCCCGTGCGTACAGAAAAATATAATGAACTGGATCGGACTCGCAACACAACGCCGAGGCCCTCTACAGGAAAGGACAGAACAGGCTGCTGCAGACCGGTCGGTGGTCAGTGCACCTCTTCTCTGTTGTTTGTGTGCTGGCGATGCCAACAGGCTCAACAAACTGTCGTGGAAGACCAGCTATGTCGCTGGGCTTGAACTGGACATTCGGGGAGACTACGATTTTATCAATGTTGTGATCGGATGAGTCGAGAAATACTTGCGTGAATAGACGCGTATATGTTTTACCTTCTCAAAAGCCTTGATAGCTTAGAAGCACTACGTAACTTTTGGTATTTGGGACAGTTGCTGAGTGGAATTCAAGAAGTGAAGGGAAGTGACAAGGATGGACAGGATGAAGAATGAGTACATTAGAGGGACAGCTCAGGTTGGACAGTTTGGTGGAAAAGTGAGAGGTGCCAGATTGAGATGGTTTGGATGGTTTGTGTGTAGGAGAGATGAGAGTTACATTGGGAGAAGGATGCTGAGGATGGAGCTGCCAGTCAAGAAGAAAAGAGGACGGCCAAAGAGAAGGTTTATGGATGTGGTGAGGGAGGACATGCAGGCGGTTGGTGTAAGGGAGGAAGATGCGCAGAACAGAAGGTATTGGAGGCAGATGATCCGCTGTGGCCACCCCTAACGGGAGCAGCCCAAAGATAAAGAAGACTGAGTGGAATTGCACTTTTACACTATTCGTCGTAAAACTCGGACAAATTTGAAACTTATCGGTCACTTTGTAACAGCCTGTGTTACATACGCAGATATAACGTACACGTCGGTTACAGCGCCCCTTGCACGGACCGCACAGCTTCAGCGAGCACTCACTACTCAGGCCTCCCTTATGCCGCAATGAAAGTGAGGGCCGGCACCCGCTGGATGAGATGCGGCTGCCGGACGCACCACTGGCCCATCTCATTATAACCAGACTTTTTCACCGGCAAGTTAAAAATGTATATATATATATATATATATATATATATATATATATATATATATATATATATATATATATATATATATATACACATTTCACCAGGCAAAAAAAAAAATGATTTTTTTATCCAAACATCAAGGAAGTAACATGGTGTTAGAAAAGGCGTTCCCACCATCAAAATGATTTGGAAGCTGTTATATTAAATAAAAAAAAAAAAAGTTACATAGTGTTGCTTTAAATCTCGAAAATGGCATCGCTTTCATTCAGCCTTTTTCCTCTTGATTTTATTGTTTGAAGGTTCCTGTGTTGACAAATGAAACAGCCTGTTTGCCGATGTGAACCTCCAGATTCTTCCTTGATTGTGTTCATATGCGTGTGATCATGTGTTAAACGGATTTTGAGTGTGAGTAGCCAAAAGAAAAGTGCAAATCTGGGGGGTGGGGGCTTGTGATCACAATGTTTCATCAAAAATAGTTTCCACCAGTGGCCGGGTGGCAGCAGGGTTTGCCCAGAGAGAAAACATCTAGACCTAATCAAGAAAAATGACCGTAATAATGATAACAGCAATACCCTTGCTTACCGAGCTGACGTGTTTATTCAGCGCCTCTTTGCAGACACGCAGGGTTATGTCACGGCCATAATTTAAACTAATGCATTGACATCTCAAGCAGCGGCTGTCACCCGGGAAATAATGTGTAATTCCGCCGCATCTTAAGCCCTCACCTCTTTCTCTCCCTCTACTCATCCTTCTCCTGTCCGCTCAAATCCATCGCTCTGCATTCCCTCCTTCCCCCTCTGTCTCTTGCTTTTCCCCCAGGATTTCTGTCTGATGATTATTCTCAGTTTGCTCTAGTGAGGTAGCATCCTCTACCACAACTGATCACAAGCCTCGTGTGAACTCCCGCTGTCGACTCAAGGCAAAACACAATTCTCGGCGTTACCGTCGCTACGCAAAACTCGTATCCCAGGACAGTGCATGGAGTCGTGGCTACATATATGCACATGAGCTCTAATCTAACTGTGCTGGGGTGTGAGACAAGGAGCCGGTTAAGTGTACTTCCCATGAATAATTGAGCGAGTGTAAGACTGCTTGAGATAAAAACAGTCAGAGCACATGTTCAACTAATAGCAATCCAATGTACATTTTGCTATGAATCATGCACTACCAAGCACTACGTAGAGCCGGCATTGCATAGCTGGGGCTAAAGAGGTCGGGGGTTTATTTCGGTTCCCTAAATATGTAACGACATGGTCCGTCATCACAGAAATATTTGAAGATGCAGCGATGCATGGGCTCGGTTTAACAATGTTCATGCTCAATTCACCCATAGCCTCATCTTAGAGCGCCTATACCTCCCCCCCCCCCCCTGTCCACCCATCAGAGTTGATGCAGTTGTTTGGGGAAAGCTGGAGCAAAGAAAAACTGAGTCATGTTCTGAACAAGAGGAAGGTAATAAAGAGGTGGACAGAGGGATGGGATGGGCTCGAGGGCGGAGGAGGTTGAAACTGTGAGCTTAATAGAAGCAAAGCAGGAGACGAGAGGGGCAAAGGTCAGACCTTCAGGCTAAACTAGAGAGTCTGTATTTCACCTGAAAACACTAAATCCATGCAAGACCGACGCGAAAGTTACTTAATGTAGTATGCAGAACATTCACTGGGTGATCGATGAATTTGAGGTCATTGTAATTTGTAACTGGTATTCATTTTCAGTAGATTATCCAAGTGGTTAAAATGTAATCAGAAACCAAGGGGAAACTAATTGAGTGCATTTAATGGCAACGTCAATAGTTTCATCTTGGTTTCCGCAATTACCTGACGGAGTAGAGCACATCACCCAGAGATAACACATGTGAGACCTCTTCAGACCTGGCCATTTGTAGTGAGTACTAAAGAGAAGATCAACACAAGACAGACAAGAAGGCAGGGTACAAAAAGAAATAGCTTGTCTTTAATGATTTAGGCTACAAATGTACACGACTACAGTAGACTTTCAGAAAGACTATGCCAATCCAAAAAGGCTTAAAAAATATGACTGACAACTTGGGGAAAGAAAGAAAAACAAAAAAGCGGTCTGCAAAGATGTCAAAAGGATTTAAAATTAAATACTAGTGTAAATACACAGTTCAGTATTTTGTAACATTAAATAAAAGTTAGAATTTCACACTATGAAACAATCATTGTGAAATATTAAGTTACATTAGAGCACCTTTTCAAGAATGAGGATATTCAAATAAATAATTGGCCTTTCCATATAAAGACAGTAGTTTCATGATTTCATACACGGTTATGTAGGAACTGAACATTCACGCTGCATGTTGTTGAATAAAACTGTACACAACACGAATTGAGTGGAATGCTCGCCGGGATTCTCCACAATACAACAGTGAAATCTTCCATTGACATTTGAAAACCCACATGTATCCCTGTCAGAGACAACTTAACAGGCAGTAACCATACAATGGGTATATTTATTTATACTGCGGTTCTATTGTAGTAACGGTTAAACGACTGGAATGAGCCAAAATCTGCCAAGAAGACACACTTTGTGGACTTCTGTTTGTATTTTTGCTGAAAAGGATACTCCAGAATTTTTGATCATTACCTTAATTTTGTTCTTACCCATGTCATATTGTCAATATGATTTTCACATTCATTCACCCAACCTTCACCGGATATCCAATCCTCAGCAGTTTCATCTCAAATATTTTTTTTTAATACAATAGAAGCTTGAATTTATTTTCAAAAGGCTGCCGTGGCATTATGACTGATTTTGCTCAACTGGATTACATTTAACTGGTTTTGGAGCTAAATTAATTTTTGCCATATTAATTTATATTACAACCAGAGGACCACTACTGGTGAATCCAATTCATTAGTTACCTGGGCAGAGATTAACATGAAAATTCATATTTAAACACTCAACATCGTCACAGGTAAACAAAAAAATATGGATAAACATTCAAAATTCTAAAGTTTCACTTTCAGTACAGTATGAATCCAGCAATTCTTAAAACACAGCCACCCCCGAGGGAGATGTCCCGCATTTTAGTTTTCACTTCTCTAAATCATTTCAAAGAACACCGTTCATGCAGGAACCTATTCTTTACGCACTACTGACTATGACCTTAATTCAATATGACATTTCAACACTTCACATCAGGCACGACACAACGCAAGGGGCCAGCAGATTCACAATTCACCGCTTGCCTGCCTACCGCTCACACACTCTCGCATAAGTGAGCTAAAAGACCATAAATACAAAACGAGGGGTAAACTGGTATGACAGGGTGCGGCAAAATCACATGATCCTTTTCAAGAGTGGGGCACAAAGCTGCCTATCTGCACAAATACCAGCAACCTGTTTCTACTGCCATACATTGTTGTATTAAAAAAAATAAAAATAAAGATCACAGCTATGTTACAGTACATTAGGAGGGATTTTAAGAGGGGTTGATTGCTATTTCGCAGTCCTACTCACATATTAAAATTTATTCATCCTCAATTTTGTATTCCCCAACTAATTATTGACAGCTCAAAAATAAATAATATACTTTCTTGCAAATTGTATCATAAAACCCCTCACAAGTCCTCTAAAATTCAGATAAAATGTTCGAAATTTTATAAGATTACTGGTATTTTTAATGCCAATTATCAGTCGTATTTTAAATTGCTATTATCATGTAAATTACAATAGTTACAAAAACATTGTAGCAGAAACAATCCCCTTGATCAATACAATATACATCTAGTCTTTGATCCAGTGAGTGATGGCTTTAGTCAGAGTACTGTAGGTCAAAGTCCACTGTGCCATCCGTAACAACTAGTCTCACTCTCTTCGGTTTGGTGGCTCCCATTGAGTGGGACGATGTCGAAGGTCCGTAGTGGGTGGCAGAAGGGTGGCTGCCAGGTTGGCACTGCTGCTGGGCGTCCTTCCGACAATGTTCCTCCTGGCTCTTGAGCCCCGAAAAGCCACCCAGAGAAAACGCCGCTGCATTGGAGAGCTGGGGTCCGCAGGGTTCGAGCACAAGCCTCCCTTGTGTGCCTGAAGGCTCCATCAGACAATGGTAGGTGTAGTTTGTGGGCCCCAAGCCTGAGTAAGTCAGACCCTCAGCCCCATCCCTTAGACCCAGGGTCAGGGAATGATCTCCACTGAAGTTAAGTACATAAGGAGGACCTTGATGGGCATAAGGGAAAGATGCTGAGGACTCGTTCTTGTTTGCTGGTGTCCCGGAAGATGCACTGTGGGATACTTGGTGGATATTGTGCTGGGACATGGAAGGGGAGGCGGAGGAGAAAGTCAAATCAAAAGGGTCATGGGCAAAGCATTGCTGGTGCTTGTCAGGTGTCATAGCACTCAATCGATCCCGGGTTAAGTTCTTGCCTTGTGTTGATCCGTAACTCTCAGACACTTTGCTGGGACAGAAGAACGACCTTGGTAGCGCACCAATGTTTTTGTGTAGTACGTGCGGATCAGTATTCTGGAGTTTCTCAGACGATGTTTTACTTTTAACAAATGATTGGGAGAAAACTGAGTTAGCTTTGTTGTTGTGTGTTGACCTATCAGGATTGTTAGAGGAACTATGATGAACAATATCCTTTTCTGAGGTAATTCCATGAAGTGCAAAATGACCTTTGTTGCAGTCTATAGTAGCCGGTGTCTGACTTTGTTGGGCCTTCTCACCATCACCCACAGTTCTACACAGGGGTGTATGGATGCCTGGAGCCATATCATTCTTAGAAGGCACGCTACACAAATTCTGTGTCTGCTTGCCTCCGTGAAATTTGAGAACCCTCTGGATAACACTCGAGTTTTTCTCTTGCAGGTTGAAGAGATTGTCTTGAGTCTGATTTTTCGTATTGAATAGCTGAGGAGAGAGAAATTTGTTAGCCATTCTACAGGGCTGGACAGACTTGGTTGAGCAACTTTGCGACAATCTCTCTGCGTTAAGCTGATTGACGTGGAAAAAATTTGATTTGTTGGGAATGCTCATACGATGGAAGGGGCCTTGGCTAATAAGATGGGACTGGGGCTTAGACTGTGCCACGCTAACTTTGACATTGCCACTCTGACTGGAGGGTTGGGATGAAATCATCTGAGACTGAGAAGTGACAGCAGCAAGGCCTTCACCAAATGACCGAGGTCTGCATCCCAAAGGCAGGGATTGTGTTTTGGGATCTTCTTTCGATGGCCTCCCCCCTGGAGTTTTATACAACAGGCGATCCATGGCAGTCGCCTCGGCATTGCTCAGAGCAGATAAATTGAAGTTTGAGTGGAGCAGGGTTTTGTCTCTGGGGGTGTCCTTCACTTCCCCTTCTAAGGGAACAGAGTCACTGTTGGAAGAAATTAGACTGGAGATTGGGAAAAACTGCAGGTCCTCATTATTAAAATTGTTTCCTGGGCTGGGAGAGCCAAGGTAAGGCGTTTCTGTGTTCCATGTATCAGAGGGGCTATGAGAGAGGGGACTGCTGAAAGGGTCAGTGGGCGGCTCCAGCGGGCAGAGATCTGAGGGTGAGGTCGGAAGTATTGTCTGGGGTTGATAATACCCTTCAAAATTGAGACACTGAAAGTCCAAAAAGTCATCACAACAGTTTGTAAAGCTTGGCTCATTGGAAAGTACACCGTCCTGTGACGAGAAGGGTGGCGATTGGGATAGGGGCTGGATAACCGGATAAGTAGACGCACTTGAGCAGGCTGTTGTTTTTTCCAAGGCCTGAGATGCACACAAGCCTTCGGTGAGCCGGGAGATGCTATTGTCAGTTTGTTGGAGTGTATGACTAAGACAAGTGGTGGGTGTTTCTGTGGTGCCGCTCTTGCGCGGTCTCTCCATTCTGTGTCTCGGCTTCCTTCCGCCGCTGCTTATCTCTGTTACTGACCTCTCAATCATCCTATTTTGAAAAGCCTCCTGGGCCTTTCCATCGTTCAGCGGTGAATACAGAGATAATGGTGAGAGAGATAAGGAAAAAGGTGGAGGTTCAGTTTTCATGTTACTCAACTTGCACAGTTTTTGAGAAGTTGATGGATACTCTTCTTCAAGCTTGCCAAAGTCGAGCGCCCCCCTTTCTTTCGCCAGACTGAGACCCTTTACCTCTTTCTTAGCCTGTTGTTCTAGCTTGGGCTTAGTT